>NC_139986.1:4084709-4469709 GCF_963993115.1 Abramis brama | reverse complement strand
TAGTGTGTAAGAGTTAGTGTAACAGCTGATGTGAGCGGATGAATATTTGCTGAGGTATTTTTCCAAGAGAGTGTGATCACTCCAGTTTCAGACATTGTGTCACTTTCACACGCATTTATGAATGTGTGAATCACACTGCCCAGAGATCACTCACACACACTCACCGCGCACACACATGCACGCGCGCGCGCATACATACACATATATACACACACACACACACACACACACACACACACACACACACACACACACACACACACACCTGTGTCTGAGCTGACTGCCATATGTTTGATTTAATTACCACCATCAGTTGCTTCTGTTTGTTTATGTGCACTTTGACAAACTGAGAAGTGTGAACATTTCTGTTTACTCGTACTGTCTATTACACACACTTCTTGTAAGCAGAAGTCAAGTCTATGATCTGTTGATATCATGATTTTAGGTTAATACTGAGGTAATATTCTCAACCCGTACTTTTAACTAAAATTATTATAATAAGAAATTGTATTTTGCATGTCACTAAGCACATTGTCCACCCACTTTATCATTTTACAACAATTTTGTTTTGTAATTCCTAATTTTCTCAATGCTTATTCTCATTAGATTCCCATCACTGTAATACTGTATCACAATAAAAAAAGAAAATGCTGTAATACAATGATTAAAAAAAAAAAAAAATCAGCATGAATTAAAGGCGGTACAACAAAAACTACCATGCACAATCAACCGTTTAAATGTACATAATGCATGGGTATTTTTTAAGAATTTTTTTTTTTACAATAATGGGAATTTATGCCAATTTCCTGAATGTATTAAAATAGAAAACCACCTATGAAATTTTTTTGGGAGAGAACATTTTTTTTAAAATCACAATATTATAAAAAGATAATATTTTTTTCTTTGATTTTGAGGTGACGTGACCTGCATGTTTTTTTATCATAATTTTTTTTTTTATGAGATTCATCCAAGTATTAATGCCTCTCAGAGCATAGCAACAGTATCTAAGGGGCGGGGCTTAGCAGAGGCTAATTTCAGTAACAGGGAAAATACACCTTTTTTTTTTTTTTCTAGCAAGCTCTTCTTCATCTGCTCTTCCCTCATTGAAATGTTTGGAACCCTAAAGTGTGCGCTGTAAACATGATTACAATAGAAGCAATACTCAAATGAATACCTGATTCCTGTCAGTAAATCACTAAGCTCTACATGTAATGTGTGTATGTTAGTCTGGACACATCGACAGAGTCACACCGAGGTGAAGCTCTCTCCCCTGGGCCATTCATTTGACCAATCAGATTGCATCGGCCAGGACCACAAGGGTCTGACTCTATCTGGCTAGGTCATCGTACAGGGTTAAAGTAATTACTTGTAAAAAACACACACAGAATAAGACAGAATAGAGCATCCAGATCTTTTTTCTGAGTGCCACTCCTTTTCCATTCTATGTCCCGTTGAGTTATACCACTCTTTTGTTGAGCCCACAACTCAGAGGAGCCGTTGATCAAGGTCACCATCAAGAGCAGGTTGGAAAACAGCTTTAAAGTCCTTATAGTCCCTTATAGACCAACTCCATTCATCTCCACTGCCCTCAACCAGCGCACCCTGTTTTTCATCCTTACTCGCAGTCATTTTCTTCATCCCTTCATCATTTTCCCTGACCTCACATCATTATCCTCCATCATCATCCGCCACAGGAAAGCTGCTCTGTAATAATGGGACCTCACTGCAAAAAAAACTATTTTCCAGTAAATATTTATGTCATAAGATTATTAAGAATAAGAAATATATAATATTGTGATATAAAATAATAACAATAAAATAAAGTAAAATGTATGTTATTATGTAATAAAAAATACAATTAATACAAATTAAATTTTAGATATATTCAGAATATAAAATAAAATGTATTAAAAAAAAAGTGTCAGATTAGGCCACACACCAATAACATTGCAAAAAAAATATTTTCTAAATATGTATTTTGTTTCCAGTAAATATTTATATAACATAAGATATTAATAAGTAATATAATATTTTAATATGAAATAACAATCAAAATTAAATAAAATGTACTTTATTGTATTATATTTTATAAAATAAATGTAATAATAATAATAATAATAATAATAATAACAATAATAAAATAAAAAATATAAAAATATTAGATATATTAACAATATAAAAATAAAATTAATAAACATTATCAGATTGATAGGCCTAATGGAACATAATGGAATAAAATAAAACATGAAATAAAATAAAAGTAATATTATTATTAAAATTAAGTATCAGATTGATAGGCCCCACTGCAATTACATTGCAAAAAAACATTTTCTTAAATATTTATTTAATGTTTCCAGTAAATATTTATATAGCATAAGATATTAAATTAAAATATTTATATAATATAATATTATATATTAAACAGAAATATTTATATAAAATGTATATTTATTTCAGTATTTTTTATAAATTATTATTAATAATAGTAATGATAATAATACAATTTATAAAAATAAAATATTAGATATATTAAGAATATAAAATAAAATTAATTGATAGGCCTAATGGAACATTATGAAATATATCAAATAATAAAATAAAATATAAAATAAAATTATGATAAGGTATTTGTCATATTATTATTTTTTTATCATAATTGTGTTTGTATAACTTTAGGTGGCATTATTCCCCTGGTAATTTTTTTTTACCCTGGACTCGATACAGTGAGCTTCCTACATTTGCAGAGTTATGGTAGGTGTTATGGTCTGGAGGCACCTTATTAAGGTATGCCAGGCTGATTGAGTGGAGTGAATGTTTAATTAAGTTGATGAGTGCTTTAATTGAAGGCATAAATGGCATGCCTGTGAATATGATCCGTCATATTCCATTTGAGTTTTATGTAGATGAACACATTATTTTAATGGTCCGTCGTTTTACAGCACTGGAGAGAGGGGGGGCAAGAGGAGGGAGATGATGGAGATGATGGAGGGATGAGGGAGGTTAGGAGGAGGGTCTCCCGTTTGCGTTTCTGCAGCAGCCAGATGGCTTTTCTTCAATGAGAATTAAAAGATGTTTCTAATTCACAGCGTTGCCTCCTGGGTAAATTAATATTGCAAGCCCAGTCATTTCTGTTTTGCTAGAATCTCAGACAGAAAGAGAGAGAATAGAAAATAATTTTGTCTGGATACGCAGGAGATTTCACAAGCAGATTGTTGCTCAGGTAAACGGATTTGAGACGCTGGGCGGCAGCTCTTAAAGAGCGACCTGTGTTAATTGACTGCTTGGGAAAGCAAAAACTATAATGGCTTATTAGTCATGAACAGGGACGAGCAGAGAGAGAGAGAGAGAGAGAGAGAGAGAGGGGTGCCTGCAATCATTACTGGCATGATAAAGAGACATTAATTAAGCAAAAGAACAGTGATGTAAAAATTAGCTTAATATTTGTAAATGATTGCGCTTTTCATAAATTCATTAGCTTGCAGTCTGAGGTTAAAAACAAAAATGTTTATTCAGTCTGGTGAGATTCTGCCTGAATTAAGCCTGTGATCAAATGCATCTTTGAAAAATAGCCATTTTGTCATTTATCTGACATCTAGCAATCAATCCATCCATCCCGCCCACAAAATTGGCACAAACTGGCTGAAATCACAAGCTCCAATCTGATTGGCTCTCTTAACGTAATTTTCGTGAATACTGGACACTTATGAAGAATACATAGTTGCTGGAAATCACAAATGTCAGATTTAGCTAAATGTGGTTTACACCTGTTTATCAGAAGTCTTCCTGTCTAAAGGTCTGGTCACAAAATGAGAAATCATTTCAATAGGAATACACGCGATTGGGATTTTTTTTGTGAGGGCAAAAGCTCTGCGCAGATTTCAGAACGGTTCAAGTTTTTGATACGCTGCATGCATTGATTGTTTAAAAGTGACTTATGTGTAAGCTGTGTATCATACATAGCTACACTATTGACAATGGACGTGAAATTTCACCAAAATATTGCTAATGTGTGTCTGCTCTTTAAGTGGGCGTAATATGCTCAACTACACAAAAGTCTGGGGCGAGACTACACTTTTACTAACCCCTTTGCACTCTCTACAGGTGGAATGTGCTCGGCCTGCAGGGGGCGCTGCTCAGTCATTTTGTGGAGCCGGTGTATCTGTACAGCCTGACGGTGGGCAGCCTGAGACACACGGGTCACTTCTCGAGGATGATGAACCACCGGCTGGAGAGACTCGGCCCTCTGCCCAACTGCTACCGCCGAAACCAGCCTTTACTCAGCGGTACTTTCTTTTCTCTATTCACTAAATGTTAAATAGATTCTGAGCAATAGTATGTTTAACAACCGTGTTTGTTTGGTCAGTTAGCATTATAAAATATTAAGGTCCCTGCTCAAATGTAGTGTAACTGGTCTTACTTGCACCGCTCCGATCAGGATTCAAACAAGCATCAACTGGCATGGGAGGTGGGATTCATAGGATGCTAAAGAGGGGATGAGAGTAATGGAGGCTAAGAAGTAAGAGCTGTGCATGTAAACCTCACTCCCATGGCCTCAAGATTCGCTCTAGTAACTTGTTAGCATACCCACCTCCCATGCCGGTTGGCTCTGTTTCGAATCCCGCTCAAAGTGGTGCAATTGCTTTTTATTCTCTACAAAATGTCAGAGGGCAGCACTGAGTCGTGTCATTTACAGGACATTCGTTCGGAAGGATAGAAGTAGTAGCGGATCCATCATTGCATTCAAAATTTAGTTAACTTACTTGCTTACTTCCCTCCACAAATTTGCCAACCTGAACACATTTTTTGTAGTCTTTCAAACACGAATTGTAAAAATGTGGGTACTTTCTGATCTCCTTATACTATCAATTTAGCTTTTTTTTTTTTTTTCTTCCCTTCTCTGTTTCAGCGTGTTTTGTATTGCTCTTTCCGCACTCTTCTAACTACTGCACAATACATCACGACTACGCATGTGTAAAATAGGCTAGTAAGAGCTATGAATGTAAACCTCACTCCCCTGGCCTCAAGAGACACGCTAGACTAGAGGCTGCGGTCTTTAGCGTTCTTGTTAGCGCCCCCCTCCCGTGCCGGAGACCCGGTTTGAATCCCGCTCGGAGCAGGTCGAGTAGGATTGGTTACATTTGGTGCCGTGACCCGGATGGGAGTGAGGTTTAAGGGGTCGGGTGTAACGTAGGCCAGTAAGAGCTGTGCATGTAAACCTCACTCCCCTGGCCTCAAGAGGCGCGCTAGCGACTGACATGCCCGCCTCCCACACCAGAGACCCGGTTCGAATCCTGCTCGGAGTGGGTCGAGTAGGACCGGTAACATGTATCTCCACCTAGTGGACTCCTCTGTCTCAGTTCACATTGCGATGCGCTGTTGAACGTGCACTGCCTGAGCGGATACAAAAATTGGGCTGCACGTCAGTACTAGACCCTCCTGATGGCGAAAATTATGTCACACAGACTGTCGCGAAACGAGGACAAGCAAAGCATACTTTGGGCTTTACACTAGCAAGCCCAAGGTTATGGGTTTAATTCTAAGGGAACACACATATCAATAAAATGTATAGGTTGAATGCACTGTTTAACCTCAGACCTTGCCAGTGCTCTAGCAGATGTGACTTTAAGCGCACGGAGGACATTCTGTCTCGCTCCATCACTTTGTTAAACTGCTCTCTTGAGCCTCAGTACGGCAGACGGACTGCTCTATTGGATCTACCCATCCTCCAAGTCAATCTCATCAAACACCTTATCACTTCCATTGAAGAGGAGAGAGATCCATTCACTCTTCCTCTCACGCCCAGTGGGCCGCATGTCTCCGGCACGGCCCTTTTCACCACCATTGATGAGCTTCTCTTCCTTTGTCTGGGCTCTCTTGTTGGGGAAAATGGACTGGTTATTTTAGGCATCGCCATCAAAAAGGGTGCAGAGTTCCCAAGAAGCGTCCGAGATCTCTTATCATAGAGGAAGCAAAAGTGAGACTGTCCTCAATGGTCAAACCTGCACTAAACGCTCAGATGCTTTAGCATATATATATATATATAGTAGATTAGGTATAGCTGTAGGCCTATCTCAAATACAATATCACAGTTAGTGTTTTAGCAGCATTCTAGTGTAAAATACTCTGCATGAAGGATAGACAAAATCATTAGTGTCAGTAAATGAAGACAGCTTGAGGGAAAAGGTTATTTCCTTCAAACTTTTCCTGTGACTCATTATTTGTTTATTATTGACTCATTATTTAGTCATACTTATGCACAGAGGAGGTCATTAAAATGTGTTTTACTTAACGTAGGTTGCATTTTATTATGCAAATATTAGATTGAAGCTCCAAACAACAGTATGTTTACAAACAATGTACTGTATAATAAATGTGCAGAATTTGAAGGCGCTAAAAGGTTAATAAATATTAAAATAATATACACATACATAAGATGAAAACTAGTCTTCCAAGAACAATGTTTTATTCAACATGAAGGAGGTTGTAACCTCATGGACACCATGTTGCGATCACATGACCAGCTGTGTCACACAATTGAAAATCCATTCAGACTGAATCCATGAATACACATTTAAAAAAGAAAAGGAATAAAAGATAAACTAATGCAGTTAGTAAACAAACTTAATGCATCCAGGCCAGTAGGTGTCAGTATAAAGTCCAAAACTACCAGGATGAAGAAGAGCTAGCAAAGCATTAAACAAATCACACTAGCTTAACCAAGTTACATAACTAGTTTAGGCAGCAAGACTTCTGCTTGACCAGCATTAAACCAGACTAGACCAGCAAATGGACCAGACTGGAAACTCAAATTCATGTTGTAGTGGTGAAGGTGCCGTGTCTAAATGGTAACCTTCATACTGTGAAACTCTTACATGATTCACTCAAACCCCTACCCTTTGACAGCAAAAAATGAGATTGCAGGACTTTAGTGAGGACGTCCTTCAAATACGGGTCATACACTTTAGCACATCACTTTTAGAAGATACAAAGTGGCACTTAAGAGTAGCTTTATGTCAAATACAGAGCGATCACATTTAGCAGCATCTTGTGTAAAATGCTCGGCATGATGGATAGACGACAACATTGTGACTGACAGTAAATGATGAAGCCTGCTCGAGGTAAAATACAAATTAAGTGCTCTATTATAGACATATAGGGATAAACGGAATGAAGAGTGTGAAATGACACCGTGAAAGAGTGAGCGAGGTTCCAAGAAGGACGCTGCGTTACGGCATTAAAGGATATGCACATTATAATAGCAGACCATTTAGTCCACCTGTTTGAAGCCCTGGATAGAGATTCTGAGATTTGCAGGAGGATTAAAGGAATAGTTCATCTTAAAATTAAAATGCTAACTGCTCTTTTTCAGGATAGGAGCTCCAGCAAATAATGCATAAAATGTGTCCATTTCCTCACACAATGTAATCACATGGCTTCATAAGACTTTGAATATAGCGCACAAGTCATATGGTCCATTCAGAGCTCGGCAGTCACAGGCCCCATTATCAAAAAATAGTACATTTCGGCAATATTTCTCAGCAGAAAGTAAGTCACACAGGTTTGAAATGAGAGTGGATCAGTAAAAGATGACAAAAGTTACATTTTTGGGTGAACTATCCCATTAGGGCTGCTTAAAAATGAGTCCACTGCTAGCATGTTTTGCTAAACATAAACACCAAATTTTTCAATATTCACAGTAAATGACTTTGCAGTAAATATTAGCACAGCTGTCAAAAATCTCTCCTTTATAAATATTCTCCACAGTTTAGCAAACATGCTACCGCATTAAAACATGTTACGCCATTGTGTTTCATGTAAAGCATTTCAGAAGTCGGCAGCACGGCTCATGCTATCATACTCTCCACTTTAAGGAAGAAAGAATGCCATGCTAATTGGTGTAGTGATGCGGCAATGATTGAGGAGCCCGAGAGATCCTTTGTGCCTGGAACCAGTGTTTACCTCAAAGATAGCACAGACGACACACAGACATGCTCGCCTGCTAATGAAACACTTCAGCAATCACATGCTAAATAGAACCTCCCTCGAGTGCTCCTGCTTTCTCTAAGTCTCGCTCTCTTTTCTTGCATGCGCAGGCCTGAGCAACAGTGACTGCAGGCAGCAGGGGAAGTCCGTGTGTTACAGTGTCAATTGGACGGCAGGCGACACCCAGCTGGAGGTTCTCAACGCATTTACTGGGAAGAGGAGGGACTCCGGAGCTCCGTCCAGACTCTGCAAGCATGCGCTTTTTGCACGCTGGATCAGACTCTATCGCAAGGTGAGCTTACCTTTGAATAAAAAGAGTCTTTTTATTTAACACAACAGACATGATGTCAGCATCTTAAATTGTGAAATGAATGCATGGATGCACACACACTAACTAGATTCAAAATTCATGACACACGTAGGCATTGCATTCTAATTGTTGCCACTAGGGGCACTATAGCAAGCATTTGCTTAAAGGGATAGTTCACCCAAAAATGAAAGTTAGCCCATGATTTACTCACCCTCAAGTCATCCTAGGTGTATATGACATTCTTCTTTCAGACGAATACAGTCGGAGTTATATTAAAAAATGTCCTGGCTCTTCCAAGCTTTATAATAGCAGTGAATGGCTGTTTCTTTTTTGAAGTCAATAAAAGTGCATCTATCCATCTTAAGTGCATCTGTCCATCATAAAAGTGCATCTATCCATCATAAGTGCATCATAAGTGCATCTATCCATCATAAGTGCATCTATCCATCATAAGTGCATCATAAGTGCATCTATCCATCATAAGTGCATCATAAGTGCATCTATCCATCATAAAAGTGCATCTATCCATCATAAAAGTGCTCCACACAGCTCTGACGGGTTAATAAAGGCCTACTGAAGCGAAGCAATGCGTTTGTGTAAAATATTTATATTTAAAACTTTACAAACTGTAATCTGTAACTTCCGCTAACTGTCATACGCGTGTTCACGAGAGACTGGCGTTCCAGCGTAGATGCACTTTTATGGACTTCAAAACAGAAACAGCCATTCACTGCCATTATAAAGCTTGCAAGAGCCAGGACATTTTTTAATATAACTGAAAGAAGAATGTCACCTAGGATGACTTGAGGGTGAGTAAATCATGGGATAATTTTCATTTTTGGGTGAACTATCCCTTTAACTGAAGAAATAACCTGATTTCCTAATTAAACACCACTAGCTAAATTATGTTACCACAACGTACCATACTCAAGTCAAAACGTTCAGCGTTTATCAGCGTTAATCATTCTCCATACTACACGGCATCTTAAAAAGTATGCAGTGTACAGTACATTCCGCACAGTATGCAGTACACTAGTATTTCATTACGAACATAGCCTTAAATTTGGCCTGAAACAGGAGTTGCAATAGTCTTTTCTTCCCTGTTGTGATGTATATCTGAGTGAACCGGCTCAACCTCGGAGCGGGACTTGATTTGATCCACCGGGAATTGATTACATCGTTGTCGTTTGTTAATTGCTGTGATCTCATGTGAGTGACAGGTTGCTGTAGGGGAGGGATAATTATCCTGCCCTCGCGCTGGTACACTCATCAGAGAAGAGATGTCATTGGGAGGGGAAGGGGAAGTTCATGTTTACTTAACAAATAATGATGTGCACAGATAAATAATTTATAATAAACACTGCAATATTGTGTAAAAAAAAAAAAAAAACTGCCAATTTTGATTTCATGGTGACTTTTATAGCCGTTCTAAGGACGGTTATATTTCCATTTGACCTTGGTTCGGCACGGCAGGATTACAAACCGTTCTCGGCCTGGAATTCTCCGCACGGTTGGCTAACGGTTGTTTACTTCGCTCAAATAGCGCGCTGGCAGCCAAGCAACAGACAGTGACCAATCCTGAGTGGTGACTTCACTACACGCATTCTCAGCACGGTTAGCCAACCATAACGCCATAACATCCTCCATAACGCGGTCGCTATTTACATCTCATATCGTCAGTACACTCTTGTGTCACAAAAGCAATGAATTTGTATGTATTTGTAATAAATTCCAAAGAGCTCCGTTATCAGCTCCACGGGGAAAATGAAACCATATCCGGACCTGCTGGGCCGGATCGGCTCGGAATGGACCGGTTAAGCAATGATAATGGTTTGGCTTGACGGTGGAGAAGTGGCTTTTAAGTCCCGTTCACACTCACAACGATAAATCTGAAGTCGCTTTTCTGTTGGTTTCTTTACTTCCATTAGTAGTTGCATCATATCGCTGCTCTTAAAGGGATGGTTCAGAGTAAAATCAACCTAGGGTCCTTTGCACCATGACCTTGAGCCAAACACCCCACCAGAACCCTTTTTTCTTTTGGTCGAACATTATTAAAGTTAGAGCTTATTTCGAGAAATCAGCCGAATGTCTTAGTGCAGGCGCTAATGGATCCAAGGCTGTATCTGGTAAATTACCCCACTAATAATGCCCAGAATGGTACCAAACTTCTACAGTAGTACAGATAGGTTCTATTCTCATAAAACGATGCATTGGAAAGTTTGTAAGTACATCAGGAGTTTATTTAAATAACACTTGCCTGATGGCTAATGCTACCGCTAACCCGGACGTCGACGTCACTTCTGTGAGTTGAGAAAAGCCCATAAAAGTCCTGCAGAAAGCGATGCATAAGGATGTAGTGTAATGACGCCCAGTTCCAGGAATGCACTAATATTTTCTTGGTAGTACCAGTTTGCAACAATTATTAGTTAATACTAAGTTGTTAACACTTTGGAAAAAATAATAAAAAATGCATCGCTTTCTGCCAGGACTTTTACGGGCTTTTCCCAAATCACGGAAGTGACCTCAAGGTCCGGGTTAGCGGTAGCATTAGCTATCAGGCAAGTGTTATTTAAATAAACTCCTGATGTACTTACAAACTTTCCAATCCCTCGTTTAATGAGTACAGAACCTATTTGTACTACTGTAGAAGTTTGGTACAATTCTGGGCATTATTAGTGGGATAATTTACAAAATACATCATAGGATCCATTAGCGCCGCCGCCTACACTAAGCCATTCGGCTGATATCTCGAAATAAGCTCTAACTTTAATAATGTTCGACCAAGGGAAAAAAGGCTTCTGGGGGGGTGGGGGTGGCTCGAGGTCATGGTGCAAAGAACCCTAGGTTGATTTTACTCCGAACCTTCCCTTTAAAGCTCATAACAACTTTGTCACACTTCCAGTGGTCACCAGAAATCATGTCCAGTCGCCAGGTATGTCGTGACACAGGGGGGGAGTTTTGGACAATTCTAAGGTCTCTGGTCGGGAATGTTTCCCGAAGGCAATTAAATGTCCAGGGACACCAGAAATCCCAGTGGCGCCCTTGCTGATCACTGCAAACACATGTATACACACCTTTAGGATTAACTTATTAGAGTGCAAGCAGTTTGAGGTTAGGGGTCTCGATCCATAGGACAATGTCTCAGGTCAGTATAAAGAACTGATAACACTTTATGTTGATGATCCCCAACAGACATACTGACTATAAGTAACTTTGCAAGTACGTGTCAACTTATTCTACTAACCCTAACCCTACCCCTAAAAGTCTACTAACACTCAACCAATACTCTCATGAGAGTTAGTTGGCATGTAGGTCCAACGTTACTTATGGTCAACAGAATATCTAAAGGGGACCATCAGAATAAAGTGTAACCAAAGAACTAGTTGAGGATGAATAATTCTGTTTTTATTAACCAGAACAGACAGCTCCCATTTGTTATGAGACGGGGAAAAAAAGCGTAGGGCAGAATTAGGCCCTCATCATGTAAATGTATGGGAGAGATGCCGGCTGCTGTACCAAATGCTGGCAGTTAAAATCTAATGACTGTGGAAATGGTAATCATCTTGAAAAGCACTTGAGCGGCCTCCCATGGCAAACGCTCAGCGCTCGCAGTCAGGGACGCAAGAGCACACACACTAATCTCCAAAGAAACTTTTCTTTTCTCCGTTCACCGCGCCCCTCTTTGCTCTCTGTTTTTTTTTTTTTTTTTGTGTGTGTGTGTGTGTGTGTGCGACAAAGAAACGCACAAAAGCACGGAGAATGTTCAATTGCTTGTGAAATTTAAATGGAGAGATTACACAGCTGCTCAAATGCCACGTTTGTGCCGGCTCATTCGTTTTGTTTTGCACTCTCACCATCTCTTCTGTCTGTCGAATCCCTCTTTCCTATCATTGTTTCTTTGGTTTCCTCTCTCTGTAGCTGGTGGTCCGTGGGGCGAGCGGGATGCCTCTGTACTGTGAAGCGAAGCAGGCGGCCGGCACCTACCAGACTGTGAAGCTGCAGTGGTTGAAGGGTCTACGGGAAGCAGGATTAGGGACCTGGGTCAGAAAACCTCCCGAGCAGGAAAACTTCACTCTGACTGTATGAATGCAGAAGCCTAACCTGGGCGTAATCGTCCTCTTGTCACCAAAACCAACTTCGCCTGCCATCCAGTTGCCACAGAAGCCCTTTCTCACCCACCAACATCACCAACATCCCACTGCCAAAAAATCTCCACAGGGAGATGACAAGAATCGCGACTAGGTGGTAAACCTTGTTCTGTCAAACTCTCATAAAATTTTAAAGGGGTCATGAACTGGGTTTTTAAATTTTTTATATTGTTGTCTGAGGTCAACTTATGACATTCGCTTGGTTTTTAGATTTTAAAACATAAGTAATAGGCTATTTTCTACCCTGGTTTTGAGCCTAGCTCCTGAAACGCTCGGTTTTTATGGGCGTCCCGCATTGAAGACTTGGAAGTAAACGCCCACTGCTATGATTGGTTAACAGTTTTGCATATTATAATGAGTTTCATGTAATGCGTGAATCGGTGGGCGGGGCTAAACAGGCAGTGTTGAAGTAGGCGCTGATCATCTTCTGCGGAGGCGGTGTTCGATACCCTTTGACGTCATAGATCCCCACTTTGAAAAACCTGTCGTTCGCTGTGCCTGGTGTCAATAACAGCTTTTATTGGACTAACAAGGAAGTTTTCAGTTCTGATACTTACAGGATATTCTTATAGTATGATGATGACCTCTTATATGTCAAATTTGATTTCTCAGTTCATCACCCCTTTAATTTGTCGCTACCAAGGTACAGGTGAGGTATGGAAGTGTTTTCTACCTTGCCTTTCATAGCTTCTGAAGGGTTAATGTAATTTTTTACCCCCAAACCAGTAAAGCCCAAACCCCGCTCCACAGGCGATTCTACAGGTTTCAGTCACAGATCTGATTGTCTACACAACACTAAAACAAATACTAGCCCCAACCGTGACCTGAGTATAGTGTTGGTAGCGCATTCTGATAGATAGCATTACTGTCGAGATTTAATCCCTCCATGATTCTGAATATTTAGACAGGCGACCGATAAAAAACTGATTTGAAAAAAAAAAAATCACGCAATACGATTAAATTACCCTTATGAATATTAACCATGGTTTTATGATAGTAAAAGTGTAGTAACCATGTTTTTGGCGGATTGATTACCATTTGTATAACCACAAATACCATAGTTAAACTATGGTTAGTGTAGTAAAACCATGGTTAATTTGAGGTTACCGTGGTTTAACTATAATAACCATGTTTGTTTGTTTGTAGTAAAACCATGGTTACTTTTCGTAAGGGTAATGTTCGTGCATCAAAAAAAGATCCTATACCCATCCTCAATGACATATCACAACATAACACGTTAAATATCTTATTCTAGCTAATCAAAAAAACTTTTCTCAACCAGTTAACGCTACGCTAAGCTAATAAGCTATGCTGTTAGTTTGCTAACTAAAGGTTAACACCTGAAAATGTTTAATTTTTAGCTGTGACAATATGTTATACGTTATTTAAAAGGCACTAACTAGCATAATTTCATAATTAAGAACAAAAACAACATAATTTGGTTTTCTAGCATTTCTAATCAGGCTCAGGATCGAATACCCATAAGTTCTCTCTGACAGACGTGCTGTGGTGTCCAAACAGGAGAGGATCTTACAGGACAGCGACAGCGATAGACCGTATTCAGAGCAGCGAGTATGAAAGCGAGGCTGTGATGGATGGACTTACAGTGTTTTCAATGGCATCCACTGTAAAAAGCTCCTAGATCCAGGGGCGTAGTTTGTGGGGGGGTTGGGGGGAGATAGCCCCCCCAATATTTAAATCTATGCATTACAACCCCCCCAATATTAATACCATGATCACATGAAAAATATGCAGAATAATTTTTTTTAGGAGGCATACCCAAACTTCAACCCCCCCAATGTTCAAACCAAATCTACGCCCTTGCCTAGATCACTTGTTATTTTCCACAGCTCATGTTGTCTGGGGTTTTATGTCTACTGAAATTTCTTGGAAAGATATTTTTGCAGTGTTTCGTCATCAGAGCAATTCAAAAACATGTGAAATAACAGTACAACCCACTGAAGAGATGTACGTCTATCCCTCACAGCCTCGCTCTCATTCCCATTAAAATTCAAAGATGGCGCTGCTGTGAATAAGGTCTATATATTTCCGGTAAAATCTCAGTGTTACGCCAGCTTCTGGTATAGAGTGGTGCATGGGTGACGTCACTTTGTAGGCCAACCGGCATTTAGCATCACGCACAAACCCAATAGGACTTTCCCATAGGCTTTTGGATTATCGCTAAAATCAAGCTCTGTGATCAACAAAAGTTTATGATGCTTTACAAGATAATTATCACGCAACCTTTATGAATTTTGAAGCCTAAATGCAGCTGCCTGAAGTAAAAAGCTAAAGGCTATAAACGAACTACACCACGGTCCCACGAATTCAGCGTCACCATCACTAAGCTTCCGACAACTCTGTTTTAACTAAAAACATTTTTGAGAACGTTTGAGTTAGAATAGTTTGTAAGAGCACAATTATAAGCACAACGATTCTGTAAAAGCGGACCGAGCTTACCTGTTCAGCATGATGATGTTTAATCTCCTCGACACGTAACAGCTTAAAAAAAATCACGAGTGGGGTAATATTGATGTATTTTATGTCGTGGAGTAAAACGTGAAAGCGTCTTGAGCTTGTGTTCACCACAGTCCTTATTTCTATGGGGTTAGAATTGTTGCATTATTCCAAATAAATAGATTGAGATTCACAAAAATGTATCAAATTCACAACTAAATAGATTAAGATCCACAAATAAATGTAAAGAGTTTCACAACAAATGATAAAACTCTCAAAAAAAATAAAATGAGATTTGCAAATAAAAACATATATTTACAAATGTGTTTTATGTCACAAACACAACTCTGCCTGGCATTTATTTGTGAACCGCTTTGATCTGATTGGCTCGAGTAAACGGTGGGTGGAGTCCACTTATCTGCACCTCGATGCTAGAAGTGTTTCAAAATCCACAGATGCGTCAGAGGATTTACAAATGCACAAGAAGAGATTCACAAATGTGTTTGTGACATAAAACACATTTGTAAATATATATCTTTTTTTTTTGCAAATTCATTTTATTTATTTGTGAGTTTTATACATTTTTGTGAAACTCTTTACATTTATTAGTGGATCTTAATCTATTTATTTGTGAATTTGATCATTTTTTGTGAATCTCTTTACATTTGTTTGTTAATCTCAATCTATTTATTTGGAATAATGCAATTCTAACCCCATATATATATATCAGCCATTTAACCAAAGCCCTGTTCAAAAAAAACCACTGACTTCAGGGCGATGGAACCGGAAGTGCTCAAATGAAACTCGCTTCAGCGTTTTGGCCTGCAAACATGTCAGACCTGCACCACTCTATAGTATTCTCCCATAGCAAACTGTGGTGGTAGAAAACTCTTTTCTAATAACTGCCGATCACAATTAATTATTTTATAAATTACAGTATAGTGAAACTCGAAAAATGTGAATATCGTGCAAAAGTTCGTTTATTTCAGTAATTCAACTTAAAAGGTGAAACTAATATATTATATAGACTCATTACATGCAAAGTGAGATATTTCAAGCCTTTATTTGTAATAATTTCGATGATTATGGCTTACAGCATATGAAAACCCCAAATTCAAAATCTCACAAATTTTTACAATTTTCATAAGCTGTAAGCCATAATCATCAACATTATAACAAATAAAGGCTTGAAATATCTCACTTTGCATGTAATGAGTATATATATTAGTTTCACTTTTTAAGTTGAATTACTGAAATACATGAACTTTTGCACGATATTCAAATTTTTCGAGTTTCACCTGTATTATATATATAAAAAACTATAGTAAACACAACATTTTTGTATATTAAATTAAACTATAATGCTTTAGTAATGAGTTCCAGAAGCTTTAAATACCTTTAGTGTGACGGTGGATTGTATCAATATTGCTTTGTCCTGTCATGCAGTACTAAAAGATACAATATCCATTATGTTTGGAAGCTTGTTTACGCCACAGAATAAAATATAAAAAAGGTAATTGCGACTTTTTATCTCAGAATGCTTGATATGAAGACGCAATTGTGAGTTATAAAAGTCAGAATTATGAGATATAAACTCGCAATTACGAGAAAAAAGTCAGAATTAAATGTTTATATCTCACAATTATGACTTTATAACACACAATTATGACTTTATATCTCGCAAATCTTAGAAATAAAGTCAGAATTGCTAGATGTAAACTCGCAGTTGTGAGATAAAAAGTCGCAATTATCTTTTAAAATGTTTTATTCTGTGGTGGAAACAAGCTTCCATAATTATGACATGTTGATTACCACAGAAAATAATTTGGATTTGCCTCCAGTATTCAAAAAAACAAAAATGTATGTTACAGTCACACACTTGGGTAGTTTGTTTCCAGAGCTCCCTGAAAAGCTAACTCTAATGTATGTAGTCTAGTTCTCGCGAGACTTTTGGCAGAACGAGGGTTACCAGCGACGTGATCGACAACAACGGGAAACGTGAAAAACAGGGACAATTTTCTCCCAACACAGCAGATGGAAAGATGGTCACCTCTCTCTCACTCCACTGACAGCTCTGCAGTCGCCGTCATTCAAACGTGTGTGTGTGTGTGTGTGTGTGTGTGTGTGTGTTAACCTTCGCCAAAGTGAAAGGCAGCCGCCGTCTTGTCATTATCTGGCCGTTTCCGGATGGCCTGCCCCTGAAGAGCTCCGACACGCTGTCCAATTAGAGGTCCTGTCAGAGTGATGCGTCCCTCATTTTCCTCTCTCTCTCTCCTTTGCCTCATTGGTACAACTTCAAAATGAGGAAAAAAAGGAACAAAAAAAAAACAAAAAAACTGTAGAGTTTGACATTGCAAAGACAGGTTAATTCAGCTCCATTTTGAGCGTGCAGACTAGAGGTAATGGTGACATACTAATGTAAATGGTGCCATTACGACACCCTGGGTCTTTTTTTTTTCTTCTTTTTTTTCTGAGTTGGTACAGCTTTCTGCTTTAATACCTCAATCCCGCTCACAGGTGACGTGTCATTTCTCCACTGGTTTCTCTTTGTGTGTCAGTGCTGTATCTTTACACACGGTGTTCTGGGCAGAGACCTGCGTGAAAGGAAAGGGAAACGCCGGTTTGATGTAGGCACAAAAGACGAAAAGAAAATGCGAGTGCGAGTAGAGATCCGTGATTATGGAGTAATTTGTACTTAATGGGTTCATTTACAAACCGAGCACATTACAAATTGCTTTGTAAAGCCCCGACCCAACCTTTGAAATGCATGCCACTTTACCAGAGGTTTAACCAATGATTCACCTGCATTTGTTTATTTCATTTACAGATCCTTCTCATTCATGTCATTTGATTTAGATTTACGTTTTGTCTGTTTTAATGTGTATGCTTTAACCTCGATATATATATTATTTGACCAAGTCACAATTCATCTGTAAAGATGTTTATTGTTGTATACCAATAGAATCATCCTACTCCATTATTATAAGTTAGTCATTTGTCTTTGCAATTTGTTATTCATGTATTCTTTAATAAGCTTTCAGGATGAATCTTTTCGAATGCCACTTTGTCAACCCTTGCTGATGTCATGTGGCCACCCTTTACAAACAGCTCAAAATGTCACAGGGACACCTAGTGGTGGCAAATATATTTTCAAGTCTCACTCAGACCCGTTTAGTGTCTCACCTGATGTTATATATTTTTTAAATGATAATGAATCTATCCAAGATTAAACGTGATACACTTTGTCTACCCATAGAAATATAACGTCAATAGAAAGATAGAGAAATTGACCGTTCAAACATGGCTCAACATTACCTGCCTTTTTCTGTTATCTGTATTTTAAGTATTTTTTTTTTTTTTATTCCCAGTAATTGCTCAAAGGATCATCTTGATGATGTTAAATAAAATAAAAATCTGGTTCATGGCTATTTTCACCGCACTGACAACCCAGTTTGAAATTTCCATAACTTGAAAGACTGTTAATGCACATGTGTATTTACCTTCTTTTTTTGCATCATTCATTTTATGTTTGAGTTGAGCGTTTTCTTCATCACAACAGAAACATAAAAAACCCTGGACGAACCTACGTCAAGTAATTCAGTCGTAAAGGCATGATTGATTGGCAATATTGTACTAATGACTGTACATTTTGTAAAAATTTGTAGAAAAAAATACAGAAAATTAAAAGAATAACCTTAAGATCTCTCTTAATAAAGTGTAAATTTTAACCCAAAAGCATATGCTGCTAAGGTCTGTACATTGCACTTGAGTAAAAAGTGAATGTTTATGTGAATAAAAACTAAAACAATCACGTTGTGTTATACTTTGACCTGATTCTATTTGTTGTGCTGTAATATATATATATATATTCATTCATATTCCTAATTTTTATTAATCTAATGAAAGAAAGTTTAAAAGCCAGGTGTTTTTGTACACACTATTTGTCAAATTATTGGTTTAATCAAAACAATGTGATCTTTGAAAGACATTTTCACTTTATTGTGAAGCCCAGCAGTGAGTGATTTAATTGATTCTATATCTCTACATTGTCATTTTATGATGCAATATGTTTTTAAAATACAGCAAATTAAGTTACTCTCAAAAAAAAAAAAAAGGCTCAATACAGAATACTCCACAGAACATTATACCAAGTTAGAGAGACCACTAAAATGTTGAAGATCAGACTCATTTTTTAAAGGACGTTCTGATGGGTCATATGCGTACATCATGATGACGTCAGCACGTGGTGTTTGACAGCTGGATAAAAAAAGTGTTTTCTATGTGTTTTCATGTACATTTCAACTCTAAAGTCAAGTACAGCCCATTAAACATGGACATCACACAAAAATACATTGCACATTTTTGTTAGACCGAACAGATTTAACAGACTGTCTACGTGAAACAGAATGAACTGACACTTTCCACCAGCGTTTCTAATTAAAGTCCAATGAAGTTCTGGTGAAAGTCCAGTAATGCAGTAACGATGCCGATTGTAACACACTGACGGAAGAACTTCCATTTAAGGATTATTTATGAATTTACAGAAGATGTTTCTGTAAATACCGGCTAAGCACAGTTGTTCACATCACAAGGAGTCCAAAGTACATCAGAACGCATCAGTGTCAAGCATCAGATCACACTGAGCAAGGCATTGACATTTGCTCTGATAATTATCGACGAATATTACAATAGCGAGAACTCTCCTCAAGTAAAAACTACAGCAACATGTGCACTTGTTCTGAATTCAGATGGATTGATTCAAATATTTACTTCTACACAACATGAAAGCCCTTGAAAGGGAAGTGAACATCAATCGTAGGGCTTCATAAACTGTCACGATACTTACAAAGTCTCAGCTTCTTTATGTTTTCAATAGGGTGAATGAGAATAACACAGCAATTATACAGCATTTTGCTTCACATATTTGACAGAGGCGGGTTTGTCATGCAAATGGGCCGCGGCAACACTGAAAGAAGCTGATTGGCCGCTTGAACGGCGGTTCCAATCAGAACATCAAGAAGGTGCGGATCCGTAAATGCGTTTGCCGATTTCCGTTCACAAAGGCAGAGTGCTCCGTTTCTTTCGCACATTTCATCTCTATAAAAAGCAAAGCAGAAATTTATACAAAACGAAACAAAATCTAAAATGCTGTCGAAAAAAAATAAAAAAAGTCATCTGTACAAAGAAACAAACTGAACATTGCACAACAAAAATAGTGAAAAATGACTTAAATGTAACAGCGTGAAGGAATGTCCTGGTCTCGCAGGATTCACGAGTCGCATCATGCAAACACGTAAAAACGGGGTAACGAGACTGGGAGGAACTTCACCATACCACATGACCAGCGCAGGGATAGATATGCAGAATATCCATTAAATACACGAGTTCCTCACACGATCAAGGCATGACGGGATGATGACCGCGGGACAGTGACCGTAGACGCACACTGGAATGAAGCACTGAATAGTTTCACGATGTGTTCTTTAGTAAAATCTACTGAAGGTGTGGCACTGAAGAACGTGTCGGAGGATTCAGTGGTGTGTTGAGCGTGTGTGAGACTCTGTGTGTGAGCGTGTCACTTCTCCTGCAGCAGGGCCGGGATGTTGATGTTCCAGCCGATGGCCTGGCGGTCGAAGCCACAGGTGAACAGATTGCAGGCTTGGTTCTCCTCGTTCCAGGCAGAGCAGCACACCATGCGCCGATGGCCCTGCGAGTTAAATGCAACATGGGTGTGTCAGGACGCATTCAAAAGTACAATATATATATATATATATACATATACATATTAGAGTACATACATATACGTGTGTGTGTGTGTATGTGTGAAATTATTATTATAGGGGTTTAAACCGGAAATTATATTACATTAAAGTCAATATGTAACTTGCAAAAGTATATAAGTGCTAGACACTGTTTAAACTAAATCAAAATTCATAACAGTTTTTGTAAAAGTGCTTACAATTTCTGAAACTATGGCTTCATTTCTCGTCACACATCTCTTGCAAAAGCAAACGCTTAATTTAAAACCATTTTAAGTCTTCTAAAAAGGTGTTTTTGTATCTGCTGAATACATAGTAAAAAGGAATACATACAACTCCATCTGAAAATTTTAATAAACTACTTATACACTACCATTCAAAACATTTTTTTATAAATCAACTAATACTTTCATTCAGCAAGGATGCATTAAATTGATCAAAAGTGATAGTTTAGACATATAATTACAAAAGATTTCTATTTCAAATAGATAGTTCTTTTAAACTTTTATTCATCATATAATCCTGAAATAAAAAATATTAAGCAGCCAAGTTTAAGTTAAGTTTTCTACATTTATAATTTTAAGAAATGTTTCTTGAGCAGCATATCAGAATGATTTCTGAAGGATTATGTGACACCAAATTAATATTTTAACTAACGTTTTAATATCAATTTTAAAATATATTAAAGTAGAAAACAATTATTTCAAATTGTAATAATATTTCTCAATAGGCAGATGGCAGAAGATGGCATAATTTTGCTACCTATAATTTGAAGCAACATAGTTGGAATCATATATACGATGCTAAAAATTTAAAAAACGACTGAGTTGCTTTCCCTTTTTAAGAGACGGTCCATAGGGAGAAACATAATCGAAAACAATCCAAGGAACTGTCGAGTGCTTAAAGAGTGAGAGGCAACTTGACAGACATGGAGCAAAAAGAAAGGCAATAAAACGTCCCTGTGAGAAACGCACCTGTCTGTTGCTCCGTGGGAGACGGGCCAGACGGACCCCATTCATGTCAAACAGTCTGACCTGCCTGTTGTCATGTGGCAGAGCGATGATTCTTTGGTTGGCAGAGACGCTTATCCTGCAGGTTAGTACAGTGAATCAATCAATCAACTCTAAGTATAAAGAAATAAGACAATGTGTATTCATACTAAATGCAAATAGATCAACTGGTTGGCAAAGGCTATTTTCATTCCCATCAGTTAGACAATTTACAAATAACACTTTGTGTGAATAGCATCCATCACTGCTTGCACTTAGTGTACAGATGCTATTCGTTGCCTTTTAATGTAAATAGAGCTAGATAGTGTTTACACTAAGAGTAAATATCAATCAACTACCAACCAAAAATATTATCCAAATCTTTCAAATAAGGGTGTCACAAATGAATGCTCAGTCTCGATTATCGAATCAAAAAATGGAATCGTCGATGCTGTCACGCCCCCTGTCACGTCAGCTCGGCTTGCCAAGCAAAAAAAAAAAAAAAAAAAAACATGTGTTGAAGTGCTGCCAGAGCTGCCAACTCTCACGCATTCACCGTGAGACACAGGCAATTGACACTTTTCACACGCTCTCACGCACAGAAAAATCGCGAAGCAAAGAGGACACGGAGACCGACAGACTAGAGTAGGTTACTTTATGATATAAAAAAAATCTCAGCTCTCAGATTCTGTCAATTTTATTACGAAATTCAAACAATAAATACCGTTTTGGCGCTTGTAAATGTTACGTGACAGATCCCTAGTGCACGTGAACCGATCATCTATAGCTACTAGCTAATAGTAAAAAAAAAACACGAACACTGTTGAAAGATACTACAACTTACCGAAATGTAGGCTATATTCCTCATACATAATATCGATCAATCAGTGTTTTTCATCAGCGTGAAGAGGTCAATAACATAGCTGGAGAACAATTATGTCACATTTACCTCAGGAAAGCCGTTTAATGACCATAATATAAGCTATAGCACGTAGTTGGCAAGAAAAAAAAATAGCTATAGAGAGTATTTTGCTAAATATGTGTTCTATATTACATATTATATTTTTTACTTATATCATTAAATAAAGTTGTTATTATAATAAAAAAACGCATTATATTTAATTATTTTTAACCTTAAATAATAGCCTACTACCAGCTGATAGGGCTCTCTATATGTTTACAGCATTAGGTGAGTTGTTTTAACGCCTGTCTTGTGTAGCCTGCCTAATATTTATCCAAATGAGTCAATATTATATTAAATCACAATAATTGAATTGAATTGAAATAATAAAAATGTGTAGCTTACCAGAAATTGTACCATGTAAACATTGTAACATGTTGTCATAAACCTGATAAAATTCAGTTTAGTTACTAAAATGTTAGTGACAATCACAATACACTTATTGTGATACAATTTTTTTTACAATCAAACAAATCGAGAATCGAATCGAACCGTGACTTTAGAATCGAAAATGTAATCGAATCGAGGATTTGGAGAATCGTGACACCCTTACTTTCAAACTATTTCTGGTTCAGAAGTCTGACTTTACTTATTCCTTTCAAAATATCTAGATGTTGAGGAATACGGTTTCTCAATTTTCCAGAACTTTCTAAAAAAAAAGGCACTGTTGCCTCTACTTGTTCAGAGACAAAAGTCTCAGGAAGCTGTCTTACACCTCACCAACCTGCAGCTCTTACCTATTAACGGCTGAGTCTGTGCGAATGGTAGCAATTGGGGATCTCATGTTCTTCAGGTCCCACACCTTGACGGTGCGATCGTCACTTCCAGACACCACGTTGTCCCCCACGGTGAACACGGCTGATGTCACAGTGCTGAAAGAAACAAATGAACTGTCAATGGAATCGTGATCCAATCACTCTTTAACACCTTAAGTCTGAAAATATCACCCTGAACAAACGAACATGGCATGAAAACTGGTCAGGGGTAAAAAAGGTGAGAGGGATACGGCAGTATGGGGGGGAGGGGGGCTCGAGACAAGACTAAAATCTGTTTAAAAATAAAAACTTGACCAAAACCACTTATTTTTGTCAAATAAAGGAGAAGACAACACATTACAGACTGTTTTTACGAGCGTTCATGCTTGCTTACGGTTGCCAGATTTCAATAATTTAAACCCCAGTCAGAGCTTTTCTGTTAAAAGAGGACGTTTTCTACCCGGTCTTTTCAATAGTATCTGGCAACCTACACTTCTGAAGAAGAGCGGATGATCTGAAAACACAGACAAGTAAGCTGGAGTTCCGCGATCTTCATTTGAGATTTTCATTGAAAAGATTTTCTCATGACCCATTTTGGTTTTAAAACGGCAAATTTCGCTGAAAGGTGAGAAGTTTTCATGCCTGGGGTTTTCATAAAATATATGTAAGGTATCTAAACGGACAGATAAAGACAGATCTTTCTGTAGCAACCGGAAGTTGCAGAGGGTCAAGGATCTTGGCTGCTAATGTGAAGGACAGCAATTTAATCCTGAGCGTAAGTCACTGTAACTGGGTTGTGGGAGGTTGAATTACAGATATGACAATCTTGACGTGTAACAATTGCATTCATGAGCGAGACTCTTAACCCCAGAACGCTCCGGCAGGAATTGTGGCGTAAGGGACTTTGGATGAAATACATCAGCAAAATGGCAAGTCCCCTAAAAGTAAGTAGCTCAGCACTCAAGTATTCTTTCAAAGCAAGACAGACTCTCTCCTTTACTGACATGAAAAATGACCGTACAGAGTGACTAGAGAGTGCTCAAGGTGATTTGGTTATCTCTACAGTCCTATTCTTTGCAGAACCCAACGGATCAGGAAGCGGATCATGCGAGCTCCACTGTCTGCACTCACATTGATATTCTTTGTAGTCTTTGTTTTCCGGTAAACAAACAGTTTTGATCATTGGTGTCATTTCGGAGTAATCGAGTCCAAACCTACTGAGGAAGAGGATTGTGTTACGGTCCTCTACAGTAGCACTGTTGAACAGGTAGTGTGTAGTCTCGGCATGGGCACTGCCTGATGCATATTAGTTGTGTCTCAATTTGCAGGCTGCGTGTGTTGACTGCATACGTCATCAAGGACGTCTCATTTCAGGAAAGCTACCATTATAAAATTGACCATTTCCTGTGTGAAAATGTTGGAAATTGTTGTAATTCCTTTAGAACGCAATGAAATATAAGAAGTGAGAATGATAATGAGAAATAGAAGACTACTTTAGTCTTCGAAATGAGACATAGCAATTGCACAGAACAAAATGTGCCATGATTTGGTGGACCAGTTTCCAATCTGACTGGTTCGCTTCTACACAACTTAAGGTGGACAGGTTTGGACTGTAATTGGTCGTCTTCAGGTGCGTTCACACACGGACGTCGATTTAATCCCTGAAGGTTGACTGCAATTATAATGCTAAGTTATATATATATATAAATACATAAGTTATATGTAGCTCAACCTGTAGAGCAGTGGTTCTCAAACTTTTTACACCAAGTACCACCTCAGAAAATATTTGGCTCTCCAAGTACCACCATAATGACCAATTTGAATACAGTAGCGTAGTAGGCCTAACTATTTAGCTAAGGTTATGCACAGCTCAAAAATGAGGCAGCTTAATTTCAAATAAGAATATTTATTATTGTCAGCCACTTTAAACATTGTAAAAACACAGTTTGAACATTAACACTGCACTGCTTACATACAGGTAAATAAAAAAACTTAAATAATGATTCAATTCAAATGTATTGCACCTAAAAGTGAAATAAAAACTGTAGCCTACTGTACTTAAAATATTAAGTAAAAAAAAGTACTGTACTTAATTTAAAAAAAAAAAAACACACAAGCTGTGTATTGATATTTAACCTTTTTAAATGTACATTTAAAATATTCTGGCTGACCCCTGTGAGTTTTTCAAGGCGATCATTATTTAGAACTGATCACTGTACTGTTTCCATGGTGACGCGTCATTGCTTGTCATGTGACACACCGCAGCCACAATATCGCTGACTGACTAATGATCTGCTTTTATTTAATTTTTTTATTCAAAATATTCACAAATTTGTTAGCTATTGCATGAAATATTTGATATTCCGACTGTCAAATATATGCAAGTGGAAGTGTTATGTTGTTTAAACACCTTTATAACGATCACGTTAGTTGAGCTATATGCGCCGTCATGTTAGTTTGTACCACTGTTCAGAGAATCGGGTCTGTTGGATTTACAGCACGTGAATTTATCCACTTCTCCCGAAATACATGAAAGTAAGTGGCCGGTGAACTGGGAGAAGAATAGAGTTAACTTTAAAGTTACTAACACAATGTGTAACTTACACAATCTGATATGAATAATATAATGGAAATTATTATTATTTCCGCTTCCATAGACATCAGTGTGTATTTTACAAATTCTAAATGTATTGTTTTTTTAGTACTTAGGTGAATTTAAATGTCTGAAACCATAAATAAACATTATGTGGTTAAAAACACTGAATAATTGTGATATTTGACAGCGCCTGAGTGGCGCGCGTCCGTCTCTGGCTCAGCGCCAGCCAACTGCAAAAGCACATTTGAATTTAGCAGTTGATCACGTGATGCACTGGCCGTTCTACACCGGTGTAATCGTATCTTACGCTCCAGGGACCAGCCAAGACTGAGCACCCAATAGACAGTAAAAGATCACACCGGTTTGATCTTACGTGTGAAATTCAGTGATTCCTCTGCGTACCACTAGACGGAGCCTGCGTACCACACTTTGAGAACCACTGCTGTAGAGCATTGGTGCTTGCAACGCCAAGGTCATGGGTTCGATTCCCAGAGAAAGCAAGAACTGATAAGAATGTAAATGTGTACCTTGAAATGCAATGCAAGTCGCTTTGGATAAAAGCGTCTGCCAAATGCATAAATGTAAATGTAAATTCTAATCAACTTTGTTGTCTCAAATGATTGCGGTATATCATTTTGCTTTAAATTGCCAACTCTCATTGAAAAAGTTTGGAAAGTAACTGGAAGCAGGGGCATCGCTAGTTGGGGGAAAGCTGGGATTACAGAGGACTCAGAGATGTTCACCGTCTTGTAAACTGAACAAGGAGGCCAGAAAACACAGCGACTCCAACGACCAGAAGTCAAAGTTCTCTATACAAGCAATCAGACTTGAGAGTGAAAAGAGGCGAGTCTGTTTGGAAATTCTCATTGGTCAAAGGGTTCCTATGTCAGAGAAGAAGTTAAAATCTCCTTAACTTTTAGGCGCATGATGAAGCATCGCTTTTCCAAAGCCTTGTGCTATCCCCTCTACATCTTTGTGAAACAACATCCCCATTGAATGTCAGTATTCCTCAGAGCACAAGTCCTGTGCAATCACCTTAAGTGGCCAATTCTTGGCTAGAATAAGCTACGATGCAGACCAGACTTTATGCTGATAGTCAAAGGTCTGGATATGTGAGCCTATCTAGTATGTCTTCTTTAATGAGGCTTGAGTTGCTACTGGAATTGAATCTTCCCAACAAATTATATTATTGTGATTATGAAATTAAACTCATCTCTTTCCGGTTGGAAAGACCACCCTCTGCTCCTGTACAGGGCACGAGAGCACCGGCAGCTGGCACAAAGTGAGGCAGAGAGAGAGTGTGTGTGTGTGTGTGTGTGATTTGAGACAGTCTGGGTGAACAGCAGGAATGTCAGCAACCCTCAGGGTCACAGCGCACATTTAACTGCTCCGCTCAGCACACACACTTCCATTTAATGGACCTTAATATTTCTAATCTATCACGTCATTCCCTGCTGACATTTCTCTCCTCTTTGTATTCCCTTCTCTCGGGAGAGCAAAATGAAGAAAAAAAAAAGGGCCAGAGTTGGTGCTCCACTCGCCTCTAGCCGTGCTAATTTGAATTGACATGATATTAAGGTTTAATTAGGGGCTAAATTCCGCTGCATTAAAGATTTGGAGTTGGGTTTGGCCGTATTTAACAGCTTTGCTCGGCTCGCTCCGGCACAGTTCACATCCAAAGTGAAGCGTGGAAACACTTTCTGACACCGTGGGTTGCCACCGGAAAGCAAGGGTGGGGGCGGTGGTGGGGCCGATAATAGATTAAAGGCTTGATTAAAATCCTATTACAACTCAAATGATATTTTGGGAATGTTCCGTTTCCCCCGGGACCACTGACAAGCAAGGTCGAGACTCATTAGAGGAAGAACGGCGTTTGTGTTTAATAGAGATCCAGTGCTGAGCATAATAAGCTCTTTAAAACAATGGCTAATGTAGTTGCATGGGATCATACTCTTGCTGATGCTGGGAAAGACAAGATGTGTGCTTCGTAATTATAATTGACAACTATGAATTTCATACATTTAAAACAGAGTTTATTCTGTGTACACAGGAATGTCCAAATCCAAACTAGTGTTATTTTCTTTCTTCCTTGGACACAAACGGAGAATCTCAATAAGAGGGAGCGCTCGTATGTACTATGAAAATGAATAAGGACGGATGAACAAAGTCCGAAAAATGGCAATAAAGCACCACAAAAGTGACCAATACGACTTATACTACATTACTACAAGTTTTCTGAAGTCATACGATTGATTTGTGATGAACAAAAGTCTTTTTTTACCCACAATTTTGCCCTCCACCATTTCTCTCAAATCCTATTCGTGCCTCCACAAAACAAAATGAATTTAATATAACGTTGGTATAAGAAACGCAACTAACAATGGAATTAGGTGTTATGGAGTGTCTCATTTACATTTGTTACATGGAGATGTACACATGGGCCAATACTCAACATACGAAAGCCATATGGGTTTGGAAAGGCAGTCTGACTGAAGTTTGGCTCAACTATTCCTTTAAGATTCTAACAAATAGAAGTAATTTAGCAGTTTACTTATTACAGGTTCAGTCGCCATCAAAGGTCCATAAATGAACCCTTACTAGAATCAAAACCTACAGCCTTTGGCCTCCAGCCCGAATCTTTAACCACTAGTCTCCATCAGAGAAACAGAAATAGGTGGGCATGTCATCCAGAATTTACGTGATCGGTCTCAAAGGAGACACCAGCTGTGATGCTTCCTCAGTGAGAAACCCATTCTGACACATTCCCCGAGACAGCAGGTGTGTCTCCCTCTGTCTGTCTGAAATCGAGCGCACTGGCGATACTCTCAGAAGCATCCTGACAGACAGATAGTGTCTCTGACAGGGAATGCCCTGCAGACGAAAGAGGAATGAGGCAGCAAACACTGCGTGCCCCCGTGTACAGCGACTCATGTCATGTATCATTTGTACTGTGCCACTCATTATCATTTGCACCATCATTAGATCATTAGGGGACAACGTTTGAGGCCATTCTGCCGCCCTTTTGAGCACCAATATGCACAGGCTACAGGTTCACAAGGTCACGTTTTTCAAGTCAAGTCTCAAGTCAAAGTCAAGTCAATTCTATATGCATTCAGATGTACGACATAAGGGCCTTCAGACTCAGGTTTCCATCTCTGGTCACACTTAATTTTCTAGGAGCACCAGTATATACTAGTTAGCTCTAAAAATGCTACTCTTTAAAGTTTTCAATGCTTATGCTGCTAACAGCAGATAAACCGGGCAAAGGCTTAAATGTTTCATCTAAGTGTCCATATGCCGTAATGCTGAGCTCGTGGTGTGTCCTGATGCTCTGGGTTAGTGAAGTGAGACAGGCATATGTCAGCTGTACTGCACAACTGAGATAAACTTCACTCACTATTAGAAACTGTACAGCAGTTTATGAGTCTCAGTCTACAAAAAAAAAAGAAAAAAAAGAAATAGAAATATGTGACCCTGGACCACAAAACCATTCACATGGGTAAATTTTTTTAAATTGAGATTTATACATCATCATATTTGGCCGAGATACAACTATTTGAGAATCTGAGGGTGCAAAAAAATCTAAACATTGAGAAAATCGCCTTTAAAGTTGTCCATTTATGTTGACGATAGTGCTTGCATTCACTCACAAAAATACAAGTTTTATATATTTACGGTAGGAAATTTACAAAATATCTTCATGGAACATGATCTTTACTTAATATCCAAACGATTTTTGGCATAAAATAAAAATCAATAATTTTGACCCATACAATGTATTGTCGGCTATTGCCACAAATATACCCGTGCGACTTATGACTGGTTTTATGATCCAGGATCACATATGTTGTTACTAATACTGATGGTTTAAAACTAGCTACAGTGCTGTGAAAAAGTATCTAAACCCCATAAAAAGTGTACATCTATATGCAACATATAGGACATGCAGATATTGGATTTGAATTAAAGGGTAAGCTGCGGTCACACTAGACTTTGGTAATGCAAAATTTCTACGGACACTGCAGCAGTCGTAATATATCATGCCACATTCTGCTGCCTTAAAAAAAAAATCAACATCCCAAATGTAAAAATATGCAATATGCTCCACTACACTGAAATGTTGCAATCCCGCATATTTAAAGTTTGTATTCTTTTAATTGAGCTAAAAGGTCACAATGTGACGTATCAATCTTCTATTGCTTAAGTCCTCGCGTAATATAAATTCGCAGGTCAGACTTCATTAAAGGTGACCTATTATGCAAAATTCCCTTTGACATGGTGTTTGAACATACATGTGTGTCGGCAGTGTGTGTACACAACCACCCTATAAATGGTAATGGACATTGCACAGGCTCCGCCCACAGACTCTGCCCTATTAGCATAGACCACGCCCTGAATGAGCTGTACACAATCCGTCAAGTTTATCACCTCAGAAAACAGAATTCAAATAAGAAATGTATTCTTGTTAAATCTACTAAAATTATTCAATCAAGAGCAGTGAGTGATTTTCTGTTTTTTGATTCATTTCAACAGCATATTTAGCAGTAGGTACTGTAAATTACGCTTTAATACACAGATCTGATATACACATGCAATTTATTTACTTGCAGTTTACGTTCACATACATAACCGACTGTTTATGTGTGTTTTTGTGTGTATATCACAGTTTAAGCACAATAAGACGTGAAAGAGAACTTTGTTTAATACACACGGTATGCGCCGTCTGACATCCAGCTTTCTGTGTGCGTGTTTCGGATGTGTGCCCTCAGAAAACTATTTCTAAGAAGTTTAGACTGGTATAGCTTTGAAAACATGCAGATTATAAACTTTCATGACGATGAAGAACTACAATGTCACATGACAGTGGCCGTGATAGAGATAATAATCAAGTATCCGAGTATCCAAGGCACGAGCTGTAAAGGCTCCGCCCTCTTCTGGAAAACGGGGTGGGGAGGAGAAGCTCATTTGCATTTAAAGATGTATGCACAAAAAATTATCTGTGGGGTATTTTGAGCTGAAACTTCTGGGGACACCTGAGACTTATATTACATTTTGTAAAAATAATGGCATAATGGTCGCATGCACATGAATTGAAGTGAATGGAACAAAAAGTTAGTGTGACCATCCCTTTAGTTCACTCACAAATAAAAATTGTGTCATCATTTACTCAGAATGCATTTTTGCTGTTAATGATGCGAAACACAGGTCAGTGGAAAGGGGGGAAAACGCAAGCTCTCGAGATGCACTCAAGACAAAAATTAAACTTATTTTAACCACATTTTTAGAATGCTGTGTCATAACTCTTCCAACAAACACACACTGCAAACTGTGAGGACACACACCCGGAGTAGTGGGCATCCATTTGCTGCGGCGCCCAGGGAGCGATTGGGGGCTGAAGGGCAACTCAGTCGTGGGTGAAGGGCATTGAGGGTGGAGGAGAGCGCTGTTCATCCACTCCCCCACCTACACTTTTCCTGCCGGTATTGAGAATCGAACCGTTACAAGTCTGACTCTCTAACCATTAGGCCACCACTGCCCCCTGTCATGCACAAGAGGCAAGCTCAACGGTCAAACACACCCGTCTAGTGCATGTTTACATAAAAATATTTCAAAGATGAACGAAAGTCTTAGTCTTGTTCACACAGATGATGTTTTTCCATTCCACTGCACTACTTTTCCATTGTTTTTCTTATGATACTTGACTGATTTCTGTCTCTCCATTGTAAAAGCGTTGTCGGGAAAATTAGTTTTGCGTATCTACCCCGAAGTGATAAAATAAAATAAAATTCTGTATCAAAATTTATAAGGAAAGACCAGTACTTTGTTTAGGCTTGGTTTGTAGGGGATTACAAACCTGCGCACATATATTCAAACACACATAACTATAGAAACAATTCTTAATGCGCATGTGAACGCCATCTTGGCGGCCCCTAATTTAATAACAAATGATCGTTGCGACGGAAGCGAATCAATCAAAACTAACTTTAGCTGGAAAATAACTTTATTAAAGAACCGCTAAAGCCAAAACAATCTCTGTTACCTTAAATTATACGTTTATCTCTGTAAAGCTGCTTTGAAACAATCTACATACTGTAGTTAAAAGCGCTATATGGTGAATTGACTGATTCGCCCAAAACTTTGACGGTTCAAAAAGTTCTTAAAGACATTGTAAAAGAAATCCAATGTCTATTATAAAGCTATGTGGAGCTGGATTTTGAACCAATGAGATTCCATTGTGGGCGGAGCTACCAGTTATGGGGTAAAACCGCGCAACTTGGTAAATGTGTGTGGTGTCGTGTGGAGTCAAGGGAAGAGAAGTGAGGAAAGTGAGGATAGCAGGATGTCAGAGGGATAGGAAATCTGAATGACAGGGAGGCAGAATCAGGAGATCCGGAGGGTGTGTGAGTGTGAGTGTGAGTGTGAGTGTGTGAGAAAGAGAGATAGAGAGAGAGTCTAGCATGATTCATGTATGTGTGCTATGCATAGACCCACACACACGCTCAGCATGAATGAATATAAACTCAGCCTGTGTGAAGGTGTGTAAGTGTGTGTGTCTGGTCTTTAGGAGGTCCTCAGCTCCTGCCAGGAGCGCTGCAGAGCTCATTCATCTTATGGTCCCAGTGCAGCAGAGCATTCACTCCCACTGACAGCACAACACCCTCTCTCTGTACCTCATGCGTGACTCAATCAACCCACACACACACTGCACTGTACGCCACTCATTACAACCAACAGCTGTCTCTACAGCCCACACACACTCACACATCTGCATGCAGGAATACTCACACACGCTGCCATTTACTGTCAAACATCTCATTCATTAAGCCTTTCGCCACGTTCGGAAGTCTAACTTTCCATGTCAGGTGTTTCGGGAATATTCACTGCCGATATACTAGGGTGTTGTGGGTATTGTCAGGCCATTTATTATTTAGTTGCAAGGTGTAGTAAGATGCTCAGAGTGTTTTCTAACATGTAGCGATGAGGTCCATTGGTCAAAAGAGTCCATCCTCAAGTCTCTATGATATTCTGGGATTGTGGGATTTTTACAGCCTTGTGAAATGAGTTTTATTTTTCCCCCAAAATCAGTGTTTTCCGTTTTATTATTTTCAGGATTCCATTTTAATGCTTTAATTAAATTGTAATAATGAAAATCAATTTGGATCAATTAAATTCATGAAAACTTTAACAATTTAAAAATGTATTAATATTTTTTGCAATAATAGTGCCCTGCGAAATGTGATGTTTTTTGTTGTCGTTTTGTTTTTCAAAACATTTTGTGTTGTCGGTTTCATTTTTCTGGATTCTGTGTTTTATGATTGGCAATTTAATTCATCTTTAAAATGGAATTAAATGGAATTTAACAATTCCTTTAATTTTTTGCCAAACAAAGCCCCGTTCACTGCTTAAATTGCTGAAAAATAGTATGATATTCCTTAAATACTGGTTTAATAAACTGTATTATTACTATTATTATTATTAATACTTTGAGAAGAGCATTCTACTGCACAATAGCAATATATTTCTGTCACAATTTTAAATTAAATCAAACTTGCTCTGGAGATGAAGCTCGTGTGAAGAGAGTCCTAGTAGATGCTGAAAACACTAAAGCTACTTTTCACACATTTCTTTATTTTGCCACTCCAACGTCTGATTACACAAGGGGAAATCATGGGAAAACTGCAGCACAGGTGTGAAAGTGTGGACTTGTGTCTGTGTTGAGTGTTGCTCAGGGCTCAGTGACGAGTGAATTCAGCGGCCCAACATAATTAGCTGCGTCTCATCAACTCCTGTGTAACCTGACAGCGCTCGAATCAATCTGATGCCCGACTCACATGTACAAAGCTCTTCACGTATAACAAGTTCAACTACGAGACGCCAGCGGAAAAATGTGTTACCCCTCGTGATTTTTGGTGTTTTATTGTTAGGGAACACTCACGTTTATTTAATTTACACTGTGCTCGTCACTTTCATAACCAAAGCGGTGTCAAAAGTATCAAGTATTTAAAAACTGTTCCTTTAAAAAGAAAAGTTTTCTTCTCTTGGAGTGTCTATGTACACTAAGAGCAAATACCCCACCTGGTTGGCAGAGGCTATTTACACTAACTCCACCCACTGACGTCTGATTGGGCCAGACAAAATCATGGAAGAAAATTGATTGCAATAGTTAGCAATAGTTTTAGGGTAAGGAGTGGCAGAAAATGTACGCAAATCGACCCAAGTGTGAAACCGAAACTGAACTCGCTCTATTCCCTTTTCCCATCACATATCTGATCGGAAAGGCATTTATTTTCAATAAAAAAATATACAAATATAGTGGAAATTAAGTGTCTAACGTGTGTTTAACATTAAAGTGTTTATCGGTTAGGGTTGGAGTAGGCAGGGCTTTATTGTCCCAATAAGGAAGCATCCATTTAATAAGGTTCATTAGTTAGGCTAACTCCCTTAGCTAACATGAACTAAGAATAAACAATACTTCTACAGCATTTATTAATCTTAGTTAATATTAATTTTCAACATTTACTGATACATTATTAAAATCAACGGTTGTATTTGTTAACATTAGTTAATGCACAGTGAATTAACACTTATTGTAAAGCGTTACCATCATTTTAATACATATAATCATTTACACTATGTTATTATTTCATACCATTTAATGTACAACAACACTGGGGTACAAATAGTATCTGCCACTATTTACTTACTACTATTTACACTTATTGCAAAGAAAATACTGCCATTTTGACTTTGTGTAAATATAATCTATTGATATTTGTACTTAGTGTAAAAAGCATATATAAATACACTGTTTTCACTCAGTGTAAACAGAATCTAGTTGCTAGTTACACTTAAGAACACTAAGGTTTTGTGAGCAAATGCAAAAAATCTTTTTTACATTTACATTGCCAAATAATCTCATATTTTGTCCTTCCCCATGTCCCATTAGGAGCTCCTTAATTTCTACAACATGTCCAAATACCCTTAATGTAAAAAAATTCAAACAAAAACAAGAGAAAATGGGTTTTTACTGAGCTGGGGAAGAAAGCCTTCTCTTACTTTGCGCCATGGTCTTGGAATAATTTGCAAAACTTGCTACATCTAAATGATTTAGTCCCATTAAACGAATTTAAGACCATGTCAAAATGCCATATAATTCAAAAATTTGACTGCCATATGTGACCTGTTCCTTTTTATGTGATGCTTGTTCGGTTGTTTTGACTATGTTGTATTTGTATTTAAATTGTAACTGGTGTGCCGTCTTGGCCAGGTCTCCCTCGGAAAAGAGATTCTGTCTCAAGGGACTTCCTGGTTAAATAAAGGTTAAATAAATAAATAAATAAAATGCAATAAGAAAATCATGTACACTATCATGGATTGTAAAACACATTCAAACCTTCTTATTAAGCAGCATTTATCAACCACAACAACAAAAGAAGCTTTTTACAAGCTATGATAGTGTGTGGGATATTTTTCTTTTTGTCTTTATAACAGTTTTATCTAACACACTTATAACTTTTTGGGTGTGCATTGATTTATACATTTCTGGAATAAAACAGTGGACTCTCATACTTTTGTAGGCTAGAAAAAAACATTTTTCACATAATAAATATTGAAATGGTTTATTGTTCTTTGTTTAGATCATTTCAGTTTTTAAAAAAATGTATCAATTAATATTTCTATACATTTTCTTATTTTGAGATGACAATAATACTAAAATACTAAAAGATATTCGTGAATTCAAGGCATGGTAAAAAAAAAAAAGAAAAAAAAAAAGGAACGTTAAAAAATATTAAATAAAATAAAAATTAATTAATTCTAATAAAACTCAACCCCTAAAGTTTAAAAAATGATATTTAAGAGAGTATTTTAACAAAACCATCCCCCTTTAATATTATTACTATTATTATGTAATAACCATTTTATAAAGCAGTATTGTGAACAGGTCCAGTTGTGTATTGCGCGTAATCCCTTTATAGCACAGCCTCTGATACATTATCAATTAAACATGACCCCTGAGAGTGATGAATGAGCTGAATGAATAGCGAGCGGTCACAGACGATCCACACATGAACACTCGGAGGCGAGTGGCGCTCTCAGAGAGCCTCGGTCAGCGTGGACGAGAGTGACGGACAGTAATTGACTTTGCACGGAGGGGCTGACAGTGGGAAGCGTGCAGCAGTACGCCGGATAATCTCATTACGCTGATTGTCTATTTGAGAGCATTACGCTGGGATCTGACGGAATTATACATGTTGGGCTGAACATAATGAGCGGCGTGTAATCCCCGGTAATCAAAGACTGCAGCGCCTCCTCATTCCTGCCTTAACCAGCAATAACCACCACAACTGACTTCACTCGCACTGCAGCTGGTGACACGCTTTACACAGCAAAGGGATTGAACAGGAACGCTGGAAATAAATGATATAGAGCAAGACAGCAAAGGGTTTGCTTTTACTCGGTTTTGAGGAAATTGATGTGAATGAAATACTGAAGTGTTCCTGTAAATGCTGTGCATGCACTGCCATCTAGTGGTCAGAGAGAGGGAACAAAAACAACAGAGACATTTAGGATGATATTTCATACAATTTTTCAATTAATGCCTATGATGTAATCTATAAACCTTCATAAATGACATATTAATGTCTAGAATTTGGCTTCTTTTCTTTAGTTTTCCAGGGAGGAAAGAAAGCCATAGATTGGGATGAGACTCGGAATACCTTAACATCTACACAGCAACACTCTCGCAAAACCCTTATATCATAACTACTACTTTTGAGACTTTTTCTTCAGAATGAATTGACAATAAATACTGAGAATATTTATCGTTATTTTACAGATTTTGAATTAACCTTTTTTATTTTTGTCAGTTTTCATTTTAATTTTAGTTTGTTTCAGTCATTTAAAAAAAATATATTTCTATTTAGCATTAGTTTATTTTTATTCCACTTTAGAAATGTAAGTACCTCAACATAAACTTAGTTTATGAGTAATTTTCATATGTTTATTAAGTTTAACTTTTTAATCTAATATTTATATTTTACATCAGCTTTATTTAAATGAACAAAAATGATTTTTAATAGTTTTAGTTAAAAACAACGACACTGATATTTATCAGCCGTAACTATTTCTTACTAGTCATGAAAACGTATTTTCATATTTTCTTGTCCCTATAACAAATCTATATTAAATTAAATATTAAAGTTATTTAGTCAAGTCACTTTCAAAATCACTTATAGTCTCTCGCTATAAAAGTAACCAGGCACTAAACCGTCGAGACCTATATTGAGTTTGTTCTTTATATTCTCTCTTTGGTGACACAACGTTAAAAAGTCTCTCCACACGGAGTCACGGAGAGATAGTGTGTGTGTGTGCAGTGTGAGTGTGTGTGGGTTGATCACCGAGTCATGACAACAAGGTCTTTTGGCTTCCTAGAAAAATGTCAGATAGTAAGTTAGATAGTGAGACAGTAAGTGGCCGACAGTCAAGAGCTTCTTTTATAACAATGATTTCATTTTTACTCTCATTTGGCGCTTGGCAAGTGTTCATTTGTACCCTGTGTGTAGACAGTCAAACGTCTACATGTAAGAATGTAAGAAGAGAGGTCATGTGACTTACTCGGTGTGGCCTTGGAAGACGTTCACAGAGTGGATGGAGGGATCTCTGAAGTCCCACAGGCGGAAGGTGGTGTCCCTGGATGAAGTCACCACCAGACGTTGGGTGGGATGAGTACAGCAGTGGGTCAACTCTTGATCGTGACCTGCAAACACACACACACGTGTAAAACAGAGGCGTATGACCCTAAAACCCTGGCAAAGGAAACACACGAGCACTGCCATGTTCACCTGTGAGGGTGTGCACCAGCTCAGAGGTTTCTACATCATAGAGGTTAGCGGCTCGATCCCAGGAGGCAGTGACCACCTGCTTTCCTCCCACCAGCCAATCCGCTGCTATCACCACCCCCTGGTGGCTCTTCAAGGTCGTCGTTGCGACACGGATGGTGGGACATTCATTGGGCCCTTCCGCCTCCCCGTCGGCCTCGTCTTTATCAGAGAAGTCCACGTCATCGTCCAGCGAGGCCTAGTTCAGAGAGCAAAGAAGAGTCAACACACAGGCATGTTGAAGAAAAGAATGGATTTAAAACTTATTCTGACTTTGATTAGTAAATACAAACAATAAAATGTGATTGCAGCCATAATTACTGAACATTTGTACACATTTGTACAATTACTGAAGCTACAGTACACATTGCAACTTCTAGTGGTTAAAAACCTAATATATAACCCTGCATGCGTTTTGCATTAGTTTTGCTGTTTTGAATGATCATGGTCATTCTTGTCTTGTTCACTGTGACAACAAACATTCAGCTTCACGATAGGAGCTGCTTTTCTCTGTGTCAGGACTATTACAGTAAATAAAACCATAAAAAAAATAGTTAAAGTAAATATTTTTAAGTAAACGTTAACTAAATAAAATAAATTAATACAAACTATATAGACATTTTAAAAAAAATTACAAAAACAAACTTACTAAAACTATAAAATTAAAAATGTAAAAATCATTTAGGGTACGTTTCCTTAACAACTAAAAACAGAAAAGTTTTTTCTTTGCGTAGTTCGTGTACATACAACAATGTTGTCAAAACAATATCCGTTCACACGGATCCGCGAAAACGACTAAAAACGCTGTATTCTGCTGCCAGGCCAGTAGGTGGCGATGTCACTTTGTCAGGAAACACTACGTGCCTATTGACTGAACACGTAATAAATGTGCATGACGTCACCGTTTTCACAAATTTGCGTTTTTGTAGTTTACACAGTCAGACTTCAAAGTCAAAAGTTGCATAACGGTATCATTTTCAAAAACATTCACTTTGAAACCCATTTTCAAAAGTTTGCCTTTTCTGGCCCCCAAAACGCCGTTGTCGTATAAACGAACAGCCAAAATGCATAAAAAGTTTTACTTTTTTTTTTTTTTTTGAAAACGATGTTGTGTAAACGGCCCCTTAGTATCACAGAGATATTAAAATAACATGACGCATGCATGCAATTTTTCACAAAGTCCGTCCAAACAGCTCTAAAACATAAATCATTATTATAGGTTTATCAGAGTGTATTTGGTTAAAGTAAAGACATGGTTTGGAAGATACAGTTTTTGCACTCTCTTATTAATAACATTGTTATTTCTTTATCAAAAAAAGATACATAGTGTAGATTTAAGTACACAAAACTAAGAAATAACAGGGTAATTCTTGAGGAAAAACAACAGTCAACATGAAACAGTATTCGTTACCTATTTTACTCCCTAATTGTGGCATATTTCCAAAAGAATATTCAGTGTGGGGGAAAAAAAATGTTGGATGAGGTTTCAGAGGTGGAGCAAATTATAATTTTTTCTTGAAATATTACGTTTTTTGTCTTTCGAATACCATGCTAGTGCATGAATAAATGGTGCACAAAAATTGCAGATAAATGATATTGATTTCAGCATTCATGTTGAGGCAGCTCTAGAGGAGCATTATTCCACAAAAAGGAGGCAGAATTCTGACGGTGTGTGTTTTAACACTCACGCTGATGTCTGCTGGGGGCTGGGGAAGTGGCAGCTGTACCATGTAACGCCAGATGTGAGCCGTCTGGTCCCCGGACGCTGTCAGGAAACAGACAAAGCAAACACAGATGGAACATTGTATAAAAAAAAAGGACAGTCATCTATCAAATCACATTTAAAAGCATCCGACAGGTGTGGGGAGAGATACAAATAGAGATGAAAAAATATATCAGTCTTATGGAAAAATAAATATTAAAAGGCAACACAGCCTCCAGTCACATGATAAATGAATGGGAGTTTGATTCCCGGTCCCTGGTTTAAATCCCGGACGAGCCCTCATATGAAGATAGAATTATGCCATACAGATTTGTGGAAGTGTACATAAAATTGTAAGCATAAATAAAATGTATGCTTTGTAAAGATGCAAATCATATTTCAAGCGCGAGAAAAAAATTATTTGCAGCATTTTACTGTTATTCATGGGTGTAATTCATGTATTGTGAAACTGGAGCTTCATGCTAACGCAAAACACTACAATAAAGGTCTCATTGGTTAACAACATTAGTTAATGCATTAACTAACATGAACTAGCAATGAGGAATATATTCTTACAACATTTATTAATGTTAGTTAATAAAAATGTTCATGTTCACCTCACAGTGAATTATCTAATGTTAACAAAAATGTAGTAATAAATGCTAATATTTACATTAAGATTAATAAATGTTGTAAAGTACTGTTCTTTGTTAACTAATGAAACCTTATTGTAAAATTTTACCAAATTTAAAGTACTTTTAAAAGACTTGTGTTTTATCCCCTGGTAAATTGTTGCTGTGATTCCTGGTGGTGTTGTATTGTATTGTGGGTGATATTGTAATTTTGATGTTATTTGTACTTCTTGGCCTCACGCTTGAAAAAAAAAAAGAAAAGTTTTTTACTTTTCAATAAAGGAAATGAAAGCACAAAGCACTGAATGTGTTGATGTATACCTGTAAGTGCCATCTGCTCTGTGGGGTGAAACTTAATGGAGTTGACTGCAAGAAAAAAAATATAACAAACATTCATTAGACTCAATAAAACACAGTTAACACTAACCAAACCCACAGCATATAAACTCTTACGATACTAATCTCCAAACAAAAGTCCACAAAATCAACACTTTCCCAAGTGTTACAGATCGTGACACATAAGCGTACTGTGAAAAGAGTTTCGCACCTGACCCAGCGTGGCCGGCATACTTCAACAGGCACTTCCCCGTCTCGATACTCCACAGCATGGAACAGTGATCTAAAGAATAGTGAATGACAGGATGGTTTTATAATATGACTGTTTTAACTGTATTTTTGATCAAATAAAATACAGGCTTGGTGAGCATAAGAGACTTCTTTAAAAAAAAAAAAAAAATTTTTTAAATCTTAGACGACAAACTTTTTAGCGGTATTGTATCAGCCATTTTATTTTGCACAAGGCCTGCAATTCAGCAAACCCAGTAGCAGAATTTGGGGCATGTCTAAATAAAATTTAAAACTTGTAATTTTATCAGCAATAAACATTATATATTATTCTTTTTTTAAGTCAGAATAAGTAACCAGGATCAAACTTTCACCTAAATTAATCTGCCACTTAGTAGGGGCTATCTACTCTGAATGGTAATTTACAGTTACTGATAGACTAGATAGTGTTGATTTGATTTATTTTTGGACTCTACTAGAATATATGTTCATGCTTATGTTAAAATGTTAAATGTTAAAGTTTTCCCATATTTGACATTGTTGCAGCTCCTCTCCGCCCAGTCTGTCAGTAACGCTCTGTTTAGTTCCGGTCTCTATTAAGCCCCTCCTTCTGAAAAGCACACTGTGCTCTGATTGGTCAGCTGGACCAGTGTGTTGTGATTAGTCAACCACTTCAAGTGTGTTTTGGGAAATGTCCCGCCCCTTACCAGAACTGTGAGTTTCAACACACTACTAACTAACTCAACCAGGCCTCGCTTCTTTATTTTGTGCATGGGAATTATTTAAATAAGGAATATTGTGAGGTGTTGAGAAAACGCAAGACTACAATGGAGGCGTTTTTGTAACTTTGTAGACATTTTTCATGCTCAAACAGCAACATTTCACACTAAAGAAAGGTGAACATGTAAAACCGGACGATAGGACACCTTTAACTTGGCTAACAGGGATGAATACTTGAGCTTGATTAATGCATGTCATGACAGAACTTTGTATTATGTTTTTGGTATTTAAAATAGCAATAGAATTACGTATAATTAATAGATGTGACCATAGAGATTTATATGATGGAAAAGATCACTTTTTTTGTTAATTTGAAGAAAGATGTTGGAGGAAATGGGTTGAATATGTATCAGAAAGGAGGTCAGATTTTGCTGCTATACTTAAATAGATGAAGATTAATATATAATGTATATGTTAATAATATACGTTTATATAATAATAATTCACATAAGCCATTTGAGATTATAATAATAAGTCATATGAGGTTATTAAGGATGGAATCCAACTAGGACACATGTTCTCTCCCTGGATTTATATAGTTACCCCTCTTTTTTTTCTTTTTTGCCCTTATTTAATTTGTTTTATTTAACTTTTTCTTTTTTTTCTTTCTTTTTTTTTGTAAAAAAGGGGAAAAAAAATCTAGAGTACAATTTATATTTAAAACACATTAGGTAACTGTACATATCTGTATTTGTAAAGACACTTTGTGATTGCATTGAGCACTATATGTAAACTGAAATATACTCTATGACTGTACTCGAATGATCAAAATAAACATAAAATAACAAAAAAAGAATTAAGTATAGTTAAATAGAAATAAAATTAACTACAATTATTAATGCTTAATTCATCATGCCATATTTATTACACAGTTCTTTTTCCACTGTTCAAAAATATCCCTGATTTTTATTCAATCTGGACAGGACAAAAGAAAAAAAGTGTTACCTGAATTAAAAAATAATGTGCAAGGCAAGTGTGGTTGTGGCAGTTTTACCTGCTGAAGCTGTGCCTAAAACCAGCGGCGTAACCCGAGTCACGGCCAGGTCCCATATCCCATCCCGGTGTCCCACATACTCCTTAACCAGCTGACACACTGCACGAGATGTGGTGGCTTTGAAACTGGACACAATCTGAGGGACGGAGAGGAGAGTGAGCATTTGATCAAAAGTTCTCTCTCACACACACACACACACACAGATCTAACTACAGAGCAACAGTAAGCAGCGCAGAAGCATGGGATATACTCAAACCATACATCACTATAACATCTCTACACGTATAACACACGTCATGTGGTTACAGCTGGATTGTGTGAACACACTGCATTCAGTCATACAGTCTCTCACACAAGATCAAGGTCTATGAAAGGAGAGCGTAGTCAATACTTCTGAAATGGGAAAGTTCAAATTAAAACACCCAAACAAACAAACATAAAATAACAGCCATCAATACTGTTAAAATATAAGCTTACAAAACAAAGTCAACTAAATTAATTAAAAATACAAACGAATGTACATAAATTTAGAAAATCATACATCTAAATATATGGATCATATCTGAAAAGGAAAGAAGCTGAGCTAAAAGAGAGCAAGTTGGTCATTGGCTGCTATGTAGCCAATGCATAATGGCAGTAAATTACACATTTACAAAATTGCTGAAATTACACAAACAACTATTTTATACAATATTTACTTAAAGGAACACTCTACCGTTTTTTGAAATAGGGCTTATTCACATTCTTTCATACATTTAGATAGGTGGGTAAATGCATTTTTGTCTCAGTGCATGCATTGTTTTAGTTTGACAGGGTCGGCGCTAGCTTAGCTTAGCACAATGAATGGAATCCTTTGTTGCCAGCTAGCATGTCCTGAGTAAAAGTGATCAAAAAAAAAAAAAAAAACATTTCATGTGTTGCGTGATATGTCTGCGCCCAAGTAGCAGTGCTTCGCCTAAGTAGCCGTGCTTCGCCTGTGCTTCCCCCTAATATAGTCCCAAGTCAATATCTGCCTAAGAAATCGCCTAGTGTTAATCTGCATCGCTATTTGTACTCGTTGTGAATACGCAGGCCACAAGAAGTAATTACGTGGGTTTTTTTTTTTTTTTTTGATCACTTTTACTCAGGCCATGCTAGCTGGCAACAAAGGATTCCATTCATTGTGCTAAGCTAAGCTAGCGCCGATCCTGTCAAACTAAAACAATGCATGCACTGAGACAAAAATGCATTTACCCACCTATCTAAATGTAGGAAAGAATGTGAATAAGCCCTATTTAAAAAAACGGTGGAGTGTTCCTTTAAAATTCACTCAAAGATCTTCAATAACAGAAAATGTGGTACAATCGCTGTAACACACAACCTTTCCTGGTGAACTACTTTAATCCACAGTTGTGTTTTAGAACTTTAAAAAAAAAGGACCCAAATATTGTCCCGGTTGATTCACTACCGTTCAAAAGTTTGGGGTCTGCAAGATAACGTGAGATGATTTTATCAGGTTGTTATGCTCGCCAGCATTTTTTGTAAATTACAATTTAAAATTCTGTTTTCTATTTGAATATATTTAATGTGTATGTAATTCAGTGTCACGTGATCCTTCAGAAATCTAATATGTGGTGCTAAAAAAAGGCCTTCTTATCAATGTCGAAAACCGCTGTGCTAATTAGTTTTTTTGTGGAAACCATGATATATTTTCAAGTTGTTGAACAAAGCATTTATTTGAAACAGAAATCATTTGAAACATTACAAAGGCCTTTACTATCAATTTCGATTTATTTAAAGGTAGGGTAGGCAGTTTCGGAAAGGCAAGCAATAGCAATCTAGCTTTAGGAGGATCTGTAAAAGGCGGCTGCTGTTTGTTTGTGGCGCTCTGTGACTGACGTCTGTCTACAGCTCTGCATAGCCTTGCAGAACGCGCTGATGACGTGTGATGTCACGTCTATTATTGATTGCTATCAGGATGTAAAGAGCTTCAACCAGTATAACAAAGAGTTTTTTGGGGAGGTTTTGCCTAGCCTAACTTTATTGCATCCTTGATTGATAAAAGAAAGAAGAAAAAATAAATCTTACTGACCCCAAACTTTTGAAGGGTAGTGTATATCATTATATCACTAATTAAAATTTTGCAGATCATTTGGTATTTAGATATTTTAACAGGATCTATACTTGACTTAAATTAATAAAATTGCCCCTTCTGAAAAACATCAAAATAGTTGCACAACTGTAAATTGTAAAATATTGTACATCTGTAACTAGTCTCGTAAGTAAAAAGTAATCTTTTCTTGATACCTACAGTGATGACAACAACAAAGTTAGTTTCACATATATTTAAAAAAAAAAAAAAAAATGCTGTAATATTTAGGGATGCATGATATATCAGTGACCATTTCATGTCGTACATACACTATCGTTTTTTATAATGTGAAGCATATCAAATACTAAAAATTCTCATTTTCTTTTTTCAACAGTAATATGATCCAAGTTAAACAGTTTAGATTATAATACTGGCCAGCAGTCATAAGATAAAATCATAAAAGTTGGTATCGGCCAACGTTTCTATATCAGTGCATCCCTAATAGTGTTTGTAAAAGGCGATGTTCAGAATAAAGAAGTATTGAGGTACATTGTCCTAACTTTAACAAATGTTTTGGCATCACAGGAAGCAAATGACTTCTATGGTCCTGTTTACACCAGGTATTAAGATGCGTTTTGGTCGATCGGATCACAAGTGGACGACGTTAAATACAGGGGTAAACGTGGTCTAAAACCTTTTGAGCTTGTCCACTTTCAACCACTTCCAGAGGTTGTCGAAAACGCATTCGACCGGATTGCTTTCGTAGTGTAAACGCTCATGTGGTCGAATGCGTTCGAACCGCCACAAAAGACCATTAACTCTCCGCATACTGACCTAATGCGTAAACATTATGGGAAGCGCGCTAGCCAGACGGGATATAAACTTTGTCGGCTGAAATGTACCAAGCACAATGTTCTCTCACCATTCCTGATTTCTGTCAGAGCAGAATCAAAAGCTGCAGCTCTGTGCGCTTCTGTCGTCTCCGGTCACGTTCATATGTAAATTTTGCAAGCTTATATTGTCCATTAGATCGAAAGATCTGAAAAAACCCATACATTTCCCCGCCCATAGACCCTCCCCTCGAAGAAATCAGGACAGAAGTGGTTGAAAGTGGACAAAAGAGACGGATTAAAACACCAGGTGTAAACGGGTATGCGTCTCCCTCATCTACTTGTGATCCGATCGACCAAAACACATCTTAATACCAGGTGTAAACAGAGCCTATAAAGCAATGGACTGAGGAAAGTATGCAAGCATGTCAATATGCAGCCTAACTACTAATAAGCACTGCTAAGCTCGAAATTTCACTGAAGGTAAGAGCAAACACGGCAAGCACAATGAGCCCTCATCTCAGAAAGGTGAAAATGCTCTTTAATATTAGAAAACAATATGTTATAGTAACTGACCAAGCTCCTCATGTTCAAAGACAATCTTAAAATCATGAATACTCATGTACAATATACTTAAAAGTTACAGGAAACCTGAAGTACCCACAAGAGGGCACTTACTCATAACTACATTAGTAATGCATCCATTTGCAATTTTATGATTTAATTTGAACAAAAAAAAAAAAAAAACGTCAAAACACCAAAAGTATTTGCAGTCTGTTGCTGTCAAGTTAAAAAATATTATCTTAACAATATACTATATAACAAACTTTGTTTTATGTAAGGCTGTGATGTGTAATTTACAATTTAATAGTTAATTACATAGCTGAACAAAAAATACAATAAAAAACAAAGCATTTCAATGAAAAGATCATTTTTTAAAGAACACAAGTATTATTATTCATAAAACAATAAACAGGTATGTAATAAAATGTATAGAAAATAAATATTATTGCTACTTGACACTTTTTTTTCTTGTTTTGAGCCTTGTCCATAGATCTCAGCTTCAACATACAGCTGATTTTTATTGAGTGAATCAAGTTCTAATTTTAACCAATTATTATTTAACATTTTCAATCCTTTTTATGGCGTTACAAAAGCAGAACAGAGTAAAAATACACTATGCACAGCCTGAAAACAAGAGAGCATTTTCAACACTGACTAAACAAGAAACATCAGCTAATGTTCCCTGTGACGGGGGGAAGAGCTGTTGGGGGTTTCTCTTCTGCCGTGTCTAGTGTTTTTGAAGAGAAGGGTTTGTATGAGGGATACCACATTACAGAACTACTCAGCAGGGGGATCAACTTTTTAATGTTATAAAGTGTGAATTTAATTACAGAGTTTATTAAATTGCTGCCAGTTTGTTAGAATAAAAACGAAAAAAGAAAAAAGAAACGAGAAAAATTGAGCCGTCTAAACTCTTCAAAGCCAGAATACGGTAATATCTTTGTTAGATTTAGCCAGCTGTTATGGTTCTCTCCCAGCCAGCACATCTGGCCCAGGACACCATCAAGATATTTAGCCATGGCAATTATTATTATTTTGGCTTGTACGCAAAATTCCTATTGGTCACAGAACATTTCTGATTGGCTTTTTTCATCATGAACCAATTCAAGATTTCGATTTGCTCTGGCCAAATGCTTGAATGGGGTAAGATTTGCTGGCAGTTAAGAACATCAACGTCAATCAAAGGTTTCCAAGCCAAGCCAACTATTCAGAACATCCATAAGCGAGATTTCTTGATACTCAAGAAATATTTTGATATTTACAAGACATCGTCTTAACGTGTCGTATAATGCTGAATTAGTGTTAGAGTTAGCCAGATAAGCACAGGTTGATGGCTTGTTGTTATTGGGTTATGACCCCCAACTGTTGGATAGTTCATGCATTTTGGCACACTGAGGAATTAATTACCCATGAGTCTCCACCCCATAACTCCCAGTTTCCTACATTGAAGTTGCGAGGTCCACCTACTTTCCCCGGGAAAGAATTTGAGCGCTACATCAGTGAAACCGAGAGAAAAGAACAATTGTAATCTGAGGATCAAAACGTTAAAAAGATGATTTTAAATTTGAATCAGCACCATTCAGCTCTATATTCAAGAGTCTACAGGTAAACAAGGTGCTTGCTTCCAATAAGCTGAGAGAAAACATGACATTTGAAAACATGAGCTTTCTAAATGCCTAACTGACTTCATTTCCAACAGCCATTTGGGTAAGATCACAAAATATTAGTGGTGTAAACATTTAAAATAGTAACTACACAGCAAAAAAAAAAATTTAAAAAAAATGAGATGCTGATAAGCAAACCAGTGTACACAGATACTAGTTAATATTGTGTGAGTGAATTTGATTTCATTATGATTTGGTATTAAAATATGTGATGAAACATGAAAACAAAAATTTCTAGTCCAATTCAGAATTATTATTAACGGAGTATAATCGGAAATGTGTCGGAAGTCTGAAAAGTCGAGAATCGTATTTTAGATAATAAAGGAATGTGTAAAAAACTGGGTGTTATTGCATATCAGAATAGATCATGAAATTCCATAACTGATGTATTGAACTTTCTATGTCAGATCAATGCATGGCACGTTTTGTACCCCTATACTATTGATAAACTGGTATGTAACTCCGTGAAATATGTAGTTTGTGTACTTGAAAGAAACCAGGATCTTAACAAACAGAGCACAACTCGGCATTACTAAAATGCATTTCAGCACAGAACCACTTCATTCACAATTCAACACAGAGACTAAATATAGACACGTACACAACCACCAAAAACAGCTTCATATATAGAGATGTCACAAATCAATACCAAAATTGAACAGATGTAACGATACCAGTTGTTCAACTGTGTCAGAACACACCATGTGATGAATTTACTAAATAGTTATATGCCATTATGGTAGATGCCGTTCATGTTCCTTAATAATTATGGAAACTAAATGGCAATAATGGATTTTCAACCTTTGCTGTGAAGTTGACAGATTTCACTGGTATTGCGACAACCGTTCAATTCTAAAGTATCTACATATGTTAAGCAGGAAACTCTGTAAGCCGGCTAGAAAGAGCAGAACTTTGCACTGAGACGTTGAGTCTTGTTATAGAGATTAGTGAGGTTCACAGAGAAATATTCTGAGCTCGACCCACAGTAACAATTTTATTCAGAATGTGCAAAATGTGAGCGATAACCCCATAGATACAATCATACCTTGCTCGTGGAGGCCTTGTATGTGGTCTTCAGCTTTTGGGACAGTTGACTTGTGCTGTGACTAGCTGTGCGCAAGAAATTATAAGATTATGAATGAAATATGAAAAAGATGAATTATTTGTTACAATATTAGTTGTTAGTTTTCAATTTTCATTTAATATAGGTCTCTCAGCTCAGTGAGCAGAGTTAAGTTCTTCCACACCAGACAAACTTAAAAAAAAAAAACTATTCTTTATGGACCTCGTTTTTTTGTACCAAAACATTGTCAAGCTGAAACAAAAAAGGGCCCCATTCTACTGTAAATGTTTGTCTACGGAGATTATATGGCGGTATGATTTTATGCTCCTGTTAGTAATGGGTGTAGCTGAAAAAGCCAAACCCCTTCATTAGAAGAGAGTGTCTACAAACATTTGACCATGTAGATCTTTTGATAATTGAATAGCAAATTGGAGTTAAAACATCATGCAAGGACACAGCTTTAGGCAAATTATTCTCTCTGAACCATCAAAAGACAGCGTTATTATTTATTCAAAAGCTTGTTCAATGATCTGATATTATGAATGCAGAAGTTAAACAATAGATGATTGTCAGTTTTGTTTCGCATGTACCTTTTGTTTTCAAGGCTCCTTTGCTCAGATCACCGCCATCGACTGTCTGTCCTTCTCCAGCCAAACGTTCGTTTAGGGATTCAATCTCTCTTCGCACTGCACAAAAACAGGTTACGATAACATGAGCGCTTACTAAACAAAACACTGATCTTGTCACATTTACACACAATATAAAGATAATGTACTTTCAGCTAGTTATTACAAAAAAAAGACTTTCTAGATAAGTAAATAAATGGATGTGAAATATTGATTTGACAAGAAAGTGACCGCAGGGTGACACAACAAAGGTCAACTGCAATCAAACAAAAGAATACTGAGACTAGAATCAAGTATTCCTGAAAGCTGATAAAGATATATATATAAATTGTAATACAGATAACAATTAAGGATTCAGATCTTGTAAGTGTGAAAGTCGCTTAGTTAACATCTCAGATAAATGTGTTGAGATTGTGTTGTCACCATAACATTAAGAATAAGTCATGTAAACAATGTCCAGTCCAGCAAAAAGGATGTTAAATATGATGAAAGCTATTTGCTTAATACTCACATTCCAAGTTTTCAATGTAGAGATTTTCAAACTCCCGTTCAATCTGTCCAAACAGATCTAGTAAGTTGCTCCTTAAGGCCATCGGCAACTTGGAGTCCTAGAAATTGAATCAAATAAACCATATTGCAAATACTCAGAGATTGCATCTTCAAAACACCTTCAAACTTCAGTGACAACTAATGAGAAATGCGTTTCTATGACATCTGCACTGTTCGTTTTACTTGGGTCCGTACATTCTATCTATGCTAAAAAATTAAAATAAACTACTACAACAAGGGGGGGGGGGATCGAGGGGATCTTGATAACAGGATATTTTCAGGAGAAAATTAAAAAAAAAGCATAGATCTACAAATAAACTTTACATAAAATGTCTTGCTTGTCTAAAACTTTACATCTAAATATTTCTATTGTAAATGTAAATATATTTAGTTGTCTTAAAGGTTTACATAAAAATATTGCTGTTCTAAAAGTTTGTGTCAAAATTTTACGTTAACAAGATATTTTACCGTAAACTTCAAGACAATACTTTACATAAAAGTAAAGTTTTCAGACAAGACAGTTTACATAAAAATATCTTGCTGTTCTAAATCCTTACATCTAAATGTTCTAAACTATCTAAGTGTTCTAAAACTTTACATAAAATAGCATGTTGTTCAAAAACTTTACATCTAAAAGTTAATTTAAAATCTTGAAATTTTAAATGTTTGTTTAATATCTTGTTTAAAAATTTTACATCTAAAAGTTTACGTAAAATATCTATCTGTTCAAAAACTGTAAATTGAAATGTTTAAAATATCTAGCTGTTCTGAAACGTTACATCTAAAAGTTAATGTAAAATATATTGCTGTTCTAAATGTCTGTTAAAAAAATATATTTTAAAACTTTACATCTAAAAGTTAATGTAAAATTTCTTGATGTTCTGAAATTTTAAATCTAAAATTGTATCAAATATCTTGCTATTCTTAATGTTAAACATCCTGCTGTTTTAAAACTTTACATCTATGATTTTACGTAAAATATCTTGCTGTTATAAATGTTTATGTAATATATTTTGCAGTTTTAAAGGTTTACAAAACTATTGCTGTTCTAAAAGTTTACATTAAAATAGATGTAAAGTTTTACATTAACAAGATATTTTAACGTAAACTTCAAGATGATATCAAATATCTTGCAGTTCAAAAACTTTACATTTAAAAATGTACGTAAAATATTATGGTGTTCTAAAACTTTACATTAAATAACTTGCCGTTCTACAAGCTTTTAAGCCTCAGTACAGATCATTTCTGTCCTCAGTCAAAATGACTGCATCATTTCTTTTTAAACGAGCCAGGTTTGAGACAGAGAGTAAACAAACATTACTAAAGATGTTCCGACAAAAAAGATCTCTAACGAAATCTGAAAAAAAGCAAAAACAATAAAGAGATCTCTATTCAATAAATAACTAATCTACCAAAACAACTTACCTCCATTATCAACGATAAGAAGTTCCAAGTAAACTCTTTCAGCCTGATTAAAGCTACACAAAGAAAAGGAATCCACAAACAAACATTGTTGTTGTGTTTTTTAGACTAGCTATGTCCATATTAACTACTCCAGGAGAACTAGGTGAGCTGTCAAGTTAACACAAGAGTTTAACGGTGAGAACACAGTGTAAGCTATGTCAACTGCTCTCCATTATGTCATTACCACATGTACTGAGAGAGAGAGAGAGAGAGAGAGAGAGAGAGAGAGAGAGAGAGAGAGAGAGAGAGAGAGAGAGAGAGAGAGAGAGAGAGAGAGAGAGAGAGAGAGAGAGAGAGAGAGAGAGAAACAGCAATTAACAAACAACAGCTCGACGTCTATTCTTATAAACCTACTCAATCCTAAACTTGTGGTCACCATAGCAACTGGACATAATGACAGCATTGAGAGGGTGAAAGGCGGTATAGTCTAAATCCAGTGAACGGTTTACAGTAGGGACTGCCAATCAGAAATGACCCCACAGAGGAATAGAGGGAACAATCGAAACCCAGAGTGGGCCGCTCTTTAAAAATGGATGAGGCTGTAGACCATAGAAAGTACAGACCATTGATACCCACCACTAAGTATCAATAAAACAGACGACCAAATGGCATCATGTCTCAGGTCTGAAATGAGCTTGACTATTCTCAACACATCTTGGCTTGTTGAATAAAACGTATTGCGTTGAGATTGAGAATAATGTTTAGTATGAGTAATAACATTTTAAAGAAACATCCATGAATAATTTTAAAGGTCCCGTATTATGCCCCTTTTCACAAGATGTAAAATAAGTCTCTGATGTCCCCAGAGTGTGTATGTGAAGTTTCAGCTCAAAATACCCAACAGATCATTTTTTACAGCATGTTTAAATTGTCATTTTTTGGGGCTTAGAAAAACGCGCTGTTTTAGTGTGTGCCCTTTAAATGCAAATGAGCTGCTGCTGGACGACCCAGGGGGCGGAGCCTCATGAGCTCGCACTCAGTCTCTCAGGACAATATCACCTCACGGAATGATGATAATATCAGAAACTCTCAGTAACGGTGTTCATTTCGAGTCGGACAATAATGCCTACAGAGTCAGAGTGCTGTATAGAGATGGAACAGGTATAGTTTAGTAGTTTAAGTACGGTTATTATAACGTATTTGTCATCTGCTTGTATGTATCCATTATTTATTAATAGCCTACAAGTCTGCTGTTTCGGATCAGGTCCGAATGATGATCAAACATATACTGATGAGTTTAATAAAGTTTATTGTACATCATACAAAAGATGAAGCGTCAGTTTTACTTCAGAAAAAAGAGCTGAGTAAACACAGTAAGTTATAAAAAGTGCGCAAGTACATAAACGAATTTCGGTAGAGTTGAGGGAGCATTCCTGTGGGCGGAGCTTAGTCAAAAAACGGTTCTAGTGACGTCATTAAAGAAGGAAGTAGAGGGATGTAGTCCAAACGGGCCGTTCGATGTAGGCGACTTCTGTTAAATAAAATATCTCGCTTGGCATTGAACTTTGAGCTTTATAATTTTACAGATATTATTTATACTCTAACAGCAACATTACACACTAACTAAAGTTTGAAACATGGGATCACGAAGAACAGGACCTTTAACATTCCTTTCATAATATGTAGAAAGAGAACATTTTAAGAACATGTAAGTTCTTACAGTTTATTTGAATGGGAGAGCTGATGATTCCTCTAGTGATTTACGAGCTTATCACTGACGTACTCCAGTAATGTTTGCGTTAGAAATGTGCGTCAATAACAGACTGGTTTAGGACAAATGATGTGTGTTATAGGATGTAAATTCCAGGGATACCTTACAGTAGCAAAACAATGACGGAATTAATTATTGACAGAAATACTTAACTCGTGTCATTTGTTCACCAGATCGATGTGACTTGGACTTTGACTTCCATCCATCCAAACTGGAATCCCTCTCAATAAAGACACTGATCCAATGTAATTACACTTCCAAATTGTCAAGTTAGTTTTTATTTCTATTTTAATTGCAATCGGACTTTCAATTTAGTTTAGTTCTTGTTATTTCGTTTTTCAGAAGGGATACCAAAATGAATGCATTAACTGATATAATTTTAATATTTTAACCGTTAAAGGTTTCATTTCAGCTTTTTTCATTTTTAAAATTGTTGCTTGTTTTGCAGATGTGTTGTAAATGTTTCCAATGTTTTAATAAACTGTGTATCAAAACCTAGAATAATTTTTTTATGGCCAATTCCATTTCATTATAATAGCTGGTTTTGAGCTATCTACACACATATACACACACACACAGAGAGAGAGAGAGAGAGAGAGAGAGAGAGAGAGAGAGAGAGAGAGAGAGAGAGAGAGAGAGAGAGAGAGAGAGAGAGAGAGAGAGAGAGAGAGAGAGAGAGAGAGAGAGAAATAAATCTCTCTCTCTATATATATATATATATATACACATACATACATACATATACATACACATACATACATACATATATACTTTTTTTTCTATAATAAGTCATTAAGCAATCAACATTGGCTTCCTGGGGACTGAACATGTCTAACATTCTATAATCTAAAACAATAGAAAATTATTCAAACACAACATGACACGTGTTTATATGGATGCTTACATATCCCAGCTGTCTTGGTGTTTTTCAAAAAAAAGAAAAATCATAAACAATGTCACAGAACCTGCTTTGTGTCATTCTTGCCTGTACACCTGACGACGAACACACACTCAAACAACACAGTATCCTCTAGTGTTCGTAAGCACAAACTTAAACCCTGAATCTATACGTGATCATACAGTTTACACTGAAGAAATGAAGAGAAAGAACGGCCCACCTGTCCCTCCAGCATGTCTCTCTGCATGCCTGGTCTGTCCTGCTCGGTGCTGTTGGTCCTCCTAATGGAGAGGCTGTGCGACTTGCGCTTCTGTTTAACTTGACGGGCGGCTGCGCTGTTTCCACTTTCAACAGGCATCACTCCTCAGTGACGTCCCCTACACACTTCCTACCTGAAACTGAGCAAACACACAGCAGGGTTTGCCCCGTCCTGCAGACATCGAGGAGTATAACGTGCCCTTTGTTGGATACTATGCAGTATACACTATTCCTGGATGTCGTATGTAAATATCAAGTTAAATATTGAGGGAGGAAACATAAAGTAAGTCTTGGTTGATGACATATTGAGGAAAGTCTACTGTGGGTGTAGGTTGATTTAATATTAGCAAAGCAAACATCATAAAAGTGAAGAGTTCAAATAAAGCCGCTGTAAAACTGATGCCTGAGCAGGTGAACGTGAATCGAAATGTCAAGATGGATCTCATTAAAACTATCAAAAACACATCTGAGACATATTTCACCCAACAATCTAAAGAAAGTAAAAAGAAAGTATAGGCTGCTTAAAAAAGGAAGCTTACAATTTAGTCATTTAACACAAATTTTACAGTCATTTATCTTTTTTTTTTTAAATTAAGGGCACTGCTCTCATTCTAAGTAACACTGTAATGTGAATTATTTTAATATTAATTATTTTCTGTGAATAATATTTTAATGTAAAGAAGTATGACTGTTTGGCCAAAATTATTTTCATTAGCATTTTTTTTTTACTATGACGATAAAGTGTTTTTGCATAACAGAAGTATTGGATTTTTTCCTTTACAGTATTTACATTTTCAATTTACAATTTTTATATTACATTATTTAAAAAAAAAACATTTTTGCAATACAGTAATCATAATTAAAGAAGAAATTAGCTTAAAAATCATGAAAATATAACAATAACATAACGGGGGGGGGGGGGGGGGGGGGGGCAAATATGATCTGGACATTCCTTTTCAAAACCCATTATATTTATGTTTTTAGATGAAGTGTGAAGACAAATATGTGAAGTGAGTTCATGAAGTGTTAAATAAATAAAAATCATGATAAAAAAAAGCATGCAGGACATTATTATCCACAATAACAAACAACAGAAAGTGTTAATGTCAGCCTAAGCATCTTAAAAAGTATGAATAATTATATATGAGAACATATTTCTAAATAAAGGGCATGCAAAAAACAAAAACAAAAAAATGACAAATACCAGGCATGGAGAGCAGTGAATGATAAACAAAGCAGACACATCCTCAGACGACTGCTTAAAGTGATGAAGAAGAAGAAGACCTCAACAGGAGGGCCCGGGGCCCGGGGCCACACTCACTCCAGCGCTGAACACAAAACAACACAGCTATCGGTTCACAAACATGACAGTGAAGGAAGGGGAAGCTGAAGGCATGGAGTGACAGCATTCGCACAACCTAAAATAACTGTGTGGACGGATGGAGCAGGTAAAACAGACGGGTTAGTGGGTTTGAAGTTTAAACAACTCATATGTAATACATGCATGAAGTAAACACCGGCAGCATCATGCTCAGTGTGTCCTGTCTGTCTGAAATGATGATTTTCACAAAGCCCCTCCTTCCGAAAACACCAGAGTGCTCTGATTGGCCAGCTGACCCAGAGCAATAGAAACTATAACATAGACTTCAGTCCCGTTCACACCAAGAACAAGAACTATATTAGCGTCTTCACCAGCAGACAATATCATTCTGTTGATTCTAAGCACACTGCAATTGTGTCATCTGCTGCTTTAAAGGGGTGGTATAATGCCCTTTTTCAAGATGTAAAATAAGTCTCTGATGTCCCCAGAGTGTGTGTGTGAAGTTTTAGCTCAAAATACCCCACAGATATTTTTATAGCATGCTAAAATTGTCACTTTTTGAGGGTGAGCAAAAACTCACAGTTTTGTGTCTGTTCCTTTAAATGCAAATGAGCTGCTGCTCCCGGCGCAGGGGGCGGAGCTACAACAGCTTGAGTCCTTTTACCTCACACAGACATGCACTGAAAATTTCAAAAACTTTTAGCCTTTTATGTTCAAACCGGAGTCAGAAAGATGGAGAGACTCAAGAAGAAGTGACAACATGTAGAAGCAACTAGTGTTGTCACGGTACCAAAATGTCAGTATTCGGTACCAATACCAGTGAAAATCCACGGTTCTCAGTACCAATTTCGGTACCAAAGGGCTAGAAATCAATAAGTTATTTGCTGATATTCCTCGTCATCATGGAGAGTGCAGTTCGCACCGTTTCAAAAATAGTCAATCTCCGAATGCGAATGAACTTAGTCTGAATTAGTATTGTTTTTATACAGTATGAGGATCCTTTTTCAAATACAAGGTCAATATTGATTTTCACTAACGACAAAACAATAAATTATCCATGAACTTATATGGAACTACCCACTAAACATTGGACGTCGGATAGACGTGCAGATCATGTCTATATTGGGTCCGTCGGTCCATGACCAATTCTGGACATCTATTCGACGTCCAAACTAGGTCCACTATTTGGACGTCCAACCATGACCCAACTTGGACGTCATATTGACGTTCAACATTGGACCTTTGAACTGGGTAATTTTTTGGATGTCATTTGGACGTCTTTGACAGGTGCAGGAAATTTACATGATTACTAGGGGTGTAATGGTTCACAAAATTCACGGTTTGGTTCGATATATATGATACACTTGTGTCACGGTTCGGTTCGGTACGTTTTTGATACAGCAAAAAGAAAGAAATGCCAGGGAAATTTCCTTGATTTAATTTTATTAAAACTAAAATCATAAAGTATGATTTTTTTTTTTACTTTGAGCAATTCTAGAGCTATAATTGACTCTTCTTAGGAGCATATAAAACAAAACAGCTCCTTGGAAAAAATGAAATGTAATATTGTAGTAGTTATAAACAAAGGTTTATTTTAGTTCAGATTAACATTTGAGGGCATCAATTGTATTCATAATGTCAAAATAAAACTGACGTAATGTTACTTGAAGGCATTATAGCCTACTATTCCTGCCAAACTTCCATGGTTGCAGTTAGTGTTACTACAGTAAATCCATGGTGAATGTTGCTGATCTGTGGACACTGGATAGTTCATTCATGGCACAATGTTTCTTCCTGGTTTCCACATCAGCGCAATTTGATCCGTTAATAACAGAGAAATGTGAATGTTTCTCACTAGATCTCGCAGCGATGTTATTACTTCTGTGGCGAATTCAAATGCTTTCTTTACTGCATCTCTTATTAGCGCTGTGTAGTAACAGTGTCGCATGATCACGATCGGCTCGCGCTGCACTGGTCCAAACTGATAAACGGTCCTTCAACCACACAATAACGAGCAGTTTCGTTCCGCTTGCATTACGTTTGCCATTTGATTTTGGGCAATGTTGTGGTCGCGCCGGCGTCTCTTACATTATGAGTGCGCTTGCCACGTGCAATGCGCGTGTGTGTGTGTCTCAGCGCTTTAATAAAGAGGACGCGCAACAGCACGCGCTCAGTGCATGCGTGCATGCATGCGCATCAAGGAACCGGATTTGAACGGGTCCTCGGTACCACCGGTACTTAAGAAAACTTGGTACCGTGACGTTTACGTTTTTTTTAGTACCGACTTGGTACCGAAGTACCGGGTCTTTTGACAACACTAGAAGCAACAGGACATTTCTGAATGGTTAGTTGATGAATTTATGTAGCTTTTGTGTAGTTATCTTCTAGTCATTGATTAGCATATTCTGTCTTGATAATCTATAAATCGTGTTCCGGGGGCAGGGGTTTATGTAAATTTTAGGGTTGGTGATGTCACTAACCCGGGAGGAATGTTGTGTAGTCTCTACCAGCCGTTTGTTGTAGTCCTTAAAAAGCAATTTCTTTAAAAGCAAATATCTCCCTTTGCTTTGAACTTTGAGTGTCGTAACTTTGCAGATGTTGTTTATGCTCAAACAGCAACATTACACACTAACTAAAGTTAGAAAAGTGAAATCATAATCAACCTCCCCTTTAAATACTCAAGCTCTAAAAAAGCTCAAATGGATTCTGATTGGCTGTCAGTGTTTTTTCTAAAAGTTCTGCATGTAATTCCAACAATATAATTTCTGTGCTTTTATCGTTGCAGTTATGGTGTGGACTCTGATATTCTTTATATTTGAACTATATCTTTTTATATCGGTATAGTTATCGTCCTTGGTGTGAACGGGCCTTTAAAGTGACCCACAATGCATTTACTTCTAATGTTCCTAATGTTTCATAAATTCACTGGGAATTCCAGCTTTTGAGATTTGCGATGATGTCAGCTGGAAAGAAAAGTTATTTTTGAGACGAGGAAAATGTAAAAAATAAATTCGGTTCAGGAATAATATTGACTAATGAATTGTTCACAATAAGGCCAGTGATGTGCATTAATGAAATAATTAGAAATAAATAGACATCATTTTACACAAGTACTGTCAAATCTTGTGACTATACTTTTGAAACAGTGAGGTTTTGTTCACTTCTATTGTACAGTAAAGGCCTCACTGTAACAGATTGCAGTAATAGATGTTTTTAAGAAACAATTTGGATTTTTTTATTATTATTTTTAATCAACATCAATCCACAAAACTTGTCCACTTTTTACTTGTACTGAATTGAAATATTATTGTAATGATTTACCATACTATGTGCCTCACATGACCATGTAAACCATGGTAATGTCATGGTATATTGTCCAAAAATAGCAATTTCTCCTCACCTTTTGTAAGTGTTTCACGATATACAACTTCCTTTCAGATAATCTATGGAATCATATGACTGTCTACGTTTACATATAAAGGACATTTACATTTACATCATTTAGAGAGAAAAAAAATGTACATGTACTGCGTTAGATTAAACTAAGAAGGGTCATAGCACTTGCATATTGTTGTCCTACTGTTAGTTTAACTGCTTCTATTGTTCTCATTTGTAATTTGCTTTGGATAAAAGCGTCTGCTACATGAATAAATGCAAATGTAAATGCAGACGTCGTACATGTTTAATTCTAACGGACATAGAAAATGTGGAAAACGTCATTTAAAATACTATTGTTTTGGTACAAGAAGAAAAAATGTAGTTCGGATTCAAATATCTTCCCCTGAATAAGTCTGGTGTTTTGAAAACACAATTATCAAAAATGCATAAGTGTCCTACGCACGATTTGATCATAAACACGCACACACACACACATCAGTCTGACGCAAGGTCAGCTGGCCTGCTCGGTTAAAACACCACTAACACAGTCAAACATGATGCCCGTTATCAGCCATGAGCCAGTGCTGTGATGTCTCTGTGACAGAAGCTGAGTGTTGATAAAGTGTAATTCACCTGATTAGCAGCTAATCTTCCATTGCGACAAACACTACTAGCGCCTCTGCCCTCGTTAACACTCACATTAATGACCGCTTCAGATGATCTGCGCGCGTTTGTCATTCGCTGACGGTGGGCTGGTGTGTGTTTGAATCCTCCAGCATGATCCAGACGAACACACACCGATGATCCTGTCAAAAAAATCTCCGGGATTTTCGCACTTTGATGTTATTTTTTTATCAAACCCGACACTGTCAGCAGGCTGTGAAGCAAGAGGAAATGACAACAGATCTGACGGGCGACCAACCGGAAGCAAAATTTCAAAATAAAAGCTTCAACCTTATTCATTTAAAAAAAAAAAAAAAAAAAAATTCTTCTACACTAAATTATTAACGCACGGCTATCTCTCCACAAATACACATACATAGGCATCTATATTTGTAAACAAATTAGAATGATTCAATTATAATGAATACTTCGTTATTATGATATTTCACATTGACAAAAGATGGAGATGAAAAACATTATATTATAAATTATATTGTATTATGATAATAGTATTACGGTGGCCGAGAGGTGCAAAACAAAATAACAATTCAGAAAACAAAATAACAATTCAGAAAACACAACGACAATTCAGAAAACAAAATAACAATTCAGAAAACACAACGACAATTCAGAAAACAAAATAGCAATTCAGAAAACACAACGACAATTCAGAAAACACAACGACAATTCAGAAAACACAACAACAATTCAGACAAAACGGAAAAGGTAGGTATATTTTGAGAACGACATACTTATCGCTGATTGGACGAGACACATGTCAATCAAGCCAGAACTGGAATAATGCGTCATAGAGCGTAGACTGAAAAGCACGAGGCACGAGGGTAGAAAAGCTAACTTTATTCTGAATTGTCGTTGTGTTTTCTGAATTGTTATTTTGTTTTCTGAATTGTCGTTGTGTTTTTTTGGATTTGTTATTTTGTTTTTGTTTTTGTAATTGTTATTTGTTTTGCACCTCTCGGCCACCGTATAGTATAGTTGATTATGACTGTATTTTAAAAAAAAACATTGTTTTACATTTAAACGTTATATAACTCCAACATATGGACTATTATATGTAAACATTTCACACACACACACACACACACACACACACATATATATATATATATATATATATATATATATATATATATATATATATATATTAGACTATATATATACATATATATGAAGTACATTTTATTATATACGTTTTTTAATTAATATTAACATTAAATTATTAAAATGATTTTAATCAACAATAATTAATAATACTTTTGAAAATAGTGTCTTAAAATGTGTGTTGATATTTCCAGTATACCTGTTAAACTTTAAATTATTGTATTTCAATATCCAAAACTATTTATTCCGTTTCGTTTAATGTAATTTTTTTTTTATTTTTATTTTTTTTTTTGTTGCTTTTCCAGCCGTCAATCAAACCCGGAAGAGATCTTAGACCAATCCGAGACCAAAGAGATAAACACCAATCCGAAGACGGCTTAATTCCCAACAACCAATCAAACTCTTTGGCATAAAGCCTCATTTATGGGCGGGGAATCATCACCGGTGTCAGTGTGATCGTCAAAGTTGAGCAGTGATCTGTCCCTTTAGCATTGTTTGCTTGTTTTATGTGTGATCCGCGCGTTATGAAGACCATTCGAGCCTTATCACTTCAGTAGTGTGAGTGTGTGAAGCGTTGCATTACTGTAGAGTCGTAGAGCAGATGTATATATGTCGTGTGGTGTGATGGCGTGTTTGCAGTGTGCTGGACTGTGATTGGTCAGTGTCGTGTGCGCGCTCATGGTGCGGTGGTTGTGGGCGGCGCGCAGATCAGCTGCGCTGCTCGCGAGACACAATAATAAACCCGCTTCAGGAGCAGAAAGTCTTCATTTCCCAGCTCATCATCATCATCATCATCATCATCACAGGTGAGTGCAGACTACACGAACACTAGCATGTCATTATACTATGCGTTTATGAGCTGCTGATCTTACAGGGCCTAAATAAAATGTCCTTTTAATTGCGAACTTTTAGCACACTGTTAAACACAATTTTTAATTTTTTTGTCGATTGTTTTTGAAGCAATTATTGTAATAATTTTATTTTAAGTATCATTTTGTTATTGCTGGATATGTTTACTTACTTTAATATGTATTATTCAGTTATTATTACGCCTATGCCGTTTAGCTGTTAATTATGTTAAACTTTTTTAAGTGTTATGAGTTTCAGTTTTTATTTAACGTTAGTACTTTTTTATTTAGGTTGCTACCTAATTTTATTATTTAGTAATTAAAAATTAAATATTTGTATTAATATGCTCTATATGATGATATTACTTAACCATAATGATTGTTATTTGTGTGTGTGTGTGTGTGTGTGCAGTCAGGTCAGACGGCTCAGTTCACCTGTAAGGATGCCGGAGATTAACATGGATAATCTGGATGAGAAGCAGGTGCAGTTACTGGCAGAGATGTGCATCCTGATCGACGACAACGACAGGAAGATTGGAGCTGACAGCAAGAAAAACTGCCATCTCAACTCAAACATTGATAAAGGTAATGAATGCCGCGGCCCCAAAAAGTGTTTCTAAACTTCAGACACACTTTAAAAACTATATTACTTTCTGATAGATTCTGACAAGTGCTTTTGCATAATTTGTTTGTCACCTGCTTTAATATTTTGTTATCTAATGTTAAAAAAAAATACATTTTGTGCATGACTAGTGTCTGAATTGTTTTGGGGCCACTTTTTGTGTCATATATTCAAAACAAATAAAGCAAGAAGTGTCTTTGAATCTGTCTTATGATTTAAGTGATTCCTTCATTAAAGGTCAGGTATAAGATATGTATTACACACACTATATTAGACCGTCTGTGTGGTGGATAAAATCACGTTTGGCAGGTTGTAAAAGTGATCTTATGCAAGCTGACTCCACAACTACTAACTTTTGTTTAAATATTATTACTGACAGGATTGTTGCATCGAGCGTTCAGTGTTTTCCTGTTTAACAGTGAGGAAAAGCTTCTCCTTCAGCAGAGATCCAACGCCAAAATCACTTTTCCAGGTGCGTGTCAGTATTATATATGTTATTATGGTATGATGGAAACCGTTTTATGTGTTTTGGCTGTTCATTTATACAACAATGGCGTTTTGGGGCCTGAAAATGCAGTTTCTGAAAATGATACCATTATCATTTCTGTGTAAACTTTAGTAATAAAAAAAAAGAGTATTTTATTTCAGCTACAGCATTTCTCTTTTTCATTTAGTTTCGAATTGATGTACTAAAATAACTTTTAAAAAATGATTAAAAACTATATAGGGACGTCCCGCGTGACGTCATGCCATTTGGAGCAGCCATCTTGACGGAATAGAAAATGCTAAACCGCCGGTGATACTCGGGGGGGCAGGGTTTCATATTATTTTGAAGCTTCTCCAGGCGCCGCCATTGATTAGCAGACCATCACCTGCTGTTAGCAATCCATTGACTCCCATTCATTTTGGTGTCATTTTGCTAGTGAATAACTTTACATCTGAGGCGTTTAAAGACTCCATTTGTCCATTATTTATTTCTAAAGAAACAAGAAAATGTATAAAAGGCTCCATTACCTTGTATCTTACATTATGGCCCCTTTTAGAAGCAGTTTTTGTAAAAATAGGCTAACGATTGCGTCATAACCACGCGACTCTCTGTCGCACAGTAGAGAGATTACCGTATGGACAGGAGGAGAAGCTCGCGGGCAATCGGGGGGACGTGGAGGCAAAATGACAAAGTAATTAATCAGAATACCTACTAAAAGTTTCTCCTGCTCCTAGCTCATGGACAGCTCCTACTCTCACTCTCCGTCTCTGCAAGTTTCGGAAGGGAATGATTCAGATTTCTCTTGGCACAGCTACTAGAAGACAGACAGGTTGCTCACGTCACATCTACGTCGTCAAGCTCAGTGTGAGTCTGCGCAGTCGCTCAGCCATCAGGAAGTTAATGCTTCTAATTGACTTCACTTTTCTCCGTTGAATCCAATTTGGTCGCTGTGTCCAGTTTATATACTGTCTATGGTGATACTACCATAACTGCTACTGTCTATGGATGCTACAGCTCGTCGCAAAATATTCCTATCATGCCCGAGTGATGCTGTGCAGTTGGATGCGATCAGATACGTGATCATACAAAAGGAATATCTTTATACCGTATCCCAAAAGAAACAAAACGGAGAAACAAGTGGTTGACGGCAATAAACAGGCAAAAGTGAATAAGGTAGCTGTATATGTCACCGAACTCAGTGTCAGGAAGTTTTTCTACACGTTTAATGCCTGTAAAAAGAACTTGTGGTGCTTCATATGGATCTATGATTCCTAATTCCTTTATCTTCCTCTTGTATATAACTTTTTGTGATGCTAATAAGTGCGATGACATGACGTGAAGCGTTAGCTGACGGCCGATGTGCTAATAATAGATGGTGTTGGGGGAAAAATCAATTCTGTTCAGTATCGAGATATTTTGCGCACGCAATTATATCAATACTGTAGCGCAAAGTATTGCATTATTTAGGCTAATTATAAAATAATTCTACTAATAATTATATTATTAGTATAATAATATACTAATAATATATTATTACACCATATTATACACTCAATTATATCAAAACTGTAGTGCAAAGTATTGCATTATTTAGGCTAATTATAAAATAATTCTACTAATAATACTAGTATAATAATATACTAATAATATATATTACCCAACCCTAATAATAGATCCATTGCCACTGAGTAGCTGACGGATGTATTCCGTCAAAATGGCTGACACGCGGCTAGGGGTCACGTGACTGGGAGATCCCTATAGACATATTAAAACTTATAAAAATGACAAAACCACACAACAAAATCTCTATAATTTTAACTAAAAAAAAATTAATTAAAATGGAAAGTAAAACTAAAAACATTCCAAATATTGACAAAAACTATAATAGTATCTGAATGACACTAAAATACCACTGGCCTGAAATCACTTTAGTTTGATTGATCTGCTTGTCCAGGCTGTTTCACCAACACTTGCTGTAGTCACCCGCTACACACGGCCAGTGAACTGGAGGAGCAGGACGCCATCGGGGTCCGCCGCGCCGCACAGAGACGCCTCCAGGCTGAGCTCGGCATTCCCATGGTTCAGGTACTGAGACCCAAACACATAATGTTCAACAGCATTATTTATGGATTGCAAACAGCGGCTTGTACAGACAGGGCCTAAAATTAACACTCGCCAAATGCGAGTAAAAATCGCGTTGTTGAGTCTATGAAACGTGTGTGAGTTACTAGTTGGCAGATAATATTTGTATTAACTCTATCAATGAAATCTTGCAAGAACATGAACAAATGTGAACGACTCTTGGGACAGATGACGGGCCAGTGCTGCATCGTCACGAAAGTTTAAGCCTTGCCAATTGAACATTTCAAGTGCAAGAACTCAGTTCATTACTCAACTCAACTCCGTCTGTGTCCTTAATACTAATCAAACAACTAAAGACAAAGAAAAATCACTCCCTGCCCATGACTGAATAACTTTAATAAGGATTAATCTACTTGTACGTCTAATTTATACAGTTAAAGGGATATTTCACCGCTGGAAAGATGAATGTGTATTTAAATTGGGTCATTTATGTAGTAGAAATGTGAAGTTATTTTAGACGTTGGTGCCGTCTAGACTGATGTATTTTTGGCTCATGTGGATGAAAGACAACAACTCCCAGAATGCACTTGCTTCGCTGCCCTACGAGGACACTCCTAAGCCACGCCTACCGGTTACAGAGGGCAGTATCGGGAGAAATGATAGGACTAGGCCACTAGTCGACTAGAAACTGAAAAGACGGCGTTTTATCGTGAGAGCCCCCTATGGGCGGGTTGAACACATGCGGGACGAGCTCCTCCTACTGGCTGGAGTCTCTCACCTCTGGACTATAAAGCCTCTGATGAGCTAAATGATGATTTTTGCGTCATCTGAGTTTTTTTTCCAGACACACAATACAGAAATCTCTCGTCTCAGGGGGACATGAGGGAGGGAAGCACGGTCATTACAAAATACTACTGGGTTTCTACTGATACAAAGCTTAATGCTAATCAGTGAAGTATCCCTTTAAGACTATGACGTGTTAAAATTCTGTTCCTGATCATTTTCACTAGCATCTAAAAATTTGGTTTCATAACTGCCTGTTTTTTCAAAGAAGTTTCATGGCTGGTAAAAAAAGAAATCTTTATGGCTGATACATTTTCTTAAAGCTACACTGTGTAACTTTTTAAGTTGATTCTTAGCAAAAAACACTTTGTTCTTTCAAAAGTATATGTGCTCATTCATGTGTAATCACTTCCACCAACTAATCAAGTATTCTCGTAAGCGTAGAATCTGCCATTTAGAATACATACGAGCGAGTCGCTCGAATGGCAGCAGCCATGTTGCGCCTCCATCTTGAAAATACATTAGCCAAAGAGGGACATACCTGGAAATTCAAGCTTCGCCTTTCGCGTTTTACACTCAGTGGCACCGTGACGAATGGGAGGGCGAGAGTTAAAACGCCCTCGGAATTGAAAAGAACAGAAAGTAATATTCACTGGGTAGTCATATACAATTTCACCGCTAGATGGGGGAAAATATCACACAGTGTAGCTTTAAGTCGCTGGCCATTGGCAGGAGGGGCAAAAAGTGAGTTTTAGGCCCTGTGTTCTTGTTATCCCAGGTGCCTCCAGAAGAGATGACCTACCTGACCCGCATCCAGTACAAAGCCCAGTCAGACGGCGTTTGGGGCGAGCACGAGATCGACTACATCCTCTTCATGCAGAAAGATGTGGATCTGAATCCAGACCCCAATGAGATCCAGAGCCACTGCTACGTGTCCAAAGAGGAGCTGAAGGAGATCCTGGAGAAAGCCAAGAGGAAAGAGCTGGAGATCACGCCCTGGTTCAGTCTCATCGCTGAAACCTTCCTCTTCAAGTGGTGGGACAACCTCCATAACCTCAAACAGTTCATCGACCACGACAGGATCCACCGCATGTGAGCACACACTCAGTTACTAATGGACGCTTAAACGGTTAATAGGCCACACGTCACACTGATAAACACTGGACACTGATGAAGGGCTTGTCTTGTTAGAAAGCCTTTGTTTGTAAATGTTTGCACTTTTATTTAGCATTAAAGTTCTAGATTAGAACTTTAATCCACTTACATACTGAGCATTTGCTGTCTTTCTGTCAGAGGATTTAAGGAAGGATTGCTAACAAACACTTTGTCCAATTGTGTAAAGTGCCTAGTTTCATATCAGAGACTTTGCTTTTGAAGAGAATGTTTTGTGTAGATAAAACTATCAGGGCTCATGAAGAGGTTTACAACTATGTAAAGTCATTTTTAGAGAAGGAAAATAAAATTTTGGTTTCTCATAGTCTCATTTATTTCAGATCATTCATTACACCATTTTTAGAAAATAAATATGGAAATATATTGGGTGTCTATCCGTTCATTCATCCCTTATATTTTTCTCTCATAATAACTTATAAAGCAAATATAAAATATATCAAATGTAAGTAATGTGATTTGCATTATTTTGGGGTTGGTACGATTTTTCAATGGTTTTAAAAAAAATATATTTTATGCTCAGTATGAATATTTAATTGTCAAATACAGTAAAAACAGTACAATTTTAAAATGAATGAAGAATTTACCATTTAATTTTAGTTTTTTATTTTAATATATTTGAATTTTCATCATTACTCCAGTCTTCAGTGTCACATGATCCTTCAGAAATCCTTATAATATGCTCATTTGCTGCTCAAGAAAAAAAAAAAAAGTATCAATGTTGTAAACAGCTGTACTTGCTGACCCCAAAACTTTAATAGTGAATTTTCAGTAGTGTATTCATAAATACATACATTTTAAAGTATTTTATACATTATACTAATATATAATTAAAGGGACACTGTAGCTTTTGGCCCTCTAGTGGTTAAAAAACAAAGCTGCATGCATTTTGCAGAAGAACATTGTTTTGGTTGTGCTTCTGCTCTGTGTGACTGCGGATGATTGAATATGATGATCCCACGGCTCATAAAACATTTACTACTAGAGATAAAACCAGTTTAAATGGAAAGGATCTCAAGCTGACTATCTGAAGACGTTACTGTAGCTTTACCCATTAATAGATGCTCTACTGTCTTGAAAATAAATTCCAGCACAGCGCTACAACAACCTCAATGAATTGAGCTTTATAGAGCTACATATGGCAATTTATCTGTTCAATAAAACACCTTACTCTCCTGTTGAGTAATAAAAACCCCTTCATCTCTGCGTCACTTTTACATTTCAAATCCCTCAGTTCTCGCCATCTCTGTAAAGCCAAGCTAATGTTGATTCTTGTTTTATTACGAGCTCTGCCGCGTTCTCTTTCTCCAGCGGACTCTCCTCTGTTCGGCGTTTGTTTTGAACGGGTGATTCTCCGGAGGTTGGAGATTTATCGGCTCCATGTCAACCTTTCTCACTCGATGTGACAACTAACCTCTGCTACTCTCACACCAGACACGCCATTTTATCATTAAAAATAAAAAACGAATCATAAAAAACGGTGCAGGACAAATTGCTTCTCAAAGTGTATTATTAGTAGTTAACTTAAATCAATATATCCAAGGATCAATGGTAACACTGGATTCTTCTAGCAAACAGCATAAATTATTTTTTATAGAGTTCATACTTGATTTTATCCAGCAGATGACAGCAAACCCCCAAAACAGAGCCATGTAAACGTCACCACAGAAGCAAGGGGACAGACTGTACAAAACCATCACAGGGCAAGAATATTATAAGAAACAACTGGGCATTTCAGTTTCCTTTTATGGTCCTGTTTCATCTTATATTTAAGTACTTGAGTGTATAAAACTATTAATAAATATGAAAATGGTAACCATTCATAGCAGCTCAACAATACACAGTTCTGTTGTTCCACTTCATGTGTTCTGGATATGTGTATTAAAGGCCATATATCGCTTTGTTTGTCATCCCGAAGCTCTTCTGAGAAGGTGCCTCATGTGCTGTGGTCTGTAAGATACTCCTGAGAGCTGTCAATCATCAGAGCAGCTTATAACTCCACTTTACCCATAATGCATGAAACACACACTCTTCATAAAATATTCATCTGAATCAATCTAGAACATTTAAACCTTAAAATAAAAAAACGAGCATGTAAATGGCATGATTTCCTTAATTTGAACAACAATGCTTTGGTGTCGCACCATAAAAGACAATCAGATCTGCTTGGAAATATCACAGCTGCTGTAGAGGAAAGAATCCCGTCCATTATGCACACGGAGGATGTTCGTGGGGGAAGGGTGGATGAAAGAAGAGTACTCGAGGATGACCACCAGGGGGCCTTGAGGACTGAGAGTGGCTGAAGAACATCATACAGCGCAGCAAGCATCAGCAGCACATGCATTTCACATCGAGGTGTGATGATCAAACCAGTGTACCTCACCAGTAATAACACCCTGTTCTCTGAAATGGGTTATTTTCCATCTTCCATTTTATGGTCTTTTTGTCGTTGTTGTTGTTTTTGCACAATGAGGTGTGAGACCACTAGTGAAAAGGCTTTTAATTTGCATTCATTTCCAAAATGAACACATTTTTCTAGGCAAAAACTGAAATTTTAACACTAATTTGTTTTACTTAAATTGTAACAATTTAACCTTTCAAAGTTGAGGAGAAAATGTTTAGTCTTTGCATTAATGACGGCAGCAGTCAAGCTGAATAGAATAAAATCGGATGGATGGATGGATGGATGGACAGAAGAGGGTGGATGGATGGATGGATGGATGGATGGATGGATGGATGGATGGATGGATGGATGGATGGATGGATGGATGGACAGAAGAGGATGGATGGATTTATGGATGGATGGATGGATGGATGGACAGAAGAGGATGGATGGATGGACAGAAGAGGATGGATGGATGGATGGACAGAAGAGGATGGATGGATGGATGGATGGACAGAAGAGGATGGATGGATGAATGGATTGATTTATGGATGGATGGATGGATTTATGGATGGATGGATGGATGGATGGATGCATGGATGGATGGATGGATGGATGGATGGATGGATGGATGGATGGATGGATGGATGGATGGATGGATGGATTTATGGATGGATTTATGGATGGATGGATGGATGGATAGATGGATTTATGGATGGATTTATGGATGGATGGATGGATGGATGGATGGATTTATGGATGATGGATGGATGGACAGATGGATGGATTTATGGATTGATGGATGGATGGATGGATGGATGGATGGAAACCGTGAACAGCCTTCTGAGTTTCACAGCAAAAGAGAAGCCCATCTGAAGAGAGCTAAAGGTGAAAGCAGAGAAATGAGTAAATGAGAAATCTAGAAAATGTGTTGATATTGAGTCTAGCTGATGCAATCCTGCAAAATATAAATACAGTAGCATTTCTTTCAAGGATTGTGTGTGTGCTGATGTATTTCAAAATCAGGCCAGCTTGCCAGTATTTTGTTGTGGTCAGATTTGAAGAAGCTCAGTAGAAACCCATGGGAATTATTGTCCATTTATGTTCTTAAAGGGACCCATCACCCAAAAAAAGAAAATTCTGTGATCATTTACTCACACTCATGCCAGTCCAAACCGATATGACTTTTTTTCTTTTGCAGAATGTTTTGAATGTATGTGAGTGTGTTTGAGTGGGAGGTTCAGGTTTTATCGTTTAATTTTAAATCTCATGGCTTCCACATCACTTACCCATTTCAAACCTTGTTTAAGAAACCAACAAGATTTGTCTTCCACATCAACACCACATCTTTAAATTACTAAGTTAACATAATAAAATACGTAGACCTAGACCAAAAAAACTAGTTGAGGATAAATTTGTTAAAATTGGGCAATTCGAGCGTTATGGACATGACATTTGCAGTCAAAACTTGAAATATAAATTCTCAGAAAATGCATTTAATACCAATATATTGAAACTACATTGAAACGTCTGTTTATATGTATCTTAATTTTAATCAATGTTTCATAAACCAATTGCCTGGATTTAATAAATAAATAAGTAAATATAGAAAATAGATAATCATGACACGGAGGATCCGGCGAGTGAACTGGACTCTCGTCTCATAAATGAACCGAAACTCAGCATAAGGTAGGCTACTTGCCTCACAGACCTGAGAAATATATAGAAAGCTTGAAATGTCTACTTTTAAACAGAACAATTCAAAGTGAAAGAAAACAGACTGCTCTCTGCTTATGTAATCCGTATGAAATGTGCATTTCTCTCTGGTGCGTTCACTAGCCTACTGCGAAGATCGCGAGTCAGCATCGTTCTTCATCTTTGCAGTCGACACAGAAAACACTTGTTTATTAATAAACAATTAAAATGTCTCCTTGCTATATTTGACATATTCATAATCATTACTTACATTACTTTTTTTAAAAATCATGATACGAACCGTATCGTAGGTTTGGTCTATCGTTACAGCCCTAGTAAGATGAGAAAGCAGGAGTTTATGGTTGTAAAAAAAAAACAATGGCTATCTGAACATCTTTCCCAGCAAACATTGGTCCGACGGCAACGTCGTGTCCCTAGCCAAAAATAGTTGCGGTATGACGGCATAAATCGGTAAAAATATGTAACACAGAACATTTCCTAAAAATGCATTCAGATACATTTGAACATGTCTACAGTTCTCTGGGGTTGCATGTATAATTGTTATTTTGACTTTTAGCTACGTGTAGTTCAATATATAGCCTAGTGTATCGGGTGAGAGGACGTCACCTGGCGACGTCTTTTACACGTGCATTTATAGTCCATCATGACCCTCTATGAAATCCTTGTGAAATATGCAAAAGCTGTGCTTAATCCTTGCATGGTTAATACTGCAATAATTAATTGAATTGCCCAAGTAGTTTTTAAGAGGTTGTGAAGACGTCCACTGACGTCCTTTACACGTCTAGTCAAGCAAGACAGAAAAAAACCAGGAATTATCTTTATGAAATACACTATTTGTATACAAAGTAAATATATTTACTTTATCTTGTTTAAATAAACTATTATCACAAAGTGCCCAGTGTGGTTAAGTGATTGCAAAGCCACTGCATTTTAGTCGTCTTAAGTGGACGTCCAGTAGGTGACATCCTTTACACGTGCATTTATAGTCCATCATGACCCTCTATGAAATCCTTATGAAATATGCAAAAGCAATTATGCTTACACCTTGGTTGATACTGCAATAATTAATTGAAGTGCCCCAAGTAGTTTTTAATTGGTTCTGAAAAGACGTACACTGACTGACGTGCTTTACACGTCAAAACCAGAGAATGTCTAATAAGGCGATAAGTTTCACTCTCAGTAAACTTCCGGCTTCTGAACTGGTTGCAGTTCCACTCTGATTCCATATGAGGGCGCTCACAGGACGAGTGCAGAATGAATGGAGGTCTATAGCGATATACCAATCAAAATCCACTTTTCTCAGGATATAATTTTTTGTCTAGTAATTTGAATGTTGCATTCGAAAGGAGATGCAAAGAAATTACACATTGTTGGAAAGTTTTCTTTCATCGACGCAAGACCAGGAGACGTTGGGATAAGCAGAAGTGATTTATTGGGATCTTCGCTGTGTGTCGTCTGTAGTGTTCTTCCAAGTCTAACTCAAGACAGTTGCCTTGCAAATTTATAGACATTTAGGGGGAGGGATTTACATTGAGGTGGAGTCTCTGAACAAAGCATGTAAATTAAGTATGAACACACCCTACTCTGAGAGCGCTACCAGTCCAATTGAATCAGCATAACTTATTCAAATGCTGATACTGGCCAGGAACTCCGGTTCCAAGAGCCAATCCCAGAGCCATTAAAGACAAAAGGTGAAAGTCTCCCCTACAGCTAATCCAATCAACCTAACGATTCATCGTCTAGGGCTGGGGCTCGAGCCATTAAAGACAAAAGGTGCGTCTGGGGCTACGGGCTCGAACCATTAAAGACAAAAGGTGACTTACAATAGAGAAAAACAGGACTGGCAGAAACTGTTGTTACTATTATCCTAACCTAACTTTAAAATGCTAACTTCAATGTACTCAACTTTTACTGTTGCAACCTAAATTAAACATTTCATAAATTTGTAATACAACATTTCCCCCTTTGAGAGTTCTAATAACTCTCACAAAAAATACAAATTTAGACACTTATAAGTTCATTCTTGTAACTTGAAAAAGTTACAGGCACATATAACTTATTCTGTGTTGTGTCCTTGATTTACATGAGTGTCATAGTTCTTCTCAAAACCATAACTGTTGACACATACGATGCAGGGTGTAAAATGTCGTATAAACTATTACACAGAAAACCATGTAGCATAAGAGTGGAAGTCTTGAAAGTCCATGGTGCCTGAATTGCTGTGAAGTCTGTTTCCTGTAGAGTCCATTTCCCACGTAGAGTCTTAGGTGATGCTTTACACCAGGTTTCTGCTTGCGAAGACATCAACAGCAGACCAGCAGTATTCATGCATAGACTTCATTCTTCCATAAGTCATTTGATCGTTGTGATAAGGTTCAGTTCGTCAATAGTAAGGAAGGAAGAAGACAGGGGTCGGCTGGAGCTGGGACACACGTTTTATTTACTCTTTTCGTAATAACAGAAATATGCGCACAGAGCGCGTTCACCATGCACATGCACAGCAATACAAAACAATAACTCAGAATTCTCTTTTAGTCGTCTCTTGCAGGATCAGCGTCACACGAGGTCCCAGCTCGTCTCTCTCTCTGTCACTCTCCGGCTTATATCCGGTCTCTCCACGCCAATTACTGAAATCAGACACAGGTGTTCATCATCTGCACTTGACCTACTTACGCTCCGCTCCGCTCCGTCCTCTCTCTCCCGCTACAGACTCAGCAAAACCACGCCCCCCTCGCCACATACCCCCACCGCCCGACTCAGGCCGGGGAGCCATCCGGTCTGCAGCCTCCCCCCCCCTCCTCCTGGAGAGAAAGTCAGCCACAGCCATCTGTACACCCGGCCTGTGGATCACCTGGAACTTAAAAGGCTGTAAAGCTAGATACCAACGAGTGATCCGCGCGTTGGTATCCTTCATGCGGTGGAGCCACTGCAGGGGAGCGTGGTCCGAACAGAGGGTGAACTCCCGCCCCAGGAGGTAATAGCGAAGGGTGAGAACGGCCCATCTGATGGCCAAACACTCCTTCTCTATGGTGCTGTACATCGTCTCTCTCTTAGAGAGCTTCCGACTGATGTACAGCACCGGCCGCTCTTCACCCTCCACCTCCTGGGACAGGACAGCGCCCAACCCCCTGTCCGACGCGTCTGTCTGTAGAATAAAGGGGAGAGAAAAGTCAGGAGCATTTAAGAGCGGACCGCCACACAGAGCAGCCTTTATCTGGGTGAAAGCCTGCTGACACTGCTCCGTCCACTGGACCCTATCTGGTGCTTCCTTTTTAGTTAAATCAGTCAGCGGGCTGGCAGTGTCCGAAAAATTAGGTATAAACCTACTATAATAACCTGCCAGCCCCAGGAACTGTCTAACCTCCTTTTTGGTCTTGGGTCTCGGACAGGTCGCAACTGCTGCCGTCTTGTCAATTTGTGGACGCACCTGACCATGACCCAAGTGGAAACCCAGATATTTTACTTCCACCCGCCCAATTGCACACTTCTTCGGATTGGCCGTGAGCCCAGCCCTTCTCAGCGTCTTCAGGACAGCTCGCAAATGCTGCATATGTCGCTGCCAATCACCACTATAGATGATGATATCATCCAGGTATGCAGCGGCATATGCAGCATGCGGCCGGAGAATTCTGTCCATCAGACGCTGAAAGGTGGCCGGAGCCCCGAACAACCCGAACGGAAGGGTAACAAATTGGTGTAATCCGAACGGCGTCGTGAAAGCTGCTTTTTCTTTGGTCATGGGAGACAAGGGGATCTGCCAATAACCCTTAGTTAGGTCCAGTGTCGAATAAAAACGAGCAGTGCCGAGTCGATCAAGCAATTCGTCAACCCTAGGCATTGGATATGCGTCGAATTTCGACACAGCATTCACCTTTCTGTAATCCACACAGAACCGTACTGAGCCGTCCGTTTTAGGCACTAAAACTATCGGGCTCGCCCAGTCACTGTTGGATTCTTCTATTACTCCCATTTCTAACATCGCTTCTAATTCACTCTGAACTACTTTTTTCTTGTGTTCTGGTAATCTATACGGCCGGCTGCGAACAACCACGCCCGGCTCAGTCTCAACGTGGTGCTGAATGAGATTCGTTCGGCCAGGCAGGGGTGAAAACACATCAGCAAAATCTGCTTGTATAGATTTTATATCAGTGAGCTGCGAGGGTGAGAGGTGCTCTCCTCCAGGGGCCAGAGCGAGGGATTGAGATTTTGAACTCACTTCTGGACCGAGATCCTCCTCCCCACTCACTACCGTCGCCAGCATCACTGACTCCGCCTCCGACCATTTTTTAAGCAGGTTGAGGTGATATATTTGATGTGCACCACCCCTATCCATTCGAACTACCTCATAGTTGAGATCACCAACTCGCCGTGTAACCTCAAAGGGTCCTTGCCACTTTGCGAGTAACTTTGAACTAGAAGTAGGGAGTAATACAAGTACTTTATCCCCCGGTGCGAATTGACGTAGTCTAGCCCCCCTGTTGTACAACCGACTCTGCTTGTCTTGTGCCTGTAACAAATTCTCCATTGATAGCCGCCCCAAAGTGTGGAGTTTTGTTCTCAGGTCCATGACATATTGAATTTCATTTTTGCTATTAGAAGGTCCGTCCTCCCAAGTTTCTCTAAGGACATCTAACACCCCACGGGGCTGACGTCCATAAAGAGGCTCGAAGGGGGAAAACCCTGTGGAGGCTTGCGGGACCTCCCGTACAGCGAACAAGAGGGGTTCTAACCACTTATCCCAATTTTTGGCGTCCTCCTGTACGAACTTACGAATCATGGATTTCAACGTGCGATTAAACCATTCGACCAGCCCGTCTGTCTGTGGGTGATAGACACTTGTTCGAATTGATTTAATGCCCAATAATTCGTACAGCTCGCGAATAGTACGTGACATAAACGCCGTGCCCTGATCGGTGAGGATTTCTTTCGGAATCCCCACCCGGGAGATTAATTGAAACAGTGCACTCGCCACACTCTTAGCAGAAATAGTGCGGAGAGGCACTGCCTCAGGATACCGCGTTGCATAATCCACCAGAACTAATGCAAAGCGGTGTCCCCGTGCTGACCGTTCTAATGGCCCGATGAGGTCCATACCAATTCGTTCGAAGGGGACCTGCATTAATGGTAAGGGGCACAATGGTGCTTTTGGGGTGGCCGGTGGATTCACCAACTGACATTCACGACAAGACGCGCACCACCTGCGCACGTTCTCGTGAATGCCCGGCCAAAAGAACCGGGCCATGAGACGGTTTAGTGTAGCCGTTTGTCCTAAATGCCCGGCCATTGGATTACAATGAGCCGCCTGGAAAAGCATTTCCCGACGGCTTCTCGGTATTAATAACTGGGTTGTATCTTGCTTTGTCTGGGCGTCTTGGGTCACCCGATACAACTTATCTTTTAAAATTGAAAAATAAGGATAGGAGAGCGGTTGTTCAGGATGAAGAAGCTGACCGTCGATAGAGCGAACCTGATCAAAGGCATTTTTCAGCATTTCATCCCGTGACTGTTCCAGGGGAAAATCATCACGCTCAGGGAGGATGTTTCGCTCCAGAGCACTCTGTTCCCCTGAAACAGGCTCCGGAGGTTCCGGTTCAGCCTCCCCCAACTGTGCAACCGCTATACTACCCTTCTCTCTTTTCTCCCAAGCGGCATCCGAACATAAATATCCCAATAATTTATTAAACGAGGGCCAATTAGTACCCAAAATTATCGGATGCCGGAGGTGCGGATTAACTGCCACCTCTATTCTATGCTTTTCTCCCCTGAATTGAATATCCACAGGCAAAATAGGATAACTCACCACTTTGTGGAGAAAGGTGAAGAAGCTCCACCTGAAAGTGTCATTTCATTCACTTCAACCCCGCCTCAAACTCGACGTCAACGCAGAAAGGGTCACAATAAGAAACCTGTAAGAGCTGCTGAAGAATTGTCTGGTTTGCTAAAACACATGACTCTGTGAAGACATATTGTATTGAATGAAAAAGTCTTTTGTTCGTCCCTGTCTCTCTCAAGTCACATGAGAAAGCAATGACAAGGGTCTGTGTTCTCCCATACAAGGGAGCTATTGTATGTCCAAAAGGGACAGTCATGTGTGTGTGTAGAAAATAGACCAGACTAGCTGGTGTCAGCAGATGTGCATGTGATGTTTAGTTTATTTGTTCTTACAGTGAATATGATGTAATCACCTCGATTAAGGATATATAAAGCAAGGAATCTGGACGGATCTTTGCTCGTCCTTGCAATCCACAGCCCAGGAGGACATCAGTGCCTGGGTGCAGGAAGCCAGAAGACTTAATTGCCTAGCTAACATCACTCTGTTAGTTCAGTACTCTATTATATTCTGTAACAAGTTTTCTTTTCATTTTGATTCTTTTAATAAATATTGTTAAACATTTATTATAATCATCTGACTGGAACTTGGAATTCTTGAGTACGCTTTCACTTTTCTTCCCTGGACCAAAAGGATCCACTCCGGGAGAAAACACCAGAGGGTGAGCATTCATTTCTGTTAAAGAGAATTTATGCACTGTTTGATTGATTATCAGCCTAGCCAAAGAGGCAGCTAGCAACAGGGTTATTGTTGTGTAGCAATTCACGGTTGAAGAGTACCTAAAAAGGTAGGCTTATACTACAAAGGGGAAATTTGTTATATTTATAATTCTTATTATCTTTATAATAAAATACGAATTTGTAGAGACTGTTCACCTAACTCTTAGAAGTACGACTAAGGAATAGGCGCCTTAGTTACCGCGGGATTGTTTATATGTCCTTATTGGATGTAAAATAATTTGGAACGGTATTAATCGTAAGACATTCTTCTACATGGGGGCTCGCCGGTCTTAAATTGTAAAACCGGGAATAAATAAAGAAGCATTCTAATCAATCAAATTAAAATGACCCAGTATTATTCGCAAAAATAATAGAGGACGCTCTATTAGAAAGTGAAGCGAGTACGCGCGGCAGAACCAAAGAGTATCTGTAAAAATTAAAACTAATCCCGAAGAAAGAGGATAAAAAGTTTAACTAGTCTGCATTTTCAAAGGGTAAGAGACCCAAATGACTCAAATGACTCAATTACCACCTGATTTAAATGGAGGTCCGACTCCTAATCAGGAATCAATATACCGTATCGCTATAACAAAACGTGATAATTTCCTAAAGCAAAAAACAGCTAGGGAAAAAGATGAGGCTTGGTATATAGGAGATTATGAAATAAATAATGGACAGGAATTCATTTGCACTCAAGCAGCAGATGTAAGGGCCATTGTAGGACGAATTGATGACAATAGAATGAAAGGAGACAAAATTAAAATTCTTTTTGAGCCAGGAATGGAGGTAACATACAAACCAACCACAGATTCCAGTATAGAAGTATACTATGGAAAAACAAGAGTTATGTATGATGGCACGGCTATGCCTCAAAGAAAACGCAGGGATTCTCATGACACAGAAATTCACTATTCTGATGTAGAAAAACCTGGTCCTAGCGCTCAGAAAAGGTTAGACTTTCAAGAAACTAGTCCTGGCCTTCAATACATACCGCTGGCTAATGAATTAGTTCATACTTTAAATAGTATGAGCGGAAAAGCCCAGTTTAAAACCAGAGGTGAAGATACTACCACCGAAGGTGAAGAAACTGAGTGGGATGAGGAAGAAAGAGTAGTTTATCAATGGGACGAACCCATTCCACAGAGAAATAGAGTTAATCAAAGAAATTCTAGACCACTATCTCGTGAAAGAAAGAGTAGTAGTTATGCCAGAGAACACATAGATCTTGCAGGGAGAAAAACTCTAACAAAACCAGGGCATAATCTGAAAGAGAAAATCAGACAAGAGCCTGAATACATGCAAAGAATCTTCCTGGCCGCGACTGGACCAACTTCTGATGAAATATTAGACATGCCAGAAACAAGCCTTAAAGCTAAACACGATATGCTTGCTGAACAAAATGACTCTTGTCAAAAAGCTTTATCGTTGCTACTCCGTCTAACCCTATCGGAGAATAGAGGACGACGTGGTAGAGATCCGATTATGGGGGATATTTTTGAACTCAGAAAAGAGGTTCTGAAAGAATCGAAAAACCCCATATTGTATAGGAGACCGTTGCCAGAAATTTCAACAGAGACTGAAATAATTAGACATGACAACCTGTACTCTGAGGAGAAAAGGGTAGACCAAAAACTAACAGAAGGACTAGGCATAAATCTAGCTGAAATTGCTGCTTCCTCTGTGAAAGCTAAGAAAAGAGCAGAAAGTTACCCTCAGGCTAGTGGATCCTATAGAGGACAATACAACCAGTATGAAGAATCTGAGTCCAGCGGATCTGTTTACTCGAGAGAGGATTTTAACCAACAGTCAAACAATATTGCTAGATCGAAAAATGTACATAATATAACAGCCACAGAAGTAGGGATGTTCAATTCAATGAAGTTTGATCCAAAAGATAATATGAGAAACTGCCAGAGAATAGTGCAGCTAGGAAAGAAGCTTAATATCCATGATGAAGATATAGAGCTAATGATGGATCAACTTTTGAATGTAAATATAGGAATTAAGGATGTTTCAATTCACCAGAGAAACATTTCAGGGGAAACTAAAAAAGAAACTTATGAGAAAAGACTGAAGGAAGTAAAAAGCACAGGGTTACTTTTGTTCTGCAAAAATAGGGCCCTGGAGGGAAAAACCACGGCCGAAACTGTGGAAGAACTGTTAATGTTTGACAAAGATCTCCCAGGTCTAAATAAACTAAAATCTTGGGGTTATGAAACTGGCTGGGGAGAATTACAGAACTTTGCTGTGAGATATGACAGACGATCAAAACAGGAAGCGGACAAAAAAGGTAATCGAGAATCAAATTACCGGGACAATAACAAACAGCAAGTTCTAAGACGTTCCGAAAGACTAAAATCTCAAGTTCGTGATGCTCCACAAGGTACGAGGTATTTTGGACAGCCAAAAACCTACAGGGAGAATAGAGATCAGTTTAGATCTGTTGACTTTCAGAGGAGAGGCAGATCCCTGAGCAGAGCAGCACAAAGAAGGCCTAATTGGGAACAAAGACCTACATTCACTAAAACTGCCAGTAAGCAAACTAGCTCAACATTTGTTTCTAGAGATGAATGGGACAAAATGACTCCTGAGCAACAAAACAAAATCAGGGAACAGAGAGCTAAACAAAGAACAACTGTGGAAAAAGCATATGTTACTAGACAAGCTAAACCTAAACATGTAAGACATAACCAAGTTGAGCAGAAACAACAATAGGACATCCTTAAAGGAAAAGCGACCATCCAATCTGACTTAGTTAAAGAACATGAGGGATTCTTTTATATCGACTACCATGGTAGAACGTTCTGTTTAGATACAGGAGCTGAAATTACCTGCCTTACTGACTTACCTGTAGATGCCATAAAACAGAAAGGCATGATGAGGGTGTACAGTTTTAATAAAACTCAAGGCCCAATTGATACAGACTGGTATTTATGGAAAGACATAGTCATTATTCCTAATCAATCAGAAAATCTAATGACATTGCAGGACGCGACTAAAATTGTAGGTAAATTTAATAAAGAAATTAAAGTCAGATGGATGAAAATGGTCGACCTTCAAAAGGAAATTTCAAGAATGGTACAGGAAACCATACTTAATAAAAACAAATTGAGAGAAATCCTGGAAAAACATAAACATGGAGCCGCTAAATTTAAAAATGATGTAGGCCTATTAGGTAAAGAATATGAATATGAAATAAAGGGAGGAGTGCATAAACCGCAAAGACAATACCCCATTAATAAAAAAGCTTTACCTGAAATCGAAGAAACTATTAAAGAATTGGAAAAATTAGGGGTAATTAAAGAAATAAAAAACCCAATCACTAACTCACCACTGCAGGCCGTCATTAAACCTGATAATTCTTACCGCGTGGTTAATAATTTCAAATCTTTGAATAAGGTTTCGGAACCTGATACAAGATATTTAATTAATGCGAGGGATGTTACCAATGGTTTACCTAAAGGCAGAATATTAACCAAAATTGACTTAGCAAACGGTTACTGGACAGTTCCATTAACTGAGAACAGTATGGCTAAAACTGCGTTTACCTGCCGATCTAAAGCCTATTGTTATACGAGGCTCCCCCAAGGGTTCGTAAACTCGGCTAACGCATTTCAGTCCATCGTAGTCACGCTAATGTCTGGTTTACCTGTGTCAGTTTATGTGGATGACCTTTTGATCATCACCGATGATGCTGATGAACACCTGAAAATCGTAGATGAAGTACTCACTAGATTGATTAAAGCAGGATTTAAACCCAGCTACAAAAAGATCGAAATAGGTAAAGAGGAAGTGGATTTTTTAGGCTTCGCTACAACAGGTATGGATCGAGGACTATCGAAAACTACCAAAGAAAAATTGGAAGATTTGAGACAAAATAGCCCAAAAAGTCTAAAAAATTTACAAAGTTTCATGGGACACATGAATTTTATCAGAGATCTGATACCAGGCTATGCAAAATTAGCAAAACCTCTTTATGGTGCCACGAAAGGCGATAAATTCAATTGGAGTGATGAATTAGAAAATACAAGATTGAAATTAATTGACTTGGCTTTAAACTCAGGTAGAATAGCAAGAAGAGAACATGATCAAAAATTGATCGTTAGTGTTGAAAATACCGCGGATGAAATAGAATTGGTCTTGTATAATGAAAACGATAGGAAAAATCCAATCCAGTTCATGTCATACCCAAAACCTGCTAATCAGCTAAAACAAGAACCAAAATCTGCGACTGATATCTTAGCTAGTATCGCTAAATGCTTGATACCTATAAAAACCTTAGCCCTAGATCAACAAATAATTGTAGAATCTAAAGGTGAAGGCATTACTCAGCTAATGAGGGAATCAAAAAACCTAGTAAGTGAAGCACCTAAAATTCATCAGTTTACATGGGCTAAGTGGAGTAAATTACTACAAGATACTCAGATCATTTTTGGACATAGTAAGCTTAACAAAAAAGACAAAATAACCGAAATACCTAAAGGTGCAAATGTCTGTTACTTTACTGATGGTTCAAAGGAAAACGATGAGGTTTGGTGGGGCTTCATTAGAAAAGAGAAAGGAAGGATAGTGTTCAAACAAAAGGGGCAATTGTCTAGTGAAGACTCAGCACAACTTGCAGAAGTGAGAGCAGTCGTAGAAGCCCTAAGGCATATGAAAGCCACGAACACAGTGAATCCTATTATTGTCTCAGACTCAGACTATGTATACAAAGCACTGACTGAACATATTTCCACTTGGAAACTGAATGGATTTAGCACAGCTAAAGGAAAACCATTAAAACAAAACAGTTTGTGGAAGGAGATTGCATTATTATTAGATGATGTTAAACCAGTAGTATTGCACCAAAGCAGTCATACTGTGCAAACCACATCGGCCGCCAAAGGCAATGCCGAAGTAGACAAATTTATTAGACATAAGACGATCCGAACATCTAAAACTATCAATGTTATCACTAAAACAAGTGAGAATGATATCGTTGAAAAACTGCACATTGACTTAATGCATCCTAGTTTAACTTATATGGCAAAATACTGTAAAGCCACAGGACTTAACATACAGAACCTGAAGTCTACCTACTTTAAAATCAGGAAAAAATGTCCTGAATGTAGGAAAGTAATGACCAGCAGGTTTAATGAGTACGGAGCAATAAAAACAGATAAAGAGAATGAAGAGGTTTCAATGGACTGGGCTGGACCAATCCGCCCTCAAAGTAAATTAAAAAATTGCTACTTTTTAGTAATTGTAGATAACTGTTCAAATTTTCTGCAAATATATCCGTGCAAACAAGCTACTAGCTCGGTAGTCGTACAAGCACTTAAAGACTGGATAAGATTTCGGGGTCCGCCCAATAGAATTCGTGGCGACAATGCCCCAAATCTTACAGGAAAGGAAGTTGAAGAATATTGCGATAAAATCGGAGTACAATTAATCAAAAGTGTGAAATATAGCCCGGAATCGAATGGCTTGGCGGAGAACGCGGTTAAGCGATGTAAAGAATTCTTCGTCAAAAACGAAAAACTGGGAGACTGGGATACTTTACTTGACCAATGCACGCATTTTCTAAATTACAGAATCAAACCGAGTGAACTCAAAATTGAAGATCAGCCTGAGCAGGAAAGTTGTAACAACAATCCATTTAAGGTAGGCGATCAAGTAATTATACTACATAAAATCAGAGGTAAGAGATTTAAGCACAAAACTGGAACCGTGGACACGGTGACCAAAATTACTTCCAACACTACTGTGCAATTGGAAAATAACGGGATTTGGTCATTAAGAAACCTAATTAAAGCATAAAAATGAAGAAAGTTGTATTTGAGTCAATAATCGAATCAAAAACAGGATGGGTCAGATGTCAAAATGAAGCATACGAGCTACTAAGAGTCAAAAAGTGGCATGACGACTGCCCTGATGGTACCATTAGCAAATTGATACCATTCACAAGCTGTTGTATCTGCGAAGCAACTGACATAGCAGAATTACTTTGGGAAGGCCCGAATGAGTCTCGGCCTACAAAAACAAGCTTAAAAACAATCCCTAGCATGGGAGAGCATAACCTCTTCACCTGGTACAATCCGGACGGTAAAATCGGACATTGTGCTTTAGGTGAGATTTCAGTATGTGGAAACTGCAGACTAAGTAAACAACAATGGGTCATTCAAAAGACACAACGAGGAGAAAACAATTGTGTCTGTCGAACCTGTAAAATATGTGAAGAAAAAATAATTTTACTAGGCTCGACATGTTCTTGTACATTTAGAAACTGTACGTTAGAACTTTGTAACAGATGTGAAAAGCTAGAAGAGCGGAAATGGGTCCAGACGGTCAGTAAAAAAGAAGTCTGGTTAACCCGAAAATCTGAATTAGCCATGGGATGCGTTTCCCAAGGTAAAATCATGTCCGAATGGGTTAGCAATCCGATCCAATTAATGGAACAAGATGAACAAGCATGGCTATACCGCTACTGTGAAATGTCAGGGCTTGGAAACCCCTCCTATACAGACCCTCTAGAGATTGGTTCTGTATTAGGCCAAGTATTGGGACAAATCACATGTTTGGATGCGTGGGAAAGAGTGATCTCACATAACCTAAATGATCCAAAACAAATTATACTCGTAAAAAGACAGGGTCAGTATGCATGCAGCACAGCCGAACAATTTATTATTGCCGAAATTAAAAATATGACCTTCCTCATTGAACAACATAACTGGGAAACCAGAACATGGGAAGACGGTGTAAGAGAAACTACATTAACAAGAAGGTCCAGAAGTCAGATTATTATGACTGGGCAAGCTTGTTATAAAATTAAACATGCAGAAAACAACGCATCCATGATTAAAACTCTGATAGTGAATCTCTGTTGTACCAGAGGTTACATGAACATTGGCTTTGCCATACAGGGTTTTAAAATTGATTGGATAACAAAAGTTAAGCCTTTTAAACAAAGACTTCGGGACTGGCTGCTCAAAAAACAGTTCTAGGGTCAGACAGGCAATTCTTTGTTCTCTCACCCACAGCTTAAAAATGCCTAGAGGGGACACAGGGCGAAGGCTACAATCCATACACAGACGACTACGCCAGGAAATGACTGACAATTTACAGGAAGTCCTTGCATGGATAAGTATGACTTTTATCCTTCTTGTATGCATTTTAGCTGGATTCGGAACGAAAGAAACAGAGGACATCTACACTGTTTACCCTTGTACTAAAATAGAAAAGATAGATAAATTACACTGCTATAATCAAACAATAATGGTTAAAGGTTCACCTTTGATTTTAGCAGGAATAGAATACGATCCTGAAAATAATGCTAAGCTAATAAGAAACTGGATAGCGGATATAGATCCAGAATACTGGAATTGTACTAGTATAGGAAGTTTCATAGATTCAGCTGCAAGTTATGGTCCCACAACTGAAAAAGGGATAACTGTAAAGAAATGGAACAAACTGAAAGTACTGAACCAAACACACGTGTTACTAAAAGGACAAGAAATAGACCTTAATACAGCCAAAAACATTAGTGTGAAAAACTTTGACTTAGTATGGTGGACATATTCGTATGGAAAAACGATTTCCACATTGGAATGGGACTGTGTGACGGGAGAAACCCGCATACAAAGAATAAAAATAATGGATAAAGAAAACCAAGGTAAATTAGAAGTGGCAGATGATTTAGCCGTGACAAATGAATTAGAAATGACAAGTGATTTAGAAGTAGTAGATGATTCTGAAGTGACAGGTAATATGGAAGAAACCAAAGAAATGGAATCACTAAAATTAAGTTCCATGACACCTGCAGCGCAACGTGCAGGGCCAAAACCAATAGATCGTTGGCTTCGTATGAGTGAATGCGGAGATAAAACTATAATTCATTCAATCCATGAAAACAAACCTATAATTCCTGCAAAAACCACGGAGTGGATAAACTGCTATAATAAACCTCGAGCCACGCCAATGTGTAATAAGATCCTAAACTGTCCGTGGGTAACTAAGATGATTTGGCCAAGTAACAAAGACAGGTCAACGGTTGATCACAAAAAGCAATGTGCTCGTAAACTTAACCCAGAGAAAAAGGTATGGTATTGTGTTATAACAGCTAAGGCCCCGTGGAACCAAACTCTTATGGAAAAATATGAAAAAGATACTATTACCATATGGCACAAATGGATAATGAAGAATTATAATTTCACAGCAGGGACAAGTAGTGAAGCAGACAGAACTACATGGACTGTGAAAGCTACATTAGAAGGAAAGAAGAGATTGAATGGTAATCATAGACATCCATACACCCTAGAATATTTTCAGAATTCAGGCATCCCAGAAAAACTTATAACTACCTCTGGAATAGCAAAATACCTAACAACGAAGGTAATAGATCAACAATACAGGAGTGCATTGTTGTTATATATGATGCAAGGAGGGGAAGCTTTGAAACATTATACCATTGCTAAACGACCGACTGGATACGTAAGATACCATGGAAGACATCAAGATATAAAAGATATACATACTGGAAGAAAAGAAGGAAATTTGATTTGGCCAGTACATATGAAGTATCTAGGCTCACATAAAATCTTGAACTCCTATAGATCCCAAAATATAGGTCAATGGGAAAGTGGCTATTATTTAAAAGTATCTGATCCCGATAGATACTCATGGGGGACTCAGAGCAAAATATATATCAGGCCCACGAAAGGAAACTTTAGGAAAAATTGGAACGCCACAGGTTGGTATGGAGGACCTTGCAGCAGAAGGGATAATTTCGATATTGTAAAATCCTCAAAAGGAAATAGGATAGCATATAAACTGAAGTGTGTCAAGGAATTCGATTTAGGGACAGAAGTATTAATGGTAGGTGAGAGAATGGATAATAAGAGAATAGAATTTTGGAGCGATCGAGTTGAGACTAAATATTTGTGCAAAGGAGATTTATTTGACAATTGGCAACATGCCACATTTAGTGCACCAATAATGCAATCATATGCCGCCAAGAGCACAAAGGGGAACATCGATAGGAATCACATGTCTTGCAATTTTGAAGCCATGGAAGGGAACCTCTGGAGAGGGGAGAACTTGAAAATTACCCCCCTTGTTCTGAAACAGATGATTGGCGAAACACAGATAAGAAAGATTTGTGCTATAATTCCTTATATTAAATATATAAGTGAATGGAAGGATTTATTACATCCAATCGATGATTTCATTGAAGCGGAAAGCCTTGGCGCGCACTGGATACACCGTTTAGATTACTGGACGAAAACCAGAAGTCCTTCAGACGTAACTCTAATTAAATTAATCGGAAAAATAGTAAAAACAGCATTTGAAGATATAGGTGGAAAAATTAAGGCAGTGGCCACAAGTGTATGGAACACAATGACAGACGCATGGAAAATACTAAAAATTGTACTCTACTGTGGGGGAGGTACAATTGTAATTATTATAATAATGGGTATCATGATTAAATCAGTAAGAATATGTATACATTGGAGGCAACTGAGACAGCTAGCCAACAGAGCCAAATATAGAAAAATACGACTGTCAGCTGACTTTTCGGAGTCCGAGAATGAGAGTGAAGGAGAGTTGCCCAAGGCTAAACAGAGAAACATAAAAATGTAAAGAAGTCGTAAAAACACTCCACTCGTTTACCAACCAGCCAACTGAACTGACCATTTCACTAAGGAACTTTCTTTGAAAAACCTGAACGATGGAATCGATGACAAAGCAAAATTGGGGAAACAATTCCAATGAGACGACTTGTACCACCTTACCGGTAAATAAATTTCAAATTATAACCTACAATGTGATTTTGATCCTTTACTGGATATTTTCTATAATGGGATTACAAGGGGTATACCAAATTCCAATTGCAATATGTAACTTAGCCTCATTTAATTTGGAGAAAAGGCTATACCCGGTAAGCATGATAATTGGACAAGTTGTGAAAAGCCCTAAGATGAAATCCATATTTGGAATTAGAGGCTTAATAGCAATGGAAATCCTCCATATAATACTTGTCTCGGGAAACTTGATAAAGTATTATCTCGAGGTCCAGTACGTAAAATACATAGTATTTGCTTCTACTCTTTCGGTGATTCTGTATATTCTAATACTTGCCACCAGAAGAGTAGAAATGGAAGGTACAAAAATGACTGTTTATGAAATATCTGTAATAACAGCTACATTTATGATAATGATGATTGCAGAATACTATGATGATTATGTGATGTGTGGTATAGCAATATTAATAGTTAGTAATGACTGGTTTTATGTAACAAAACTGTTAAAAGCTGGTAAAGAATATTGTCTCCATAATGAGCTGACAAACCCTTTTGTAATTTACAAATAGGATGCCTCAGCCCTTGGAGGGCAGAAGAAAAAATACATAGATTGCACCTCAGATGGAATTTGTGGACCCAAAAATGTGACTAAGAGACGAATGAACTGTATTATATGTGGAACACTTCCAGGAGGCTTAAGAATAAGATGTTTTTTGATGAATGAATGGCAAGACCTCTGTTCAAATTGTACTGTGATACAAAATGTGAAAATGAGTGAAATTGCACAAGTGACTGTAATTGAACGAGAGAGACGAATGAATCGTCACGGTCCCTGGGTGTCGGGGAGTTTTATAAAATGGTGTATGGCTATGAAATTTAAATGCTGTAAAGCCAGTGAAATTCTAAATGTGCAGGCTGGGTGTAGAAATACTTATACAGCTAGTAGATATCACCTGGAACCAAGGGTATTCCGAAAGAAAAAGAAAAATGGAGGCTTGAAAGAAATAATAGGAATTATTTACAGGCATTGGATCTTGGATAAGCCGAGCCAGCTCGACAATACCAAGCAAAAATTCAGCTATAGTTGTGTTTATGTTCCAACAGAACATCCTCATGCCAGAGGCCCCGGGAAAGTGGACAATGGTACCGCTAACTCTCGACGTGGCCGAAAGAGGACTCATCTTCGCAGTCAACCAATTGAATTTGGACAAACTGCTAAAAGTGTGGCGGAAGAACCACGAATTTCAGTGGCAGCCAGCACTCAAAGCCTGGCACCGGCAGAAAGTTATCCAGAGTCTGAAAACCTGGTGTCTTCAAGCTGGGATGAGCCAGGATCAAGCCAATTCATTAAAACTGATGATATGTAAAAATGATGGAATCAGTCACCGCCTGTACCAATTAGAAATTGACGGCTTTACACCTAGCATTTACTGTACTGATTTTGTAAGCAAAATAGATAGATTTGGTGTAAGGGATTTTGTAGGTAAACTGAAACGTAGACCTAAAGCTAGGCTGAACAAATACAGAAGAGTTAAGGAAGCTCATTCAATGACAAGAGGGGATGTGGAGAAAGGTGAAGAAGCTCCACCTGAAAGTGTCATTTCATTCACTTCAACCCCGCCTCAAACTCGACGTCAACGCAGAAAGGGTCACAATAAGAAACCTGTAAGAGCTGCTGAAGAATTGTCTGGTTTGCTAAAACACATGACTCTGTGAAGACATATTGTATTGAATGAAAAAGTCTTTTGTTCGTCCCTGTCTCTCTCAAGTCACATGAGAAAGCAATGACAAGGGTCTGTGTTCTCCCATACAAGGGAGCTATTGTATGTCCAAAAGGGACAGTCATGTGTGTGTGTAGAAAATAGACCAGACTAGCTGGTGTCAGCAGATGTGCATGTGATGTTTAGTTTATTTGTTCTTACAGTGAATATGATGTAATCACCTCGATTAAGGATATATAAAGCAAGGAATCTGGACGGATCTTTGCTCGTCCTTGCAATCCACAGCCCAGGAGGACATCAGTGCCTGGGTGCAGGAAGCCAGAAGACTTAATTGCCTAGCTAACATCACTCTGTTAGTTCAGTACTCTATTATATTCTGTAACAAGTTTTCTTTTCATTTTGATTCTTTTAATAAATATTGTTAAACATTTATTATAATCATCTGACTGGAACTTGGAATTCTTGAGTACGCTTTCACTTTTCTTCCCTGGACCAAAAGGATCCACTCCGGGAGAAAACACCAGAGGGTGAGCATTCATTTCTGTTAAAGAGAATTTATGCACTGTTTGATTGATTATCAGCCTAGCCAAAGAGGCAGCTAGCAACAGGGTTATTGTTGTGTAGCAATTCACGGTTGAAGAGTACCTAAAAAGGTAGGCTTATACTACAAAGGGGAAATTTGTTATATTTATAATTCTTATTATCTTTATAATAAAATACGAATTTGTAGAGACTGTTCACCTAACTCTTAGAAGTACGACTAAGGAATAGGCGCCTTAGTTACCGCGGGATTGTTTATATGTCCTTATTGGATGTAAAATAATTTGGAACGGTATTAATCGTAAGACATTCTTCTACAACTTCCCCGTGCACACACCGAACCTTAACCACGCGGCTATTATCCAATGCCCTAGGTTGAATCAGGCTTTGATGTATGGAGGATTGGTTACATCCTGAATCCACCAGAGCCTGATATGTACCCCCCTTGATACTCACTGGTATTTGGTATAGGCCAGCTTGATCGAGGGCAGCCTGTGGCGCGTCGGGGACCCGGATCAATGTCCCCACCTCCATCACTGGACATCGATCAATAAAATGTCCTGGGTCCCCGCAGCGCCAACAGGCCGGCCCAGACTTTACCGCCGCCCTGGCGGCAGGAAGCGGGTCAAGCGATTGGCGTGGAGAGAGCGGTGATGGAGGGGCCGGGGTGAAGAATCCCGTGGTCGAACTCCCTCCCCTGGGAGGAACTCTGGGGATCGCTGATGGCTCCGTCGGATAACCAGCTCTCCACCGGGGCGCTGGTTTCGGCGGGAGTCCTCCACGGGTCCTGGGAAGGGGAACGGGTTTGGAGGGAGAGAGAGGAGAGGGAGAGAGAGAGAGAGAGAGAGAGGCAGATGGTAGAGGGTCGCCGACCCCTGGGCACGCCACCATTTGGTCCTCCGCCAGCTGGATGGCCTGGTTCAGCGACGTCGGGCGGTGGCACTGGACCCACTGCGCAGTTTTTCTCGGCAGCCTGGCCACGAACTGCTCCAGTACCACTCGATCGATCACATCCTCGACGTCGCTACTGTCGGCCATCAACCATTTGCGGCAGGAGTCCCGGAGCTGCTGTGCCATCACGAAGGGTCGGCCGGACTCTTCCAGTGTCAGGGTCCTGAACCGCTGGCGATGCTGCTCCGGCGTCCGACCGACCCGCTGCAGGATGGCACGCTTGAGGTCCTGGTAGACCAGGAGGTTTTGGACTGGCAGTTGGTGTGCGGCTACCTGCGCTTCTCCTGACAGCAGGGGGATCAGCCGCATTGGCCAGTCTCCGGTGGGCCATCCCCGGGCCTCTGCCGACTTCTCAAACAGATCCAAGAAGGCCTCCGGATCATCATGAGGCCCCATCTTGTTGAGCGGCAGAGGAGATGTACTGTCCTTGGGGATGGCCCGAGCCTCCCGGTCTACCCAGCTCCGGAACAGCTCGCGGTCTTCATGCTGGGATCGGAGGAGCGCTTTGAAGCGTTTGTCCTGCTCCTCCTTGATCGCCAGCAGATGTTGGTGTTGCTCCTGATGAAGACCGGCGAGCGACTGGATGATGTCCGCAAATGGTGTACCTGACGGGGACTGCATGGCGGCGGCGATCTTCTTCCTTCCCGGGTTTCGGCACCACTGTGATAAGGTTCAGTTCGTCAATAGTAAGGAAGGAAGAAGACAGGGGTCGGCTGGAGCTGGGACACACGTTTTATTTACTCTTTTCGTAATAACAGAAATATGCGCACAGAGCGCGTTCACCATGCACATGCACAGCAATACAAAACAATAACTCAGAATTCTCTTTTAGTCGTCTCTTGCAGGATCAGCGTCACACGAGGTCCCAGCTCGTCTCTCTCTCTCTCTCTCTGTCACTCTCCGGCTTATATCCGGTCTCTCCACGCCAATTACTGAAATCAGACACAGGTGTTCATCATCTGCACTTGACCTACTTACGCTCCGCTCCGCTCCGTCCTCTCTCTCCCGCTACAGACTCAGCAAAACCACGCCCCCCTCGCCACAATCGTATAGTGGTTTTACGTCTAACTCTTATCAAAGTAAACTTCTGGTGACCATAGTTTTTTTACATATAACTATATTACAGTAAACATTGTGATCGTATAGTATTTTTTTCTTCTTAACCTAGTCTTAATTGATTCGACACCTATGGACCAGTGAGGTGGGGATAAACTACTGAGGGGGAAACCTGTGAGGAGATCTTCACCACATGGCTGACCCCCCGAGGCCTGTTGCACTTCGGTTCTTCCATGGGCTCGGCACTGGTCTGTGTGTCCTATTCTGTCCCTGTTGTGTGCACACTGTACAGTGTGTGAGAAAATTGGCACATTTCCATTCTCCAGTGTAACATCAGTCATAATATACATCATAATACAGGACTAGTGCCTGACTGGACTATTCTGTGGTATCACATTTAAGGCTGTGACTCTACTTAACCAGGGTTCCCCAAAAGAAGGCTGAGAACAGACACATTCTCTTAAACAAAAATCAGTCTTTCGTCTTTGTTGTTGTTTTTGGGGAAATTAAGCACTCACAGCCTAAATGGTTAACACCTTATCAAGCTGCCCCATGAGTTTAACGAGGAGGGGAGGGGCTGCTTCAGAGTAGCAAGCAAGCTGAGCAGAAGCTGAGTAACCTTGTTAACTTCTTTAAAGTTCTTTTTGTTTTTCCTACACTCATTCATCCAATGCCCTGGTTTACCACAGTAATTACAGCTGCACTCTCTCTTAGGACATTTGCGTTTCTGTTGCTTCTCTGAGTTGACCTTAAAGGATGCTGCTGCAATTTTTACTCTTGCCTTGACATCAGAGTCTCTTTCCCAAGTAGCTAACCTGTCCAAGTTGTTTTGCAGGGTTCTACTGGGCCATGTTAATTCTAAGTAAGGCAATGCATTTTTATGTTCTGACAGAAGACCCTGAAACCACGCGCGAACTAGGGGACCATTATCATCTAACACCTTCTCTGAAGTGTCAGCAATCCCGCTGTAAGCTGCAGCGGTTTGGCAAAATCTTTCTGTGTACTCACAAACAGTTTCACCCTTCTTCTGTAAACAACTAGTGAGCTTTGACCAGTCTATGGTGTTAACCCCCCCAATCTCCCCAAATCTCACTCCAAGTTAAACTCAAAAGTATATATAAAAAAAACACTTTTAAAAATAACACATTTAATGGTGAATTGTTAATTTGCATACACGAGCAGTAACTGCACTACATGTACATATTCACAGGAATGATTATTGTAAACAAGATTTAATTTTGATTTATTTATTTACCTACCCATCTCTCTCTCTCTCACACACACACACACACACTAACCCGACCCCTAAACCTACCCATCTCTCTCACACACACACACACACTAACCCGACCCCTAAACCTACCCATCTCTCTCACTCTCACACACACACACACACACACACACACACACACACACACACACACACACACACACACACACTCACTAACCCAACCCCTAAACCTACCCATCTCTCTCTCTCTCTCTCTCTCTCTCACACACACACACACACACACACACACACACACACTAACCCGACCCCTAAACCTACCCATCTCTCTCTCTCACACACACTCACACACACCAACCCGACCCCTAAACCTACCCATCACACACATACACACAAGTCAAGCGTTTTTTGTCTATAAAACGCCGATAGCAGGCCGGGTGAAACCCGTAGTTGATGGGACATCAGAGACCGGTTCGTCCAGGAGGGCAACATGTTTATTAGCAATAGCTAACATTAGCTCCGTAGTGTCCGACGTTTTGAGCCATTCCTACGCACATTGCTTGATTTTTTCCCATCGGATTTCAGTAAAGGGCTGCGGACCTTTCCCACCATCTTTTCCGACATGAATAATACACTTTACGGGTGTTAATCGAGCTTGATCGCCGCTATCAGATTGCTTACGTCCTCCTCCATGTTTACATGTGCGTAGTGATATTTGCTTGATTTCGGCTCTGACCTACTTACATTTTCGATGCTGATTGGTTGAAAATCTAGCTCAACAGTTTTATATGTCTCAATACGCAGTCAATATAGTGCGCCAATAAATTACAGTTTTCTCATTAACTGCAGGATAATGCGTGGAGAACTTTTTGCATGGATACCTTTTATTAATGATGAACATATTGAGCAAAAGAAAAAGTAGTGCCCCATTTGTCGGAACGAAACTGAACGATACAGCTCACGTTCACCGTGACTGGAAACCCGGCCCAGGCTGTATGATCTGGACCACTTCTTGAAATGACTCGGCTTAATCAAGGATGGTTTTAATGTAGCAATAATTAACATAAAAAATATTTTGTCCAAAACAAAATATGTGCGGTAAATAATAATAATAGTAATAATAATAATAGTGTCGTTTTGCACAGAGCATTAATAGGCTATTCATAACCAGCAAAATATTTAGTTGTCATGAAGATCTTTCTTTACGTTTATGTATTTTAAACATGCATGCGCGCTAGGTGACATCGCGCAGTGATCGCAGTCGCGGCATCGGCTGAGTAGTGGCAACCGCATAGGTCTGGGCGCTCGGCTCAGATGCTTTTACCAGTATGAAGCCCATTTCAACATTACTGCAGCCAGCGTCAGCACGCATGCTCAGCTCATCACTGGAGTGACGTGTGCACAACTTTGGGTGAGATAAAACCATAGACTGTAAAAAAATATGGACGTAGTATCCGTGATGTCACCCGTAGGTTTCTGAAGAGCATTTTTGAAGCCTAAAGTGGGCGGAGCCGTCCGTCGCCATCTTGGCCTTGCGTCACTCCCGGATAACAGAAAATGGGCAAAGAGGCTGAGAAATCACGCCCAAATAGCTTGACGTGATCGAGTTAGCTCAGGCTGTTAACGGCTCTGGGTAATGCTATAAGGTTATGCTACTGACAGTACCAAGTCTGCGACTGCACAGTGCCTCGCGCTAAAGTGACACTTGATGATGTAAAGCCAATTAAAAGTTCCTGTTTTTGCCCTTCGAAATATAATAGTTAAAAGACATGGCTACAAGTGAGACTGTGTATCGTGATTCTGTACTATTCTGCTAGTTGAAAATGTATTATGCAGTAACTTAATATTACTCTGAGAGTGTGTGTGACAGTGATTTATGTGCATACATGTCAGTCACTTTTTTTATAGTCTGGTCCGTCAGCGCGGCATCGCTCGTCAAGTTCGTAGAGAGCTTTTCAGTCCATTTTAAATTCTGATTTTGGCCGCCTCTCAGATGGGTTAAACCATAGATATATTGCCTATGAAGTTCAAGTAAATGCGCTAGAAAATCCACGCTCATTCAAGGATGTGCATTTATTGCATGGACGGAGAAAGCGCCGACGCCTGCATGATTTCATCTGACGGTACACATAAGCATATTATAATCCATCTGTTCCGTGAGAGCAGAACGAAAAACTGAAAACTCCAAAAAGCAACGAAATTGTCAGACATCCATTAGTGTATGTTCACAGAGGAAAACAACTGAAATACAGCGCTAGTTGTTCGCTCGAACGATACTCGACGACAACGACGGAATCCAAAACCGTGGGCTTTGTACCCAAGTAATGGGTGTATTAAATTGTATGAAATAATCCCGAAAAAAAAGCACAAACACTGCAGAGAAAGCAAGTTCAGCAGCAACATTTGCTGAGGTGAAGTGACGGCTAGTAACGCTAGTTACGTATGTAACTGTGGTTCTGTGAATTCCGGATGACCACCAGAGGCAGTGCAAAGCACTAGTGGATAATTGCTGCGCCAGCTAGATAGATCGAGAAGAATATAACAACAAAGTCACGTCATGGCGAAGACCGAGACGCGAGGATATAACCCACAGCGACTCGGTGACCAGCCTCAGAATGCTTTCTCGCGCATTCCGAGTGACGAGGGACTCTGGCGGTCATCCGGAATTCACAGAACCACAGTTACATACATAACTAGCGTTCTGTTTCATCCCTACTGACCGCCAGAGACAGTGCAAAGCACTAGTGGATGACGCATATCAACACAGTCATGAGGAATGCCACCCACCTGCAAATATCAGGGTTGCTCCAGAAGGACTGCAGAGCTCACATCATGGGAAGCAGCCACGTTAACCTTGTAGAACCGCGCAAAGGTACATGGAGAAGACCAGGTAGCAGCTTCGCAGACATCCGCCAAGGAAACTCCCCGTAAAGTGGCCCAAGACGAAGACACGGCCCTAGTGGAGTGACAAGTAACACCCACTGGTAAGGGTTGATGAGATCTATTATACGCCAACTTTATCGTCTCGACAATCCAGCGTGATAGTCTCTGTTTGGACAAAGATGCACCCTTGCGTACCTCACCATAACAATCAAATAACTGATCTGTCTGTCTGAAAGAAGCGGTAGACTTAACATAGCACTTTAAAGCTCGTACAGGACACAGAAGATGAGACCTCCCCCCATCTGTATCTGAGTGATTGAAAGGCGGCTGAAAAGCAGCCAGATGAATAGACTGATTCACAAATTGTGGTAACAAAACTTTAGGGAGAAAGGCTGGATTAGGCCGAAGAATGACCCCAGAATCCTCTGGTAACCAGCGTAAACACAATTCACTCACTGACAAGGCATGAAGTTCACCAACACGTCTAGTGGAAGCAACGGCCAACAAAAAAGACACTTTTAAGGACAACCACCTAATATCTGCAACATCTAACGGCTCAAATGGTGGTGTACAAAGGGACTCTAGAACAAGCGGTAAGTCCCACACAGGAAAAAGAGTAGAACGAACGGGCTTTAAACGCCTCGCTCCCTTCAGAAAACTACAAACAAGGTTATGAGACCCAAGGGAAGCACCAGCAACCGGGTCATGATAAGCAGATATGGCAGCAACATAAACTTTTAAAGTGGAGGCCGCTCTGTTGTCATCAAATAGATGCTGCAAGAAACTCAAAACTGTCGGCACAGTACAGTGAACTGGGTCAATTCCTTGATCTCCGCACCAAGAAGAAAATATCCTCCAACGAGCAGCATAAAGCTGTCGTGTCGAAGGAGCCCTAGCGTTGCCGATAGTGTTCACTACTGCCGGTTCACAATCCATTAACTGTGATCTGGACCCAAGGGCCAAACCCAGAGCTGAAGACGAGTTGGATCTGGGTGCCAAACACGGCCGTGCATCTGAGAAAGAAGGTCCCGTCTGGTGGGAAGCTGCCATGGTTCGCCTTGTAACAGACTCAGAAGGAGAGGAAACCATGGCCTGGATGGCCATCGAGGTGCCACTAAAAGCACCTTGTGCTTGTATAGGAATACACGATGTAATGTTTCCCACAGAAGTGGAAATGGAGGGAACGCATACAACAGGCAACTCGGCCACTCGTGGGCTAATGCATCCTGTCCCAATGGGCTGGACGTCTCGGCTCTCGCGAACCACCAGCGGCAATGAGTGGTCATTTCCGATGCAAACAGGTCGACCTCTGCCTTGCCAAACCGTTGCCAAATCAACTGTACTACATCCGGGTGAAGTCTCCATTCCCCCGGGAGCAGCAGATCCCTGGACAGAGCATCCGCCACTTGATTGTTCAATCCCGGGAGATGAACTGCCCTTATTGAGGCCAGCCGGCCCTGAGACCATGTGAGGATCTTGCGAGTTAGCAGTAAAGATGCAAGAGACCTGGCGCCGCCCTGATGATTCAAATTAAAGACCGTCGACATGTTGTCGGACCGGACAAGCACATGACGACCCATCAGGTTTGGTAAGAAGTGTTGTAGAGCTAAGTACACTGCCTTCAACTCCAGGACGTTGATATGTTCTAAGGCCTCCCTGGGTGACCAGTGACCACCAATTCCCCTCTGGTTCCACGTTGCCCCCCATCCTGTTAGTGAAGCATCGGTCGTGATCACTTCCCGACGGGAGGACACCACCCCTAGAGGCCAGAGATGGGAAGTAACGAAGTACAAATACTTCGTTACTGTACTCAAGTAGATTTTTCAGATATTTTTACTTTACTATTTATTTTTGTGCCGACTTTTTACTTTTACTCCTTACATTTTAACATGAATATTGGTACTTTCTACTCCTTACATTTGAAAAAATTGGCTCGTTACTTTAGTTTCAAATAATTTCAGTGGAGTCGTTATTATTTTCGCGGCATCAACCCTTCGCAGGGAGTTTGATTGACAGGTGATCTTACCAATCATAATCCGCCATTTTGTCCGACAAAGCAGTCAGGAGAGTTAGTACATTAACATTGGAGGATTTAAACTTGAAAAACGAAGTGTACCGACGTCTTTTCGCGTAAAAACATCTTTCCCTCTTATGTTCATTCATGTTTATTTTATGCTATAAATTAACTAGAAGGAAGAGGATGATCGGTTCACGAGCAGCTTTAACTGAGGCTCTACAGCGATCTGTCACGACACATTAAAGAGCCACAAAACGGTATTTATTGTTTAAATGTCTTTAAAAAATGACCAAATTTGAAAGGTGAGAATTTGTTTCATATAAAAAATATCCTGGTCTGTCCTGTCTCTCAGCACCTTGTCAGTGTCCTCTCTGCTCCACGATGTATTTTTCACTGCGTGAGAACATGGTGTGGCGTGAGAGCAGCGTAGCTTGTCGGACATAGCGACAGTAACTAAGTGGGGCGGGTCTTTGCGAAGGGTCAATTGAATGGGAATATACGTTGCACTTGCCCTATCACTACAAGACGACTCGACAGATTCGGCGGCATTCATTCGCGGAAAAATCATTACATAGCCTACATGTAGATTCCTTTAAATGTTAAGGGGAAGTTTAAAAAAGAGAAACTGGGTCTGTTAATTCTCACAGAATCACAATTGAATTCACAATTGAATTCATATCTTGCTACTCAGTCAGAATCTCATTAACCTGGGTGAGTCTCTGACTCTGTCACAATAATCATATAGGCTATGTGATGTTTTAGGCCTATTGGCAGACATCCATTTAAAATGTAGGCAATGGCATATAAAGAACCTTTTTTCCAAATCCACTTAGCCTAAGTTTCTCAGCTTGCATTCTAGTAACATTTGTGTGGTCCAGGTAGCTTTGCATAAAAAAAATGGTTATCATTCGCAAGGCTACTTTTACTTTTATACTTTAAGTAAATTTCCAAGCCTGTACTTTGTTACTTTTACTTCAGTAAAGAAGTTAAATCAGTACTTCTACTTTTACCAGAGTATTTTTTAACACAAGTATCTGTACTTCTACTTGAGTACGAGAAGTGAGTACTTTTGCCATCTCTGCTAGGGGCACACCGGCTTTCACAAATGTTACCTTTTTCCAGGGTTTCAATGCACGGACACAGGCAGGCGAAACGACAATCATGCAATGGCGATGTCTCGCTGAATCTAGCCCTAAGCTGTTGCTCCACCTCTGAAGAGGCCTGAGGTGAAGCAAGCCCAAGGGGATCACGGATGTTGCGGCAGCTAACATCCCCATTAGTTGCAGAAGGACCCCATAAGGAAGTTTTGTCCCCTGACCGAAACGAGTCAGTAGCTGACAAATATTGTCTGTTCGTGCGTGAGACAATGTGGCAGACATTGTGATTGAATTGAGTGTTATTCCTATGAAGGTTATGGTCTGTTCTGGGACCAGATGACTCTTTGTGTCGTTTACAGTAAGGCCCAACTTCTGGATATGCTCCAGCACAATCCTGGTGTTGTGTAACGCATGTCGTCTTGTTGGGGCACAGAGCAGCCAATCGTCTAAGTAGGGCAGAATCCTCATGCCCTTGGACCAAAGAGGAGTCAGGGCCGCACTCATGCATCTTGTGAAAACACGAGGAGCCAGAGATAGACCGAATGGTAGAACTCTGAACTGATAGGCTTGATTCTGAAAGCTGAATCTTAGAAACTTCCTGTGGTGGGGAGCAACGGGAACATGGAAGTAAGTGTCCTTCAAGTCCACACTCACGAACCAGTCTCCTTTCGTCACAGATCGAAGAACGTCGACTGTGCGTAACATTCGGAAAGGAAGAGACTTTAAGAACACCTTTAGGCGTCTCAGGTCCAGAACTGGACGAAAACTGCCATCTTTCTTTGGAACAAGGAAGTACGTGGAGTAAAACCCGTCCCTCTGATTGAGGGGAAGAACTTTTTCTATGGCTCCTTTCAGTAACAGTGAATGAATTTCACACAATGGAAAGGGCCATTGAACTGGTTACATCTTTGACAACTGTCGGAAAGATTCCTGAAAACTTGGGAGGCCGGCGTCGGAATTGCAGAGTGTATCCCCTGCTCAAAGTCGCCAGAACCCAGGGGTCGGACACTGAATTTTCCCAGTAATGTAGATGCTGCACAGTGAAACGACCGACCGCCGGCCCCATAGCTTCAGGGTTTTTGGCCTCTGCCTTTAGGACCTGTGGGGGGGCGCTGACGTGGTCTCCCCTGCTGGTGACGGTGAAAAGGGCGGCGTCCCTGGGCCTCCTCAGCCCCTCTATGCCGCTGTGGAGCCTGAAGCTGAGAAACGTTCTGCTGTCGCACTCGATGCTCCGAGCTCGGATAGCGTGGGTGAGCCGGAGTCAGAGGCATTCTAAAAGATGGTGTTCGTGGAACTTGAGTCAGTTGTCGTGTGGCTTCTGACAACTTCATTCTCTTTTCCAATACCTCAGAAACATTGGGGCCAAAAAGATGTCCTGGTACAATTGGCAGTTCTCTCAGTGTCTTCTTACAATCTTCAGGTAACCTTGCCTGAGCAAGCCATACCTGACGCCGAGCTGTTAGAAGGGTCGCTGAAAGTGTCCCAAGTTCCAGAGTCACATGACCCATAGTCAACAGAGCCGTCTGTAAGAACTGAGATGCAGAAGCGTCAACGCTCGCTGACTCTAATGTGTTATTGCAGGCAAGAAGCAGCTGGCAGATAGTATTCTCAGCTCGAGTTATATAGGCTACCGACTCGTATGCCTTCTTCAAGAAAGTGTCAGTACGTCCACATTGTGCACTCGGGCAGCGTACATTGCCTCTTAGAGCCTCATCTGGTGATACCACCAAAGCTGCAACCGGCTGTTCAATTTCAGGTGCCCGTCCTACCCCAATGGAGTCAGCCTCCGCCATTGCTGCAAGAGTGCGGGCTGTCTTTGACCTCCTCCTAGGCACATTGGTACTGGTAAGTGCACTGGAGAATTCTGTCACAAAATCCTTACACGGTGGCATTGCGAACACATTACTATCAGCAGCTTGTCTGAAGAACACATTGGTTTGAATGGGTTGGACAGGTGATTTGTCAAGACCCAAACGAGCCACCGCCATCTGCAGAACCGATAACACATCGTCTGGAGCAGATGGGCCTGCACCCGATGAATGTACAGACCCACCGCTTGAACCACTTGTAGCATATAGGTTAGAAAAAACATCGTTTGGGAGGGTGGGTTGTTTGGCAGCTTCCACCGATTCTTCATCGAGAAAATGAGAATTAGACGCGCTCATGGAGAGAGCGCCAAAATCTATATCATGTGGGGGTTGGAAATCACTCTCATCCACTGGTGTGTTCTCAGTATGTGGGGCCGACACTGGGGATTGTAGAGACTGAAGAAGACGTTTCATCTCAATCATTTCTGAAGAGAGAGAAGCTACAGTCTTCGATAACAAGTGTTCTGAACTGTCTTTGTGTGGAACAGATTTCTTCTTGCCAGGCGGAGCGCCAGCAGCTGCTGACGCGCGACACTTTTGTAACAGGCGAGTTAATGTCTAACTCAGCAAGGCGAAGCTGTCTCTCTGATATCGGTAGCAAACTACAATGCAAACACGGATCAGTCAGGGCCTCCTTCAGATGTTGAGCGCCTAAACATGATGGGCATCGATCGTGTCCGTCGTCGGGAAGAAGCATATTCGTACACAATTTGCAACTTGAAACGGAGATGAGAGAGCTATGATCCATGACTCCGTCAATAACACGTCCTTGGTTAGCACCGTAGGCACTTAAACTGTAATAGCACCCACTGAGCAGTTCGAAAAAATCTTCGGATAGAACCGAAAATTCTATAACATGACACGCTCTCACAAGAAACGTAAAAGTCAAATCTGCCTTCGGATAGAACCGCGAGGCATTCAATGACTACGGCGAGTAACTTATGCAATGAATCGAAGATGATAATACAAATATATATTTATGTAAAACAGATATAACGTCATAGGTTTGCGGTGAACGCAACCTAAGCGAGGTCGAAACCAGCCACCGGATAGTACCGTGAAGCACAGAGTATCGTCGACGCAACAACAAATAATCGTATGCACTCACCTAATTAAGAAAAATAATCCAAGATATCCGTCCTGATGATAGTGTAGAGCGCGCTGTCACAGCTTGGGAGGGCGAATCCTCGCAACTCAGGTAAGCTGCACGGGACAGCGTGAAAAAAACGACCTATCAAAAGCGAGAAAGCGAAAGAGGCTGGGCACCGAGTCGCTGTGGGTTATATCCTCGCGTCTCGGTCTGCGTCATGACGTGACTTTGTTGTTATATTCTTCTCGATCTATCTAGCTGGCGCAGCGATTATCCACTAGTGCTTTGCTATGAAACAGAACAGCAGACAAATGGCTAGCATTGACATCAGCGACAACCCACCTGTCACTCAAGTGGCCACACCCTTAAATGCAGAAATTTAAATATTAATCAACTAAACGGATGAGTTATAAAAAAAATGCACCCCCCTCACAGTTGTTATGAAGGGCAAAATTAGCTGTATAGACCAAAGCCACATAGAGATCCAGGCTGTAAACATGTTTTTTTCTGCTGTAAAGTTGATCATTTTAACATGGGGGAGATACAGATTTGACAGATTTGTGGTATGTGTGATGAGATGATAAAATCTTTTTGTTTGTTTCTTTTCTTTTAGCACACCCCACCCATACACCTCCTACTGACACCCCAACCCATGCAGCAGCTGGCAGAAGTCAGTCATCAGGCCAAACTGGATATCAAGTAAGAAGGGCAAGAAAGCTATTCTATAGCTCATGGAAACAAAAATTTACTTTGGTATGTGTGTGATGAGATTAAACATCATTTTTACTTTTCTTTTAGAACACCCCACAAGTACATGACACACAAAATAGGTCTTCTCGGGAGGCTGTGCCCACAGGTAGGAATTCTACAAAGTGATCTCTCTCGGTTTACTCTGACATATCTACGTACAATGTTTTGCTAAATTATGCATTAATCAGATCATACCTAAAAGTCAGCCCCCACTCTCACTCATGCTATATTCCTTAAAGGAACACTTCGACTTTTTGGGACTTTAGCTTATTCACCGTATCCCCCAGAGTTAGATAAGTCCATACATACCTTTTTCATCTCCGTGCGTGCTGTAAGTCTGTTTGACGCACCCACCGCTAGCCTAGCTTAGCACAAAGACTGAATGTAAGTGGCTACAGCTAGCAGAGTGATTAGCGCAGCACCCGAGAAGCGCCGTGGTGAGGAGCAGAGAGTTCGCTCAGAGTTGGAGTAATAGAGTCAGCAATTACTAGATAGTAAATGCAAAGTTTACAATCATGGGTGTTCGCTGTATTGTAAAGAGCTGCGACAATAAACAGGGCAGGGAGACCAGGTAATACCATGATGTTTCATAGAATTCCTACCAAAAAAGCTGACCTGATGAATCAATGGCTACTTGCTCTGGATATAGATCCAAACACACCTGTAGACATCATCAAGGACTATCGCGTTTGCTCAGAACATTTCACTGAGGACTACTATTTTGAAAAAATGGAATTTGCCACACGGACCATGAAACGTGTGCTGAAGGATACGGCCATCCGATCGATAGTAAAGACAGGACAAAGTGGATCACCTTCGGCTGCGGTAAGTGTTCCGTTATGTTTTTAGATGACTAGCCTACTGTTACAGTGCCATTAGTTAGATGTAATGTAACCTTAGTGACACTATTACATGAATAGGGTGCTCACTACTATTACAGTTGTTCCCGGGTTCCATGTATCCCCTGTAATGTTAGTATTGTGTTGTCACAAACACACTCTGTTCGGCATCTTGTCTATCAGCTTCCAAAGTTTGTAACTCCTCGTCTGTGTATTCTGGCTCAAAACGATATGGTTCTGGATCTTGGTTTGATACCAAATAAAAATCCTCTGACAATTCTTCAAAGTCAGCCATGATCACGAATCACGTTCGCTACTAGCTAGTTAGTCACGTTGGTTTTGTTGACGGAACGGCGCTTCTCGGGTGCTGCGCTAATCACTCCGCCCAAGTAGCAGTGCTTCGCCTTCTGAGAAAATAGTTCCCATTTAAACGTTTAAAAAATGTCTGTCTCTCATATGACCTTGTTATTTTTACACACTGTGACTATACAAATCACAACATGTAAATAGGAAAATGTTGGCGTTATTTTGTCACTTATTGGGATTAGTATGCTAGCTGTAGCCATTTACATCCAGTCTTTGTGCTAAGCTAGGCTAGCGGTGGGTGCGTCAAACAGACTTACAGCACGCACGGAGATGAAAAAGGTATGTATGGACTTCTCTAACTCTGGGGGATACGGTGAATAAGCTAAACTCCCAAAAAGTCGAAGTGTTCCTTTAATTTTTTTTGTTTCAGACCACCTACTGGTGGTTTTAGTTTAATTTTTAAAGTCTTATTTCAGTTTTAACATTTCTATATTCAAACTCACAAAACTTAATTATTAAACTGTCTGTACACTTACAAAGTTCTCAATGCTTCGTTTTGTATGTAGGGACCCTCAATATGCTACCGTGTTAGTGTGAGGCTATTTTGAGCCTTGTTAGTGGTATTAACTAGCGATTTTCTTTTTCTTTACATTCGATTTTCATGAAAATGCATCCCAGGGAACGATCGACTCGGTAACCATGTGTTAATTACCCCTAGGTTCATTTTTCACCGGAATTGTCCTTTAATGCTGCGGCTAAACAAAGTCAGCAACGCACAAAGCTAACTTTTATGCACAGGCTATGTTTGATACTTTTTCTCTATGTCTAAATGTTCACTCCTCGCGTGCCTAACTTATGTTTTACAATGCAGGGACTGGAACTACAGATATGCTAGTTATAAATACAGTAATCATTACTTTATTTAGGCAGAATAAGTTCGTTGTGATTTCCAAGCTCATTGATGTTAGCAGTCTTCCTTGTAGAGTGCGCTCTGGTGGACAAACTATGCAGCGCCAACACTCATAACATGGTTGCAGGGTGTTTCGTCCGCTTTTATTTTATTTTTAAATATTCATTTATCGGCCGTTATAAATGCCGATACCGATAGTTTGGAAAATGCCTAATATCGGCCCGCCGATATATCGGTCGGGCTCTAATTTAAATGCATTTGCCACTTCTGAGCCTCATTAAACAGTCTGTAAATATAACTAAATGCCACATTTTTGTTATATGCCACCTCTGCAGTGCAAAGATGAAATTTGTTGCTACTGATTTCGTTTGATTGGTAACTTATTCTTCCTGATTGCGTCTTATTGTAACTCAATTTATGAATTTGACATAAGATGACATTTAATAAGGTTAAAGAAAAAGCCCCGGCAAGTCATTTTATAGTCAAATATCGCCTTATAATGGGAAGGTTAATTTGTCAATGATCAGAAGGTGCTCCTAAATTTTTGGCTGTGCTCCTAAACTTTTTAAATGAAAAAGAAATGTAAGCGTAGAGCCCTGCATCCAAATTAAGTTTTGGTGGTTGCTGAGTAACATCACATGGTCATGCTGCCCTATCTTGTGTTTTTCTCAGATGCAGTCTGCCGGAATGCCCTGACCAAAGATTCTACAGAAAAGGAAATGGAGATCCTCATCACCAGGTGGCTGTGGCTAGCCTCTGATAGGGATGGTGGCCGAAGCCAAACCACTTGTTTGTTTCACTTATAAAAACATACAGGTCCTTCTCAAAAAATTAGCATATTGTGATAAAGTTCATTATTTTCCATAATGTAATGATAAAAATTAAACTTTCATATATTTTAGATTCATTGCACACTAACTGAAATATTTCAGGTCTTTTATTGTTTTAAAACTGATGATTTTGGCATACAGCTCATGAAAACCCAAAATTCCTATCTCAAAAAATTAGCATATTTCATCCAACCAATAAAAGAAAAGTGTTTTTAATACAAAAAAAGTCAACCTTCAAATAATTATGTTCAGTTATGCACTCAATACTTGGTCGGGAATCCTTTTGCAGAAATGACTGCTTCAGTGCGGCGTGGCATGGAGGCAATCAGCCTGTGGCACTGCTGAGGTGTTATGGAGGCCCAGGATGCTTCGATAGCGGCCTTAAGCTCATCCAGAGTGTTGGGTCTTGCGTCTCTCAACTTTCTCTTCACAATATCCCACAGATTCTCTATGGGGTTCAGGTCAGGAGAGTTGGCAGGCCAATTGAGCACAGTAATACCATGGTTAGTAAACCATTTACCAGTGGTTTTGGCACTGTGAGCAGGTGCCAGGTCGTGCTGAAAAATGAAATCTTCATCTCCATAAAGCTTTTCAGCAGATGGAAGCATGAAGTGCTCCAAAATCTCCTGATAGCTAGCTGCATTGACCCTGCCCTTGATAAAACACAGTGGACCAACACCAGCAGCTGACATGGCACCCCAGACTATCACTGACTGTGGGTACTTGACACTGGACTTCAGGCATTTTGGCATTTCCTTCTCCCCAGTCTTCCTCCAGACTCTGGCACCTTGATTTCCGAATGACATGCAAAATTTGCTTTCATCCGAAAAAAGTACTCTTGACCACTGAGCAACAGTCCAGTGCTGCTTCTCTGTAGCCCAGGTCAGGCGCTTCTGCCACTGTTTCTGGTTCAAAAGTGGCTTGACCTGGGGAATGCGGCACCTGTAGCCCATTTGGCTCTGGATGTTTCTACTCCAGACTCAGTCCACTGCTTCCGCAGGTCCCCCAAGGTCTGGAATCGGTCCTTCTCCACAATCTTCCTCAGGGTCCGGTCACCTCTTCTCGTTGTGCAGCGTTTTTTGCCACACTTTTTCCTTCCCACAGACTTCCCACTGAGGTGCCTTGATACAGCACTCTGGGAACAGCCTGTTCGTTCAGAAATTTCTTTCTGTCTTACCCTCTTGCTTGAGGGTGTCAATGATGGCCTTCTGGTCGGCAGTCTTACCCATGATTGCGGTTTTGAGTAATGAACCAGGCTGGGAGTTTTTAAAAGCCTCAGGAATCTTTTGCAGGTGTTTAGAGTTAATTAGTTGATTCAGATGATTAGGTTAATAGCTTGTTTAGAGAACCTTTTCATGATATGCTAATTTTTTGAGATAGGAATTTTGGGTTTTCATGAGCTGTATGCCAAAATCATCAGTTTTAAAACAATAAAAGACCTGAAATATTTCAGTTGGTGTGCAATGAATCTAAAATATATGAAAGTTTAATTTTTATCATTACATTATGGAAAATAATGAACTTTATCACAATATGCTAATTTTTTGAGAAGGACCTGTATGTCCACTCCCGCCCGCACCCGCAAAACTCTGAGAATTTATTCCCGCACAATAATAGAGATGCATTGATTTTGTGTCTTCTCCCGTCCCGCAGGAAAAAACACGTATTTGTATTGCTATTATTAAAGAGATTCATGGGGTTGTTTGTTTCGTTTCCCTGGCCAGCATGTATTCTGGACACATACACACAGGACAATGGAGGAAATCGAGTGTATGCTGTTTTTGGATGGTTTTGTTTTCGTTTTTGCTGTTTTTTTATTCAGGATACTCTGTCTGGCGCGTGCAATGATGACAGTGAATAGTGATGATTCTCTCTGAACAATCAGCAGTCTGCCGTGTTTTCACGTCACATTTTAGTATCGCCTCAGCTCGCCCAGAACCTCGCCGGAGGTGGTACGAAAAAAAGTACCTGGAAGCAGATACAGTTACAACTTTTACACAGTGGAAAACCAAACAAAGTCGAGCCGAGCCGAGGCGAGCTGGTACTCTGTAGTGGAAAAGCGCCATTATTGACATCTCCATCATGTTGCTAGGCTACCTCCCGATCCCGCAGTGTTTTTTTTTAGCCGCCCATTCCCGCCCGCAGCAAAGTTCAAACCGCCTGCCCCCGCGAGATTTGCGTTGGGTCCCGCGGGACCCGGCGGGACTCAGTCCCAATGCAGCCCTCTACTTCAGAGCAAGCCAGGAAGCAGTGGAGGTGAGCTTTTAGTTCTCACCTTCAGGAAAGAGTGCATGCAGGGCCTGGTTAAGATTGTTCAGAAAGTGCAGGTGAAAAGTCCCCTGAAAATTCCAGTGGTCAGGGCCATTGGATGTCTGGACCCCAGAAGCATGCACAGCGATGCAGAAGGGTCCCTCACAAAGATTAAGACTGTAGTACAAACAATGCTGCAGGACAAGAAGTTGGCAGGAGGCGTCTCTGCTGGTAGGAAAAACTTAGGGAGAGAAGAAGTTACTGTTGTGTTAGTGTGAAAGTGTCTTAAGATTTTTTTCAACACAGAAGATATCTACAGTACACTGCTTACCTTTTTATGTGTACAGACGATGTGCTGTGTATTTGTCCAATGAAAGATTAATAAAATTACTTGAATTATATTTTACCTATTTGTAATATTTTTTTTTTCTTCTCTTATTCCAGGTGATGTAATCATACAACAGTTCCAGAGCTTTCTCTCTCTTGAGGCGAGAGATGAGCGATTCTCCTCCTTCCAGCCACTGAAGGAGCGACTTGATGTCTTCCTGCATTCAGCCCTCAGCAAGTCTTATCCAGAGCTATATAAGTTTTCTCAGAGCCTTCTACTTCTGTCCCACGGACAAGCCATGGTGGAAAGAGGGTTTTCCATCAACAAGGAGGTTGAAACATGCAACATCCTTGAAAAGTCGATGGAAGCTTTGAGGCTGATATGTGACAAGATCAGTGTCTGTGGGGGTGTTTTGAAGGTACCTCTCACAAAGGAGCTCATGGCTTCAGTAGCCTGTGCAAGGTCAAGGTACAGGAGTTACCTGGAAGATGAACAGAAGAAGAAACAGAGTTCCACACAGGACCTCAAAAGAAAAGCAGTGCAAGAGGAGATGGAAGACCTGAAAAGGAAACGAACGGTTCTGACAGAGGTGTGCGACTCCCTCCAAACAGATGGTGATAAGTTAGCCGAGCAGGCAGAGGGGAAATCTGGGACATTAATGGCACAACTGATCACGAAGTCCAACATCCTCAGAAGACGTAGTAAAGAAAAACGGAACGAATTGGTCCAAACTGAGAAGCTGCTGGAAACAAAATCCGAACTGAGGCACATGTCAGCATGATTGTTGTTGAGGGTGGAGCAAAGTTTTGTTTTGTTTTTTAATAAACTTTGCTTTGATTTACTATCCCAGCCTATTTGATTTTTTTTGTATCCGAGTGGTCTATAGTCTTTATCACAAACTAAAACTGTTAAGTTAAAAGTATCACTAATGTAAATGGTTACAGCTTGAAGTGGCGGTGAGGTATTAAAAAATATTGAGAAGTTCTTGAAAAAGTCTTGAAAAGGTATTAAAATTAACTTCAAGATTCCTGCATATACCCTGTAAATGTTTCAAAGTTAAAAATGTTGATATTGGAAAATAGTATTTGAACTCCTTGATTTTACATTAATGCTGTGATATTTCAATATCTGTTATTAAAAAGTGTGTTCATTTATCCTATTTTTGTTAAATTACCAGTGGGGAGAGTGAAGTGTGGTCCAATAAAAAAAAAATGCATTAAACATGAAACCTGTTTTCCTTGTGCCGTTTTATTTTCAGTTTATCTTGCATAAATAACGGCTGCTCAGCAATTTTAGTATTAACCTGACATGAATGGAAATCAATAAAGTTTAAAAAGCCAAAACGAGGAACGGGATTGGAGGGGAGCTTTACGTCCTCTCACTCGGGGTTCCGCAATCGGGCCGCGTTAAAACCGAGCGCTCGCAGAGCAATCGGACCTAGATTCATGCCGAGGATCGGCCGAGTGTTTCAGCTTTAATCGGGCCGCTTTCTAGCTGGGATGGACTTGACACAAGTACAACTGATTTCGGCCGATACTGTATGGCCCATTCAGAAAAAAAACGTTAGTCAGCCAGATGTTTGAAACTATATGAGGGCGAGTAAATTGTTACATTTATTTATTTATGTATTTATTTTCAAAAAAGCTGCAGCTGTGACGTCACAGGCAGCGCGGGTTCCTTATGACGTCGCTGAGTTGTTCAGGTCAGCAGCGATTATCAGAATCAGTCACTAACTAAAGTGTTACAAACGCAGTCTACAGCTTTAAAGAACATGCAAATATAGTCTACACAGCTCGTTGAGATTCAGAATCGGACAGAATACGGTGCCATTTAATATATATACAATATAAATTGAGTAACTTTGACGGAATCTTCAGTTCAGGTGATCATAACAGTAGTTCAGTAGAGTCACTAGCGGACGAAGAGTACAAACGCAGTCTACAACTGTAAACAACTGGGCAGAGACAGTGTCAGCATCTGATATCATGTCTGCAAAATTCCCACTGAAGCTGGAGAGCTTGTCCGAGGACGCTCAGCCGCTGAGAGTCCCTTTGGAGGACCACACAACAGGTACTGAGTTACGTTAATACACATCAGAACTGACACATACTTAAGTAAGGGGTAATAGCGAGGTGGTCGTTATAGCGATTAAAAACGAGTTTACTGATTTAAAAACGATTGTATTGTTTGTATTGCTTCATTGTATTGTAAGTTTTTTAAGAGTTTAGGGATTACTGGCTCACAAAGAAAGGTGGTCTCCTGGCAAATGGTGTAACCTCTGAATGCAAATTTCCATTGTTAGCACATGTTTCCATGTGAAAGAGGTTCTGTCTATATAATGGAATGTAGCAAAGGGTTCGGGGCCTTTCTGTACTTCAGATTAGCCTGAAGAGTAAGACTCTCAGCTTCATGTATAACGTTGGGTTCGCATCTCTTCTCTTTATTCCAGAGCATTTAATGTTTTGTATCGATTATCTTTGAATTGATTATGAAATTGGCATGATACATTTACCTGACATAATAAATTGTTACATTTGATTATTCTGACTGACTTTGACATTATTTTCATTAAAGAGTTAAAAGGAATAGTCAAACATTCGCTCACATTTAATGATTCACAGATATCATTAAAACCTTTACATTTATGGAGTCGGATGAAATAACGAGAAAATACAAATGAGAAATTTGCCTCGAGAAAAGACAGTAACACGAAGAGACCTTCCACACTTTTCGGATGCCTTTGGGACCGAGCGCGAGCCAACAGTTACAATCGCAAAATATCCTTTAATCTGCCAGGAAAAACTGTGACTCAAACTGTGACACAACAAAGAAATGTCCATATGGAAATGGCTCTAAGATAATACAAGTTAGGACTTTAAAGTCATGTTCAGTTAAATAGACAAAATTATGCTGTCCTTCAACATTTTTTAAAGATTTTTTAGCCCATTTCTCTAGTGTTCTTGGAACATGAACTAGTGAATCATTGAGCTGTAATCTGTGCTAATAAAACAGACGTTTCTAATCAATATTTGTTGTTTACAGAAAAACAGGCAAAAAGGAGTAACTTCTTGATTAGAGGATTGAAGGCTGTGAGAAAGTCCATCCAAACCAAAACCAAAGTGCATCCTTTTGTGGCTGAGCAAGAATCACAGGTTCATCCACACACATCCAGCGTAGAGCCGCCAGCCGACACAGATGCGCTGGAGTCCGAGCCAAAAGATGGTGAGTCTCCAGTTAAAATCACCCTGATTCACGGCCATTTCAGCCTGATGTTTCTGGTGTTAGTCTTCATTTTTCCTTCTCTATTTTGTCAATATTGCACACTCCTAATGCACTGTATTAATTTAAATTTTTCGGGTCTTAAAAAGCCTTAAATTTGAATTTAAAAAGTGTGCAGAAACCCTGTAAACTGTACTGTAAATGTGTCTTATGGTGTGACATGATTATTGGCGCTTTTCCACTGCATGGTACGGCTCGGTACGGTTCGACTCGGCGCGGCGTGGAACGGTTCGGCGCGGTTCAGCTCGCTTTAGTTCGGTTGCTTTTCCACTGCAGTTAGTACCGCTTCAAAGTGGGTGGGACTGATCGTTATAGTTGCCGTCTCTACTACCATGACATCATCATATTAAATGCGAATTTTTCATTCCGTGTTTCCCCATCCGCTCCTCGGCAACCAACGAGAGGAATGTGCACCTCGTCCACTGACCACGATTCAGCCATTTCTTTTTTGGAAGTTTATACTCTTTTTTTGAAGCAAATACTTTTAAAACAGGTGCTACAGCGTTGGCTGTTGTCTACTGGCTATTTAAATCTAGCAGGTTTAGTGTCTCGTGTCGTAAATACAATGACGCTGGTAGAGATGATTCTGTCTGACCAATCAGTGATCTGCAGTGTTTTCACGTCACATTTTAGTATCGGTACGGTACGCTTAGAACCTCAACAGAGGTGGTACCATTTAAAGCGAGCTGAAGCGAGCCGTACCGTACCGTACCATGCAGTGGAAATGCGCCATAAGTGAGCCGTACTGAACCGAGCCGTACCGTACCATGCAGTGGAAAAGCGCCAAATATGTCCCTTATTGCAATACTCAACTGTTCTTTAAGATATTTTGAAATAAAAACACATTTTCATTTATGCCACAGGGCTGTGATTCTTCCGGATAAATCCGGAAATCCGGCTTTTCCGACCTAAAAATGATGCTCTCGTAAATCAAGCAAATCCGTTTTTTTTTTTTTTTTTTTTTGCGGGTCGCGCGTAAAGCACGGTTCGGGTATATGACCGCTCACCGCTGTCAACGTTTTTTGTGCCTCTGATTCATCTTTTCATGTCACTCCGCAAGTAGTCCATTTATTTGTCATGATGGAACTTCATTCAAAGCAGAGCTCCACCAAAGAGCCTGCACTCGTTGCGGAAGGTTATCTAAAATGTGCTAAGAATTTTGGACGTGTGGGGCGAACTATTTCTTTTCTTAGCTGAAGCCGACAACGGGACAAAATAAATTGTATTTTTAGGGCTTGCATTTTTATGCAAGGGACCGTCTCTAAAGTTGCATACAACATTGGCATACACGTTTCTAACTTCAATAGCAAACTTAAATTTATTTGAATAAATATCAAAAATCCAAAGGGTGCGCATTATGCCTGACACCTGCATGAACACTTTACAGTTGGTTTCATGACTGTAAGTCGTTCTATTCAAATGCTATCGGAGTTAGAAACGTGCATACCAAAGTCGTATACACTTTAGAGACGGTCCCTAAATGTGCGAATGTCCAACATCAAGTCATCTTTATGCCAGTCTATCCACTGGTTCACGCTCAGTATTAAGCTTTGCGCGTTATTCTGAGTCCATCTGCTTGCCATATTTCACTTCCAAAACAAAATATTTTGGAAGTGAAATATGAATGGTGAATATGGATTATTGAATTTTTAATAATGAAAAGGTGTTTGAAATATTTTTAATTGAAATATTCACAGCTTAAATATTCAACCATGTTGAATTTCAGCCCATAAAAATGCAAGCCCTAAAAATACAATGCATAAAAATGCAAGCATGGTTAATGCAATGCCTATTTTTTTTCAAGTAGTGCAATTCAACAGGCTTTTTATTTCAAAAACATTTGACATTATTTTACTTCCATATCCTTCTCTACTCCTGTTGGCTCCTCAAATATGCAGTAAAAAAAAATTTAAACACACAAAAAAACATTTATGTAGTGAAGTCTGATATTTGAGAAACATCACTAACTTGGTCAATTTTTTTAAAAACATTGTAAATGTGTCTTATGGTGTGACATAACAAAAAACTAAAAACATTTTCAGTAAATACGAGACAAGCTTTGTTGTCATCCTTTCAAAACTGCTGAAAATCACACCATTTTAAGATGAGTGAAGATTGAAATAGTCTGAGTGAAGATCTTAAAAGTCTTTTAAGATTCTTTAAATGGATATTTTTATTTCTATTTTATATAATTCTTTGCTATATTTTATTTTTTAAATTTGGTTATATTTGTATATTTACAGTAGGCATAATTGGTCCAGGAATCAGACATTGTGTATGTTCATCCACCATGACTCCGCGCCAATTTTGTCTTCATGTTCAGTAAAGTGTGTTTTAGTATTATTTTAAGCGATGTATCATTTTCTTTATACAACTATTAAAGATCATTCTCCGGTTTCATCAAATAATGATTTACCAAAAAAGAATTCAATTTCACCACTTATTTCTCTTGAATTGTCAAAAACATGCAAAATTGTCAAAATGACAATGAGTCGGTTATGTCATAAATAAGACATTGCTATGCATTTAATAAATATCAGTGTTTAATAAAATATATATATATTTAGATATGGCCCATATGATCTTTACCATTGCAAGAACTGAGCCACATGTGCCAGAGTTGGCCAAATGAAGCCTGGAAATGTATGTTTTCTTTTTAATAAAAGATCAGATAAAATAAGAAAATTAACTTTATCGTTGAATCGGAATCACCAGGCTCCACCCTCGTAATCGTGATAATATTGAAATAAAATGACTATTAATATTGTGAAATAATATGGTGGGACATTTATGCAGGCATTAAGCAGAAGTCAGGTGGATAGCGTGAACAATTCCCATTACTTTAGATTTGTAACATTACAGATAAGATTTGAATAATAAAATCTAAGTTATGTCATTATATCATTGCTTAATTTGACGTCAGAGATGGGTCTAATAGTTGTTTTCATTTGTTTTTTCTTCATTTCAGAAAAAGCTCCAGAACAAAGGAAGAGACCTGTTGTGGAGCCTTTTATTCCTCCAGCTGATCCTGTTCTGTGTCAAGTTCCTGTCGAGCCAACAGAGACATGCTCAGGAACTGCTCAGGGTGCCGTGGAGGCTTCTCCAGGGAACAAGCGCTCAAAAGGTGAGACTGAAATAAGGCTGGGCAGTGCAAAGTCTACAGATAGAGATTTTGCTATTTCATGCATAACTGAGTCAAGTTTTTAACATGTCCGGTCAAATTTACTGGTGCTCGACCAGCACTGATATTTTTTAAATAAAACAATGAATCTAGCTAGCTAATAATTGTCTCATATTTTTCTGTTTGTTTTTCAGAGTTCTTTGAGTGTTTCTATAACGTGGAAAAGAAAATTGGATCCGGAGGATTCGGCTCCGTGTTCCTGGGAACACGCAAATTTGATGGCAGAAAGGTAAATCTTACTGAATTGTACCAACATTATGCTCTTGCATGCATCAAAACACATTTAAAACAATTTACAGATGGTTTAATACTTAGTTCAAGGCCAGGTGCTTGAATATTGTTACTGTTATTGAAACTGGGTCTTTTTTTGTGCAGGTTGCCATCAAGCGGATAAGCAAGGTGGAGAATGATTGCTATCTTAATATTGTAAGTTGGCCAAAACCTGAATGTGTATTGAGTTGTTTAAGTGCAGATTACTGTAGTTAATACACCCGTAGGAAGCATTAGGGATAAATGTGATCAACAAATAAGCCAATCCAAGAGGCACCAAATAACTTTGAGCTGAAAAGGCTCTTTTGAACGCATCTAAAAAGATCAAAGAATAGTACATTTCAAAATGATGTTTTCTTCAGATTTTTACCCAGCTAACCTTCTTTTGTCTGCTTCTCTCCAGCCTGGGAATCCCGAACCTCTCGTTACAGAAGTGGCGCTGATGCTGCTGATGTGTCGAGTACCCATAAGCCCCTTCGTCATAGAACTGTACGAGTGGTTTGAACATCCTAGTGAATTCACTCTGATTATGGAGTATCCGGAACACACCGAGACCTTGAAGGACGCAATATCTCGTCGACCTTGGAGTGACTGGATTTCATGGTACATCATGACGCAGGCTGTGGGTGCAGTGATAGCCTGCATCGATAATGGTGTTTTCCATAGTGACATTCATGCGAAGAATTTCCTGTTTAACGAAGACACAAAAGATCTCAAGCTGATAGACTTTGGCTGCGGTCAGCTATTTAGTAGTGAAGGCTACGAGAGCGATACATACAGGGGTGAGCAATTTGGGAGTGTGGAAACTTCAAGGTAATTACTAATTATTTGATGATGCTTTAAAAAAAAAGCTCAACAATGTGCAAATGTCTTTCTTACAGGAACTATGGCATACTGCCCACCTGAAGTCTTGACAGAACCTCGATTCCACGCCGTCCCAGCAAATGTCTGGTCTCTAGGAGTGTTGCTGTACAAGTTGTCGAACAAATGTCTTCCTTTTTATAGTCCAACGGAAATCACACAAGCCAAAGTTACATTTCAGAACCCCGACTTATCCAAATGTGAGTGAATAATGATGATAACATTGATAAACACACACGTGAAGCAAACGATTTGTACAGAAAGTTAAAGGTTGTAGTGTGTCAGAATTTTTATATATAGCTCAACGTATATAGTGAGAGCCATCGCTGTTTTCAAAAATGCCAGGTCACATGGTCATGACTAACCAGCTCTCTCCTTATTAAAATGTGTACAGCCTGCAAGGATATGATTAGACAGTGTCTAGCCCGGGATCCAACTAAACGCCCCAGCTTAGAGCAGATGTTAGAACATAAATGGTTTGATCGTATGCCATACGAGTGCTCGTCTTCGGAGTGCTCGTCTTCGGAGAGCCTTGACTCTTCCTAATAGCTGAGTTGAGGAGATTCACTCGATCAGTTTCAGGTGAGAGGAAGTTTAACAGGCAGAGTAGGATTATTATTTTTTGTCTTAAATTCTGGATTATTTGTAGTGAGATTTTCAAAATTGTGTTCATTGTAATGTTCTTGTTATAGTCAAATCACCTTAATTTATATAGTGCTTGATACTATACAGATTGTTTTAAAGCAGCTTCACTGTAGTAAACAGGAAAATAACAGAATCAGTAAACCAAACAGAATTCAGTTCTGTTCTAGCTCTAAAAAAACATTCATGAGTTGACTTGTTCATATACTCTTTGTTTTGGATAGGAAATGACATACTTGCTGAGACCCGAAGCCAGAAGTCCAACACCAACCTGACAGAAACTCAGAGCCTGTCCACGTCTGAGCAAGAACGTTTATTTTGTTTAACGTGTTTATATTTTATTTAACATTTGTATCTCTTGAATAGGCCTTTATCACAAAACAATAGAACGCCGGAAGTAGCCTCGAAGCAGTGTACTGCGTCTTCCGGTTATTGCGTTCACCACGGCTGCCTGTTATCGCTGGACTACTTCGCTCTCGCATCTCCCAAAAGTTGGTCAAGACGATGTGGTGCGACTCGTGAATGAACACTCCAAGATAAAATCTTCCGAGCTGGAGAAAGGATACAAGTTCTTCTACGAGAATTTTATCTTTAATTATAGAGGTAAGTGGCTCGAATTCTGTTGGTGAGTTATCCTATTGAATAATTAGAACAATGTGACTGATTATTAATGCTATTAAGATATTTTGGCTTTCACTTGGGTTTGTCAGTGTCAGTGATTATTAAACTTTTGCCTGAGGAGCTCTAGCTAACGTTAATGGCGTGAAGTTTGGATGGTTACTTTGGCTACATTAATGTTCCGAAATGCCGTTGTGGCTGTTTAAGAATCACAGGTTAAGGTTAAGTTGTATGTGGTTAACATTAAACATTGAATCCTTTTTCAGTATGATGTGATAATATTTCCCCTTTTTACTGCAGTGTCAGATTTAGTGAGTGAGGAAGTGGTAGTGCATTCAAGCTGCTACCGTTCTAAGCGAAAGAATGAAGAGCCACATACACTGCAGGTTACATTGTCAGGAGTCCGAAATCATGCTCTCATCAATTTGCTTTACTGGTTTCCTGTAGTTTATCAACAGGACATCATGTAGATAGTAGCCTAATCTTTCTGATCACTGAAATGCAATTTTCAGTTTGGATCCAGACAGTGCTACAGTACCAAAATACACCACACTTGTAATGTGTAGTGAATAGAGCATGGTTTCAGACCTAACGTTACACAGGTTCAGGTGCATTTGTTCAGTTCTTCTGCTGTTGCAGATGTACCTTTTTTGTTATTCTGCTGCTGTTGCCTTAATTTTGTTCAACCTAGTTTCACAATAATGTTCCTAGTGTCAAGTAAATGCTTTTTGCTGTATTGCCTAAACATCCAAACTTTCCCTCAAGTGTGTTCTCCATTTCTAGATTGTGCTGCGTGCCGTTAAACCTGTGGAACTAAATGGATGCTCCTGCTCGTGTGCTGCTGGAATGGCTTTATGCAACCATGTGGTAGCACTTCTGTTTCAAACAGCTCATTACTGCACCATGGGGCTGAAAACTGTGCCAACCCCACTGTCGTGCACCGGTGTGCTTCAATCGTGGCACCAACCAAGGACACAGGTAAGTTTGTCAGATGCAAGTTGTGTGTTTAAAGTTTGTAAGTGCACACTGTTGGAACACTGATTCTTCACTACTAGTGTAGATGTTTCTGCACAGTGTATCCATCCCCCTCTACACCTCATCCATATTAATTGTTCACATGGTAATATAACATTTGTGTATGGAAGTAAAATAAATGACAAATGTTTTTTAAACAAAAAAACTTGTTGAATTGCACTACTTGAAAAAAATAAGCATTGCATTAACCCTGCTTGCATTTTTATGGGCTGAAATTCAACATGGTTGTATATTTAAGCTGTGAATATTTCAATTTAAAACATTTCACACACGTTTTCATTAATAAAAATCCAACAATCCATATTCACCTCTCAGATTTCACTTCCTGTTACGGAAGCAGACGGACAACAAGGTAAGTAATGATGATAGTGTTTATTAAAACAGCAGAGTATCAGAATGTATCAACGTGCAGGAAAGGGTGAGTATCAGAGTTCAGATATGGTGAATTTGCAATCCGTGAATGAATAATAGTTCTTTCCTTTGCAGGAACGACGGGAGGAGATTTCCAGAATGAATACAAACTCCGTTTGAAGAGGATAGGCAGGCTTACGGCACACACTCACGCACCGCTGACAGGACTGAATGGCTTACGGCTCGCACACCGCTGGAGACGAGATCTGGACAGACTGGAATGGCACAGAATACAGGTAAGTAAACACAGGTAAGTATGGTTAGTGATACTCGCAGAGAGAAGCACTAAGAGTCCGCTTCGTATGAACGAGCCCGGACAATGAGAGGTGCGTGGTGTGTGCTTATGAAGCAGAGTGGCTGATAGGGTGCAGGTGTGTGTCGTTAAAACGTACTCGGTTACCTAATGTAACCTCGGCTCTCTCTAGAAGAGGGAACGAGTATTGCGTAAGTTGCTTACGCATCGGGAAAGTCTTCTTTCTTCGAGATCTGAAGCCAAAAATTATCCTTAATTTTGTATTCATTGTCAACGCAGTGCGGCAGCCGGCAGACCTAGGCAGGCTGTATAAGCGTGCTCATTGGCTGCTCGGCGGCAACTGCTTAAGCCTATCAGTGAGCACTCTGAAACGTGGCCACCAATGAGGCCACACCCGTGGCTCCACACCCTTCTAACCGTCAGAATGGGTGTGGCCAGCGTGTATATAACCAGTGCTCACAGGCTAAAAATCTGGTTTTCGCAGTCAGAAGCGCAAAAGCTCGTGGCGCAACACGGCAGGTTACGCAATACTCGTTCCCTCTTCTAGAGAGAACCGAGGTTACATTAGGTAACCGAGTACGTTCTCTTACGAGAGGTTCTCTCGTATTGCGTAAGTTGCTTACGCATCGGGAACCCTTTGTCAACGCCGTGTGCGCCGAGCATCCAGCCCATGAATCCCAGGGAGACCGGGGAAAACATTCTGCTGGAATAGGTGGCCGGTCGGAGAGACGGGCCAACACAGTACAAAGCACTTCACTCAATATATGAAATAGAGCGGCGCGGCCGGTCTATAAGCGTATAACAGTGCAAAATAGTAGGGCTGGCAGAGCGAGCCCACACAGTACATATGCTAGAATAGGTGGCCGGTCGGAGAGACGGGCCAACATAGTACAAAGCACTTCACTCAGTATATATAAAATAGAGCGGCGCGGCCGGTCTATAAGCGTATAACAGTGCAAAATAGTAGGGCCGGCAGAGCGAGCCCATACAGTACATAAGCACTTATTAGGGTAAGAAAAAGAGCGACATAGTCGGTCTTTCATGAAGAGAATAGACCCCCGCGCCACAGAGTGGAATACGGGCGGCCAGCAGCGCGGGCCAACACCGGAAAGCAGCGCGTAAAGGGGAATGAGAAACAGAGCGGTCCAGCCGGTCTGAGTATAAAACACTTCACCCCAAGTACCATTCCAGAAATATCGTCAGCATGTAAACGTAGTCTGCACATGAGAGACTGGGCAGAGCATATATGTCACTTACACTGACAGTAGTTTTGCCTGTAAGGCGGGAACTTCCAGGTTATAAAACCTCACGAATGTTGATGGGGAGGCCCAGCCCGCCGCCATACAAATATCGTGGATAGAAATTCCGCTGGACCAGGCCCACGAAGAGGCCATGCCTCTAGTAGAGTGGGCTCTGATACCCAGAGGGCACTGCAGGTGTTTGGAGGCATAAGCTGCTGCAATCGCGTCCACTATCCACCTGGACAGGCTCTGTTTCGAGGCGGCGATACCCTTGGTGCGTCCGCCGAAGGAAACAAAGAGCTGCTCTGAACGCCTGAAAGCGGCGGAGCGCGTGATGTAAACTCTCAGCGCCCGGACAGGGCATAGGAGGTTATCACTGTCCCCATTATCGGATGCTGGCAGAGCCGAAAGGGAAATGACTTGTGCCCTAAAAGGGGTTCCAATCGCTTTGGGGACGTAACCGTGTCTCGGTCTGAGAATGACTTTCGAGCCGTTCGGTCCGAACTCAAGACATGCAGGGCTAATAGATAGCGCGTGCAAATCCCCCACATGTTTAACTGAAGACAGAGCTATCAGAAAAACGGTTTTAAGCGACAGGTACTTTAAATCCACGGATTCGAGTGGTTCAAAGGGAAAAGCCTTCAGGGCCTCCAGGACCAAGGACAGATCCCAAATAGGAACCGAGGGGGGCCGCGGGGGATTCATCCGTCTAGCTCCTCTGAGGAAGCGGATAATGAGCTCGTTCCTTCCTATTGCCCGGCCGCGCGTCGTCTCAGCGAACGCCGCAATAGCCGCCACATACACTTTGAGCGTGGAAGGGGACCTGCCCTTTTCCAACAGCTCTTGTAGGAAGGAAAGCACCCGCGGGACCCCGCATGCGCGTGGATCCAAGCTCTTAGTAGCGCACCATTTAGAAAACACTGACCATTTAGATGCGTAGAGCCGTCTCGTAGAGGGAGCTCTAGACTGTGTGATCGTGTTCACGACCCCTTCTGGCAGGTCAACGGGTATCCGTTGATCACCCATGCATGCAGAGACCAACGCTCTGGATGGGGATGCCAGATCGATCCACCGGCTTGGGAGAGGAGATCCTTTCTCACCGGGATCGGCCATGGGGATGAGAGCGACAGCCTCACTAGCTCTGGGTACCAAGTTTGGTTCTCCCAGCGCGGGGCTATGAGAAGCACTGAGTGGTGCGTTTCCCTGATCCTCGAAATGACCTGTGGCAACAGGGAGATCGGAGGAAAAGCATACAGCGGGAGGCTGGGCCATGTCTGGGACAGCGCGTCCTCGCTTTTCGAGAAAAATTTCGGGCAGTGAGCGTTGTCTTCCGACGCAAAGAGGTCGATTTCCGCTTTGCCGAATAGGCGCCAGAGAAACTGGACTGTCTGGGGGTGCAGGGACCATTCTCCCGGGGGAATGTTGTCCCTGGACAGTCTGTCTGGGCCGATATTCAAGTGGCCCGGCACGTGCGCGGCTCACAGCGAGCGCAACGAGCGGTAAGCCCACACAAGAAGGCGTTCTGTCAGCTTGCACAGATTCCTGGATCTGACACCGCCCTGTCGGTTCACATAGGATACCACGGACATGTTGTCCGAGCGGACTAGCACATGGTGATCCTGTATGAATGGGAGGAAGCGCTTGAGCGCGTTCTCGACCGCTATCATCTTCAAACAGTTTATGTGGAGGCATTTTTCCTGGTCTGACCACAGGCCAAAAACCGGTTTGCCCTCGAACAGAGTGCCCCAACCTGAGGTGGAAGCGTCCGTCGAGATAACTTTGCGGTGTGAGATGGCTCCCATTGTCACTCCCCGCTGGTACCAGTCGGCCGCTAACCAGGGCTTCAGTGCTGAAACGCAGCTCTGAGTCACTCTGATTCGGATGCCGCCGGAAGCCCAGGCTCTGTGAGGCACTCGGGCATTCAGCCAGCGTTGTAGCGGGCGCATCCGTAAGAGACCCAGCTGAAGCACTGCTGCAGCTGAGGCCATACAACCCAGCAACCTCTGAAATGTTTTGAGAGGTGCGGTGCTGCCCGGCCGGAAGGACGCGGCCAGGCGTCGAATGCAGCGCGCGCGCTGTGTCGACAGGCGGGCCGTCATTGCCACAGAGTCCAGATCCAAACCCAGAAAAGAGGTTGATTGACTGGGCACTAGCGAGCTCTTGGTCCAATTGACCGTAAGCCCCAGGCTGTCCAAGTGGCTTAGAAGCACTGTTCTGTGGGCGATGAGTTCGGCCTCTGACTGTGCTAGAATCAGCCAATCGTCCAAGTAGTTCAGAATTCGCATTCCCCGACCCCTCAGGGGAGCGAGAGCCATGTCCATGCACTTCGTAAATGTACAGGGTGCCAGAGACAGGCCGAACGGCAGGACGGTGTACTGATATACCTGACCGTCGAAGGCGAATCTCAAGAATGGCCTGTGACGGGGTATTATCTGGATCTGAAAGTACGCGTCTTTTAGATTGAGAGATATAAACCAGTCCCTTGGGCGAATCTGCGCAAGAATTTGTCTGGTTGTGAGCATTTTGAACGGTCTTTTCATAAGAGCCTTGTTCAAACGTCTCGGATCCAAAATCGGTCTGAGAGCTCCGTCCTTCTTGGGAACAAGGAAATAACGGCTGTAAAAGCCCGACTCGCTCATGGAAGGGGAAACCGGTTCTATAGCCCTTTTGCACAGAAGTGTAGCTATTTCTGCTCGAAGTAGATGTGCTACTTCCCCATTCACTCTGGTCTCGATACGCGCTTGAAAGCGCGGAGGGCGGCGAGCGAACTGCAGAGTATAGCCCTGTTTTACTGTGCTCAGCACCCATTCTGACGCGCCCGGAATAGCTTCCCACGCTTTCGCGTGTACAGCCAGGGGCAGAATGGCCTCCGGGCTCTGATCGCCGCTGATCGCGGGCTCGAGAGCTCGAAACGGAGGGGCGGGCGCGGTGCACGCACTCTCGGTGCTTAGATACGGCGGGTCGCAAGCAGCGATAACTGGCCGTTTTACACACAGCGTCCCGGTGGCTTTGGACGGGGAACATACAGTGTGGGGCACGACGCTTGAAAGCGGCGTCGGGGGCGAAGTATTCGAGAGGATGTGTGAGCGCGTGGGAGCGGGCACAGCATCTGTATTTATAACATGACCGGTCGTGAGGGGTTGTGTAACAGAGCGGGCAGTGAGTAGGTGTGGGCACAGCAGGGTGGACACGTGACCTACTTTTAACGCTCGAGCAGCTTCTGCCTGCTTTATGTGAGCGGGCTCTGTGAGAAACATGGGGTTTATGGTGCTTGTGTGCAGAGGTGAACACAGATAAGTGGGCACATTTACTGCATTTGAAACACACACAGCGCGAGTCGCGCGACCAGGCATAATGCTCTTTTCGAGATATCTCTGGGTCGCCGTGAAAACGGCGGTTGTGTGCAGGCGAGAGGGTGAATTCACCGGCTCGTTGGCTGCGAGATGAGGGTCTGCAGTAACCGTAGCAACGGGGACTGACAGAGCGTGAAGCTTTGACGATGGTCCGGCCGCGGCGGGACACGATCGTCGCTTCTTTCCTCGGGCTAGGAGGTTTTTGCAGGCTCAGGCTTCACCGCGATCCTCTGCCGGGGTCCCCGGGGAGGAGGCGGCCTGACGCGGCTGGTCGAGCGAGAGCGAGGGCGGCCGCCCTGTCGTCGCTGCGAGGACGGAGGTCGAGCTGGGCGCTGGGCAGAGGTTTGCGCAGGCTGGTCACGAGGACGGCGTGCAGCAGGCCTGGAGCGCCGAGGCAGAAACAAATTCATAGCCTGTGTGGTCTTCTGAACCTCCGAAAAGCGGTCCACGATCCCGTTTACCGCTGGGCCGAACAGGCCGGTGCGGGAGAGGGGGGCGTTAAGGAACACCGCGCGCTCAGACTCCCTCATATCCGCGAGCGTGAGCCAGAGATGCCTTTCTGCGACAGTCAGAGAGGCCATGCACCGTCCAATGGCCTGGGCAGCGGATTTCATGGCGCGAAGGGAGAGGTCCGTCGCGCTCCTCAAATCCGTGATGGAAGCAGACTCCGAGCCCTTCTCATCCAGATCACGGAGGAGGTTAGCTTGGAGGATCTGCAGTATGGCCATAGAGTGGAGTGCAGAAGCAGCCTGTCCGGCGGCGGAGAAAGCGCGGCCGACGAGGGCTGATGTGGTCCTGCAAGCCTTAGACGGGAGGGCAAAGGTGCGCTGCGACCGCCTCTTCCACGGGGGGAATGGCATTATACCCCTTCTCAGCGGCGCCGTCAACCTGTGAGAGCGTCGATGAGGCGTGTGAAGAAACTCGCGCGGAGAATGGAGCATTCCACGATTTAGAGAGCTCGCTGTGAAGCTCAGGCAGGAAGGGTGCGGTTCTGGCCGCTGGCTGTCTGCGGCGATGATGAAGGAAGCAGCCGTCGAGTCTGTTCGGTGCTGGCTCCTGAGGAGGAGACCAATCAAGGCCCAGCTGTTCAACAGCTCGCGTGAGGAGGCGTAACAGTTCCGCGTCCTCGCCCGCTCGAGTACGGCCCGACTGAAGAGGAGGCAGTAGACCACTCCTCGCTGTCAGAGGCCAGGATGGAACAGCTGTCTGCGGCGCGTTCATCAAACTCATCCGCCTCATCCCCTGAAGCGGCGGTGGAGCGGGCGGGAGCCAGGAGCATCTCATCTTCCCCGGGGGGCGGGGAAGGCAGGAGGGAAGTTCGAGGGAGAGGATCCGGCGAGCTTCGAAGCGCCTCGTCGGTCTCCGGTGGTCGGTGTGAGCGGCGCTTCTTTTTGGGCGGCCCAGCAGGGACAGGCGGAGCGACATCCTGGTCAAAAACTTCAAGTCGAGCCCGCAGGGTCGACATTGAAAGTTCCTCGCACTCAGGGCAGCCGCCCGTGGAGAGTGCGGTGGCGGCGTGCTCGCGGCCCAGGCAGAGAGCGCAGATGAGGTGGCGGTCTCTGTTGCTGAGCGAAGCGCGGCACGAGCCGCAGGAAAAACGGGGCATTTTGAGAAAAACGCCCCGTGCTCTTTTAGAGAGAGAGAAAACGTGTGTCGCAGTAGGCGAACACACAGCAGTAAAGGATATGACGCCGGATAGCGTAGCAGGCACGGAAGGCTGAAGGCGGCGAAGGCGACCGGCTTCTTCAGGCGCTGTCCTAAGCTTGCTGGTCGCTGGTTTCAACGGCGGCGGCTCTCAAGATCCAGCGATGCGAAGAGCTTCGCTGAAGACAAGAAAATCAGATTTTTAGCCTGTGAGCACTGGTTATATACACGCTGTCCACACCCATTCTGACGGTTAGACAACCAATGAGCACGCTTATACAGCCTGCCTAGGTCTGCCGGCTGCCGCACTGCGTTGACAATGAATACAAAATTAAGGATAATTTTTGGCTTCAGATCTCGAAGAAAGAAGACTTTCCCGATGCGTAAGCAACTTACGCAATACGAGAGAACCTCTCGTAAGAGAACTCAGGTGACTGTGATCGCTGGGTGATTGTGGTGGAAGAACCTGGCCAATCCGTGACACTTCCAAAATATTCATTCTGTTTAAAAATACAACCTATAATATTCGACATGCAATTTTCGAGGCAAAGGCATGACGCACACCTTTTCGATTTTTGATATTTAATCAAATGAACTGTCAAATCATGTGTAAATATTGCTATTTTTCAGTAGGTCTACCGTATGTTCTCATATTTATTTTAATATCAACTAGGCCTAACTAAAAAGTTTTTATCATGCCTGACACCTACATGAACAATTTACAGTTGGTTTTATGACTGTAAGTCATTCTCTTCAAGCTAGAAGCTAGAAGTTAGAAATGTGTTGAAGCAGGGTGTCAGGTTTAGAGATGAATCAGACAGGTGATTAGAATAAACAGTAGTTTATTTGGAACAGAAGCACGGAACCATCAGATGTATAATTGAGTTGATATTGGCTATGTGGATTTGAATAATGAACTTAGCTGGAGAAATAACAGAATGTCTTTTGCAGATGGAGGTTGACCAGGCTGGAGAACGGAAGATGAAGGAGATCAGCGGTGATGGCAGATGGTAAACAGGAACACAGACTGAAGATGAGTATTGCAGGTAAGTAGAACAGAGATGGTACCGTGTTGGGCGATGATATATCCCAGGAACTCAACAGAGGTGGTGTGGAACTCGCACTTCTCCAGTTTGAGATAAAGTTGGTGAGCTTGCAGTTTCTCAAGGTCTTGCGTGATGTGGTGTTGATGTTCAGAGAGGTCTCGGGAGTAAATGAGGATATCTTGATGTATACCACCACAAATCGATTGAGGAACTCCCGAAATACCTAATTCATGTAACCCTGGAATACCGCTGGAGCGTTGGACAGGCAAAAAGGCATAACCCGGTATTTGTAGTGCCCAGAGGGTGTGATGAAATAATATAGAAAGTTTTTGGGGCAGACCTGACCTGTTGAAAAGAGATGGTATTCATCCCTCCTGGGATGGTGCTGCTTTTCTCTCTAGTAATATGGCACATAGTCTTAGAGCTCAAACATGACAATCTGGGCCTCAGGTCAGGAAGCAGACAGACTGGCTAAACCGACCGCCTGCTAGCGGCCTCGCGTCACCAAGGTCAGATACATCCCATCACATAGAGCCTCTTTCACTTAGATATCATCATATAAAGACTGTGTCTGTTCCCCCGAATTAGGACATAGAAAAAGGACATACTAGGGGTGGAACGGTACACAGAAGTCACAGTTCGGTTCATACCTCGGTTCAGACATCACGGTTCGGTACGAGTTCGGTACAGTGGAGAGAAAAGCAAACCAAAAATTTTTTTTTTTTATTGTGCATTTCTCAGGCTGTACCACCTAGTGTCATACAGTCTCTCCCCTGAGCTAGCTGCAACAGTCTGCCCTGAAGTGTGTAAAGTAAGATGTAAACAAAATAAGACAATCAGCTATAAAACTGAAAATAAAGCATCTCTTATTTATGTGCGGACGCACGAGCGCGAAGGTGCGCGCAGCAAAAACGTTGTCATTGCGGTGTGGGTGGTCGTGCGCGTTGGGTGCGCAAGGCCACATTTCTCGTGGCGGTGTGCAGTGCACGGCTTTTTAGCGCGCGTGGCTCCGCATCCGAAGACATAATCTATATGTGCTGTGTTTGACAGAAACGATTACATTACTTTAAATGAGTCCACCCCGCAAGATTACTGTTATAAACATGAACCTCGTCTGAAAGGCAAAGGGGGAGGTGTTGCTGTAATTTATAGTAATATCTTCAGAATTACTGAGAAGTCTTGTTTTAAAGATAATTCTTTTGAAGTGTTGTTGCTAAATGTAACACTCTAGCGTAAATGATAAATCACGTTTAACATTTGTGCTGGCTACTGTATACAGGCCACCAGGGCACCATACAGACTTTATCAAATAATTTTTTTCTGATTTTCTATCAGAGTTAGTATTGGCTGCAGATAAAATACTAATTGTTGGTGATTTTAATATACATGTAGATAATGAAAAAGATGCATTGGGATTGGCATTTAAAGACATTCTGAACTCAAGATGAGATGCTTCCAGAGGTCATAGATCCTCTTCTTAATATCATTAATTCATCTTTGTCACTAGGATAGGTACCGAAAACATTTAAGCTGGCTATGATTAAACCGCTTGTTAAAAAAACGCAACTTGATCCTACAGAATTAGTCAATTGTAGGCCGATCTCTAATCTACCTTTTCTGTCAAAGATACTAGAAAAGGCAGTATGCTCACAACTATGTTCCTTTTTAGAAAGAAATGATGTCTGTTTGGATTTCCAGTCAGGATTTAGACCGCACCATAGTACTGAGACTGCTCTCATTAGAGTTACAAATGATTTGCTCTTATCATCCGATCGTGGTTGTATCTCTCTATTAGTGTTACTCGATCTTAGTGCTGCATTTGATACTATTGACCACAACATTCTTTTAAATAGACTCTAAAATTATGTTGGCATTAGTGAAATTGCATTAGCATGGTTTAAATCATACTTATCTGACCGTTATCAGTTTGTAGCAGTAAATGAAGAGATGTTTTATCGATCACAAGTTCAGTATGGCGTATTCACGCCCAGACGAAACTTACCAATTCACAAAATTAACGGAATGCATAGCTGATATAAAAAATTGGATGACTAGTAATTTCCTACTACTTAATTCTGAAAAAACAGAAATTCTAATTATTGGACAAAAAACTAAATTACGCCATATGCTCTCATTGACAAATGCAGAACAGTTAGTTCATGCGTTCATGACCTCAAGGCTAGATTATTGTAATTCTCTACTGGGTGGTTGCCCTGCACGCTTAATAAACAAACTACAGCTGGTCCAAAACGCAGCAGCTCGAGTTCTTACCAGAACCAGGAAGTATGACCATAATTTCCCTAAAGGGACAATAAATAAATATACTACTATATATATATAGCATCACTGGAATAAATATTAGCCCTGTTCTGTCAACACTGCATTGGCTCCCTATTAAACATCGTATAAATTTTAAAATATTGCTGATTACTTACAAAGCACTAAATGGTTTAGCTCCGCAGTGCTTGAGCGAGCTCTTAGCGCATTATAGTCCTTCACGTCTATTGCGATCTCAAAATTCCGACAAGTTGATAAAACCTAGAATATCAAAATCGACTGCTGGCGGTAGATCCTTTTCCTGTTAAGCACCAAAACTTTGGAACAGTCTTCCTACCATTGTCCGGGAAGCAGACACACCGTCAGTTCAAAGCTAGATTAAAAACACATCTCTTTGACCTAGCATTCACATAACACATTATAGACTTTTATAATTCTATATTAGGCTGCATAGATTAGGCCAGCCGGAACCGGGAACACTTCCCATAAATCCTGATGTACTCTTTCCATCATAAGAAGAATGGCGTCTACGCTAATATTAGTCTCTCTGTTTATACCGAGGTTTACCGCAGTCCGCCGGATCCAGGCCGTATCCAGATCTGATGAAGGACCAGCGCCTGGACGTGATGACAACGCAGTACTGAAGTGTCAACCAGTCTCTCCGTTTCCTGAAGTGAGGTGGACCCCGCTACATACTGGCTGTATCCAGTTCTACCTGAAAGACTCGGGAGATAAAATGATGTAACGAAGCATACATTTATTGACAGCCCAGCAAGCATTATAAAGTTCTTTGGCGTAGGCCCTGTCCATAGTTCGTAATCCGAGGGTAGCGGATCTGCATTTCCTGCCTGAAGACGAAGGCTGGGGCGCAGCCGACCCCCAAAAGTACCGTATTTTCCGCACTATAAGGCGCACTTAAAAGCCTTTAATTTTTTCAAAAAACGACAGTGCGCCTTATAATCCGGAGCGCCTTATATATGGATCTGGCGCCTTATATTAAAGTCTGTAAAACAACCGCTGACTTAAACTTTGTTTATACTTTCGCCTGGCACCGGAGCGCGAGCCTCCGCTGACTGCGCGCGCACCTCCCCAAACAGACGAGGCATTTATACTTGACGCAACTGTTTTGTTTTAGACTGAACACCAGACCATACAACTGATTTAGACGCGCAAACTGGGTGCCGGTGTGGTGAGATGTACTAATATCCGTCTGCTCGGGCAAAGTCGTGCATCTTCGGATGCGGAGGCGCGCGCGCTGTTACAATGACGTCATTTTTGCCGCGCGCGCCTCCGCATCCGAAGATGCACGACTTTGAGCCTAATCTGCCCGAGCAGACGGATATTAGTTTTTTTATTACCTTCGCGCTCATGCGGACGTGTCGAGTAACAAGGTTTTACAGCTCAGCCACTTGTTTTTTCATATTTTTTTGCAAGTGGTAGATCTTGGTTTACATTTGGACTTTGGATGTGATCTTAGGCTTGAAAAGGTTGGTGACCACTGCACAACGCAAACCCAGTCAAACGTTTGACTGCAGTATCTTCTATTCTATGCGCCTTATAATCCGGTGCGCCCTATATATGAAAACAGTTCTAAAATAGGCCATTCATTGAAGGTGCGCCTTATAATCCGGTGCGCCTTATAGTGCGGAAAATACGGTAGGTGGATTGTAGATCCACCGGACGGGGCCAGCCTTCCCCCAAAATTGGTAGACGAAAGGTATACGCACCGGTTGTGAATCCTGAGGTTCCTGAAAGATAGAAAAGGGAGTTACCATAATCAGTTAAATTAATTATTATTATAATTATTTTTTTATATAAACATTGCCGCTTTAGTCGTACATAGACAGGCCTCGATAGACCACACAGATATACTCGCATTAGCTAGACATAGGCCCGGCCTCGTTAGACCACACAGACATTGCCACAATAGGCTAACTTATTTTTAATTTTTTTACCACTTAGAAACGAGGCCACGCAAGGCTGTTAGCGTAACACCACCACCAGTATTTGCATGGAATTTAGGGGTGTAAATCTGAGCTTTCATGACGATTCGATACGATACCGATTTCTTAAGCCAACGATTCGATTATTTTCGATACTTGAGAATTCCGCCAAGATACGATTCGATACGATTCAATACTAGATATTTTTACATGATATCTATTAAGTTTCAAATAAGTCAACAAAAATAATAAATAATTTGCCTTTTATTGAGAATACAGAAACAGTATTCTATTCACATAATGTGTGTTACACTATAGCAGTTGTGCTCAATGCACTGCAAATAGAACAGCAAATATAACAGTTTTTCTTGCTTTACCCTGGTCTTAAAGTAAAAAAGATGAAAAATAGTAGAATTAAATGAAATACATTTATGGTGAGATTACTACATTTTATTTAATTAAACGCATTTATGGTGATATTATTATATTTTCATGTCAATCTGTGTTCATTTTGACCACAAAACATGCACTATCACTTTAATTCAGCACGTGCAGCACAGCAGAAATAGACTCGGTTGCGGAAACGATCCCTGCACTGCTGTATACGCACCACAACCGGAACGGATCGACGGACCGCATCCGCGTGCAGTGTGAAAGCTCTAACCTGTTAACATGGGTACGGAAAAAAATACGCACTTCAAACGGGCGTTACAATAAAGTGCAATCAGACGCCAACATCTCTTACCACTGCTCCATCTGTTTTCCTGAAGCCAAAATACTTCCACAGAATCCACACCCGTGGCTTGACGCCGACTGGAGTGTGTAACATTTCACTTTCATTGCCAGCTCGCTCTGACGGTTCCATCGATCTTGAAAATCAGACTCAACAATGTGTGTGAACATAGATAGACTGTGAAACGTAAGTAACGCGTGTGAAGCGGTGTGAAGTACAAGACAATAATGAGGTTTGGGCCACCCGCAGCTTAGGAGTAGGTTGTACGCATATGTTGGAGCAGATGCTGAAAATAGACAGGCGAACAGACAGGCGGCAAAATAAACACATTAATCGATACTCTTGCGGACGCATCGATGCATCGAATCGTCGGCTGATGCATCGATACGAATCGATTAATATTTACATCCCTTTACCTGATTTGTTACTGGAGAGCTTGCTGGGCTTCGAGAATGGTTTTTGAATCAGGTCTGATGTATGATTCGAATGCTGAGGAAGATGCTGAGGAAGACCATCTGCCCATGATCTTAATAGCTGACGTAGAGATTCCTCGTTCAGCTGCTGTAGTAGCTGCCCCGATTCTGAATGAATGGCCGGTATAGAGAGAGGGGGATAGACTGCAGCTTTTGATAACAGTGGTTAAGTGAGTTCTGAAACAAGCCTTGGAAAGGGGTGCTCCGTTAGGTAATATAAATAGCGGTGCGTATTTAGAAGTTCTACGCCGGATTTTAAGAAATTTAACCATAGCTGTGAAGGGACAGAAATTATTATTGATTTTTGAGAATGTTCAAGTAACGCCAGAACCTTGAGCATCAGTTTTGGAGTGCTTAAGAAAGAGTGTGAAGAATTTAGGTCCAAAGCGTAGATCGGAAAATGAAATGCCGCGGGCAGGATCGAATTTATTCGTTTCAGAAGTGAATTCCCCTGGACGCATAAACCCGTAGAAGGCAGATAAAAACACTGCCTCTAGAAGAATACTAAGGTATGAAGAAAGAAGGCCGTTGCGGACGGAAATAATTAATCTTTGCAATAAAGTCAGGGTAATAGGCAGACGTTTGTCTGTTATTTTGCTGGAAGATTTAGCTAACCCCTTTGAACGGATGATTCGGAAAAAAGGCTTTGGAAATTAGGATTATAATGTTTAGTGTAGAATTGGATGCCGGCGAGGAGTCTGCGAATAGAAGAAATTTTAAGATTGCGATTTTCAAAATTCGGAGGCCTTCTTTCTTCATACCTTAGTATTCTTCTAGAGGCAGTGTTTTTATCTGAACTCTTTCAGGGCCTGTTTTGTGCGTACGCAACGGTTATAAATGAGGCCCCAGGGCAGTGACGAGTAGGCTACATATGTTGTCCAGTGGTTGTCCAGACACCCTAGGCACAACCTTAAGCAATGGCCCTGAACGGTGGTTTAATGTCAACATTGTGTCAACGCTGTAACAACCTTCACCACACAACGTAGTTATAGCAACCTTTTGGCCATGTTGTTAAAACTTTGTTAGAAGGTTGGGTACGTTGCGCCAACGTTCTGTGTTTGCTGGGTGGAGGTTGGAGATTTATCGGCTCTATGTCAACCTTTCTCACTCGATGTGACAACTAACCTCTGTTACTCTCACACCAGACACACGCCATTTTATCATTAAAAATAAAAAACGTAAAAAAATCATAAAAAACGGTGCAGGACAAGTTACTTCTCAAAGTGAGAACTTAAATCAATATATCTAAGGATCAATGGAAACACTGGATTCTTCTAGCAAACAGCATAAGTTATTTTTTATAGAGTTCATCATACTTGATTTTATCCAGCAGATGACAGCAAACCCCCAAAACAGAGCCATGTAAACGTCACCACAGAAGCAAGGGAACAGACTGTACAAAACCATCACAGGGCAAGAATATTATAAGAAACAACTGGGCATTTCAGTTTCCTTTTATGGTCCTGTTTCATCTTATATTTAAGTACTTGAGTGTATAAAACTATTAATAAATATGAAAATGGTAACCATTCATAGCAGCTCAACAATACACAGTTCTGTTGCGCCACTTCATGTGTTCTGGATATGTGTATTAAAGGCCATATATCGCTTTGTTTGTCATCCCGAAGCTCTTCTGAGAAGGTGCCTCATGTGCTGTGGTCTGTAAGATACTCCTGAGAGCTGTCAATCATCAGAGCAGCTTATAATAACTCCACTTTACCCATAATGCATGAAACACACACTCTTCATAAAATATTCATCTGAATCAATCTAGAACATTTAAACCTTAAAATAAAAAAACGAGCATGTAAATGGCATGATTTCCTTCATTTGAACAACAATGCTTTGGTGTCGCACCATAAAAGACAATCAGATCTGCTTGGAAATATCACAGCTGCTGTAGAGGAAAGAATCCCGTCCATTATGCACACGGAGGATGTTCGTGGGGGAAGGGTGGATGAAAGAAGAGTACTCGAGGATGACCACCAGGGGGCCTTGAGGACTGAGAGTGGCTGAAGAACATCATACAGCGCAGCAAGCATCAGCAGCACATGCATTTCACATCGAGGTGTGATGATCAAACCAGTGTACCTCACCAGTAATAACACCCTGTTCTCTGAAATGGGTTATTTTCCATCTTCCATTTTATGGTCTTTTTGTCGTTGTTGTTGTTTTTGCACAATGAGGTGTGAGACCACTAGTGAAAAGGCTTTTAATTTGCATTCATTTCCAAAATGAACACATTTTTCTAGGCAAAAACTGAAATTTTAACACTAATTTGTTTTACTTAAATTGTAACAATTTAACCTTTCAAAGTTGAGGAGAAAATGTTTAGTCTTTGCATTAATGACGGCAGCAGTCAAGCTGAATAGAATAAAATCGGATGGATGGATGGATGGATGGACAGAAGAGGGTGGATGGATGGATGGACAGAAGAGGATGGATGGATTTATGGATGGACAGAAGAGGATGGATGGATGGATGGACAGAAGAGGATGGATGGATTTATGGATGGATGGACAGAAGAGGATGGATGGATGGATTGATTTATGGATGGATGGATTTATGGATGGATGGATAGATGGATTTATGGATGGATTTATGGATGGTGGATGGATGATGGATGGATGGATTTATGGATGGATGGATGGATGGATGGATGGATGGAAACCGTGAACAGCCTTCTGAGTTTCACAGCAAAAGAGAAGCCCATCTGAAGAGAGCTAAAGGTGAAAGCAGAGAAATGAGTAAATGAGAAATCTAGAAAATGTGTTGATATTGAGTCTAGCTGATGCAATCCTGCAAAATATAAATACAGTAGCATTTCTTTCAAGGATTGTGTGTGTGCTGATGTATTTCAAAATCAGGCCAGCTTGCCAGTATTTTGTTGTGGTCAGATTTGAAGAAGCTCAGTAGAAACCCATGGGAATTATTGTCCATTTATGTTCTTAAATGGACCCATCACCCAAAAAAAGAAAATTCTGTGATCATTTACTCACACTCATGCCAGTCCAAACCGATATGACTTTTTTTCTTTTGCAGAATGTTTTGAATGTATGTGAGTGTGTTTGAGTGGGAGGTTCAGGTTTTATCGTTTAATTTTAAATCTCATGGCTTCCACATCACTTACCCATTTCAAACCTTGTTTAAGAAACCAACAAGATTTGTCTTCCACATCAACACCACATCTTTAAATTACTAAGTTAACATAATAAAATACGTAGACCTAGACCAAAAAAACTAGTTGAGGATAAATTTGTTAAAATTGGGCAATTCGAGCGTTATGGACATGACATTTGCAGTCAAAACTTGAAATATAAATTCTCAGAAAATGCATTTAATACCAATATATTGAAACTACATTGAAACGTCTGTTTATATGTATCTTAATTTTAATCAATGTTTCATAAACCAATTGCCTGGATTTAATAAATAAATAAGTAAATATAGAAAATAGATAATCATGACACGGAGGATCCGGCGAGTGAACTGGACTCTCGTCTCATAAATGAACCGAAACTCAGCATAAGGTAGGCTACTTGCCTCACAGACCTGAGAAATATATAGAAAGCTTGAAATGTCTACTTTTAAACAGAACAATTCAAAGTGAAAGAAAACAGACTGCTCTCTGCTTATGTAATCCGTATGAAATGTGCATTTCTCTCTGGTGCGTTCACTAGCCTACTGCGAAGATCGCGAGTCAGCATCGTTCTTCATCTTTGCAGTCGACACAGAAAACACTTGTTTATTAATAAACAATTAAAATGTCTCCTTGCTATATTTGACATATTCATAATCATTACTTACATTACTTTTTTTTAAAATCATGATACGAACCGTATCGTAGGTTTGGTCTATCGTTACAGCCCTAGTAAGATGAGAAAGCAGGAGTTTATGGTTGTAAAAAAAAAACAATGGCTATCTGAACATCTTTCCCAGCAAACATTGGTCCGACGGCAACGTCGTGTCCCTAGCCAAAAATAGTTGCGGTATGACGGCATAAATCGGTAAAAATATGTAACACAGAACATTTCCTAAAAATGCATTCAGATACATTTGAACATGTCTACAGTTCTCTGGGGTTGCATGTATAATTGTTATTTTGACTTTTAGCTACGTGTAGTTCAATATATAGCCTAGTGTATCGGGTGAGAGGACGTCACCTGGCGACGTCTTTTACACGTGCATTTATAGTCCATCATGACCCTCTATGAAATCCTTGTGAAATATGCAAAAGCTGTGCTTAATCCTTGCATGGTTAATACTGCAATAATTAATTTAATTGCCCAAGTAGTTTTTAAGAGGTTGTGAAGACGTCCACTGACGTCCTTTACACGTCTAGTCAAGCAAGACAGAAAAAAACCAGGAATTATCTTTATGAAATACACTATTTGTATACAAAGTAAATATATTTACTTTATCTTGTTTAAATAAACTATTATCACAAAGTGCCCAGTGTGGTTAAGTGATTGCAAAGCCACTGCATTTTAGTCGTCTTAAGTGGACGTCCAGTAGGTGACATCCTTTACACGTGCATTTATAGTCCATCATGACCCTCTATGAAATCCTTATGAAATATGCAAAAGCAATTATGCTTACACCTTGGTTGATACTGCAATAATTAATTGAAGTGCCCCAAGTAGTTTTTAATTGGTTCTGAAAAGACGTACACTGACTGACGTGCTTTACACGTCAAAACCAGAGAATGTCTAATAAGGCGATAAGTTTCACTCTCAGTAAACTTCCGGCTTCTGAACTGGTTGCAGTTCCACTCTGATTCCATATGAGGGCGCTCACAGGACGAGTGCAGAATGAATGGAGGTCTATAGCGATATACCAATCAAAATCCACTTTTCTCAGGATATAATTTTTTGTCTAGTAATTTGAATGTTGCATTCGAAAGGAGATGCAAAGAAATTACACATTGTTGGAAAGTTTTCTTTCATCGACGCAAGACCAGGAGACGTTGGGATAAGCAGAAGTGATTTATTGGGATCTTCGCTGTGTGTCGTCTGTAGTGTTCTTCCAAGTCTAACTCAAGACAGTTGCCTTGCAAATTTATAGACATTTAGGGGGAGGGATTTACATTGAGGTGGAGTCTCTGAACAAAGCATGTAAATTAAGTATGAACACACCCTACTCTGAGAGCGCTACCAGTCCAATTGAATCAGCATAACTTATTCAAATGCTGATACTGGCCAGGAACTCCGGTTCCAAGAGCCAATCCCAGAGCCATTAAAGACAAAAGGTGAAAGTCTCCCCTACAGCTAATCCAATCAACCTAACGATTCATCGTCTAGGGCTGGGGCTCGAGCCATTAAAGACAAAAGGTGCGTCTGGGGCTACGGGCTCGAACCATTAAAGACAAAAGGTGACTTACAATAGAGAAAAACAGGACTGGCAGAAACTGTTGTTACTATTATCCTAACCTAACTTTAAAATGCTAACTTCAATGTACTCAACTTTTACTGTTGCAACCTAAATTAAACATTTCATAAATTTGTAATACAACATTTCCCCCTTTGAGAGTTCTAATAACTCTCACAAAAAATACAAATTTAGACACTTATAAGTTCATTCTTGTAACTTATAACTTAACATAGTTCTTCTCAAAACCATAACTGTTGACACATACGATGCAGGGTGTAAAATGTCGTATAAACTATTACATAGAAAACCATGTAGCATAAGAGTGGAAGTCTTGAAAGTCCATGGTGCCTGAATTGCTGTGAAGTCTGTTTCCTGTAGAGTCCATTTCCCACGTAGAGTCTTAGGTGATGCTTTACACCAGGTTTCTGCTTGCGAAGACATCAACAGCAGACCAGCAGTATTCATGCATAGACTTCATTCTTCCATAAGTCATTTGATCGTTGTGATAAGGTTCAGTTCGTCAATAGTAAGGAAGGAAGAAGACAGGGGTCGGCTGGAGCTGGGACACACGTTTTATTTACTCTTTTCGTAATAACAGAAATATGCGCACAGAGCGCGTTCACCATGCACATGCACAGCAATACAAAACAATAACTCAGAATTCTCTTTTAGTCGTCTCTTGCAGGATCAGCGTCACACGAGGTCCCAGCTCGTCTCTCTCTCTGTCACTCTCCGGCTTATATCCGGTCTCTCCACGCCAATTACTGAAATCAGACACAGGTGTTCATCATCTGCACTTGACCTACTTACGCTCCGCTCCGCTCCGTCCTCTCTCTCCCGCTACAGACTCAGCAAAACCACGCCCCCCTCGCCACATACCCCCACCGCCCGACTCAGGCCGGGGAGCCATCCGGTCTGCAGCCTCCCCCCCCCTCCTCCTGGAGAGAAAGTCAGCCACAGCCATCTGTACACCCGGCCTGTGGATCACCTGGAACTTAAAAGGCTGTAAAGCTAGATACCAACGAGTGATCCGCGCGTTGGTATCCTTCATGCGGTGGAGCCACTGCAGGGGAGCGTGGTCCGAACAGAGGGTGAACTCCCGCCCCAGGAGGTAATAGCGAAGGGTGAGAACGGCCCATCTGATGGCCAAACACTCCTTCTCTATGGTGCTGTACATCGTCTCTCTCTTAGAGAGCTTCCGACTGATGTACAGCACCGGCCGCTCTTCACCCTCCACCTCCTGGGACAGGACAGCGCCCAACCCCCTGTCCGACGCGTCTGTCTGTAGAATAAAGGGGAGAGAAAAGTCAGGAGCATTTAAGAGCGGACCGCCACACAGAGCAGCCTTTATCTGGGTGAAAGCCTGCTGACACTGCTCCGTCCACTGGACCCTATCTGGTGCTTCCTTTTTAGTTAAATCAGTCAGCGGGCTGGCAGTGTCCGAAAAATTAGGTACAAACCTCCTATAATAACCTGCCAGCCCCAGGAACTGTCTAACCTCCTTTTTGGTCTTGGGTCTCGGACAGGTCGCAACTGCTGCCGTCTTGTCAATTTGTGGACGCACCTGACCATGACCCAAGTGGAAACCCAGATATTTTACTTCCACCCGCCCAATTGCACACTTCTTCGGATTGGCCGTGAGCCCAGCCCTTCTCAGCGTCTTCAGGACAGCTCGCAAATGCTGCATATGTCGCTGCCAATCACCACTATAGATGATGATATCATCCAGGTATGCAGCGGCATATGCAGCATGCGGCCGGAGAATTCTGTCCATCAGACGCTGAAAGGTGGCCGGAGCCCCGAACAACCCGAACGGAAGGGTAACAAATTGGTGTAATCCGAACGGCGTCGTGAAAGCTGCTTTTTCTTTGGTCATGGGAGACAAGGGGATCTGCCAATAACCCTTAGTTAGGTCCAGTGTCGAATAAAAACGAGCAGTGCCGAGTCGATCAAGCAATTCGTCAACCCTAGGCATTGGATATGCGTCGAATTTCGACACAGCATTCACCTTTCTGTAATCCACACAGAACCGTACTGAGCCGTCCGTTTTAGGCACTAAAACTATCGGGCTCGCCCAGTCACTGTTGGATTCTTCTATTACTCCCATTTCTAACATCGCTTCTAATTCACTCTGAACTACTTTTTTCTTGTGTTCTGGTAATCTATACGGCCGGCTGCGAACAACCACGCCCGGCTCAGTCTCAACGTGGTGCTGAATGAGATTCGTTCGGCCAGGCAGGGGTGAAAACACATCAGCAAAATCTGCTTGTATAGATTTTATATCAGTGAGCTGCGAGGGTGAGAGGTGGTCTCCTCCAGGGGCCAGAGCGAGGGATTGAGATTTTGAACTCACTTCTGGACCGAGATCCTCCTCCCCACTCACTACCGTCGCCAGCATCACTGACTCCGCCTCCGACCATTTTTTAAGCAGGTTGAGGTGATATATTTGATGTGCACCACCCCTATCCATTCGAACTACCTCATAGTTGAGATCACCAACTCGCCGTGTAACCTCAAAGGGTCCTTGCCACTTTGCGAGTAACTTTGAACTAGAAGTAGGGAGTAATACAAGTACTTTATCCCCCGGTGCGAATTGACGTAGTCTAGCCCCCCTGTTGTACAACCGACTCTGCTTGTCTTGTGCCTGTAACAAATTCTCCATTGATAGCCGCCCCAAAGTGTGGAGTTTTGTTCTCAGGTCCATGACATATTGAATTTCATTTTTGCTATTAGAAGGTCCGTCCTCCCAAGTTTCTCTAAGGACATCTAACACCCCACGGGGCTGACGTCCATAAAGAGGCTCGAAGGGGGAAAACCCTGTGGAGGCTTGCGGGACCTCCCGTACAGCGAACAAGAGGGGTTCTAACCACTTATCCCAATTTTTGGCGTCCTCCTGTACGAACTTACGAATCATGGATTTCAACGTGCGATTAAACCATTCGACCAGCCCGTCTGTCTGTGGGTGATAGACACTTGTTCGAATTGATTTAATGCCCAATAATTCGTACAGCTCGCGAATAGTACGTGACATAAACGCCGTGCCCTGATCGGTGAGGATTTCTTTCGGAATCCCCACCCGGGAGATTAATTGAAACAGTGCACTCGCCACACTCTTAGCAGAAATAGTGCGGAGAGGCACTGCCTCAGGATACCGCGTTGCATAATCCACCAGAACTAATGCAAAGCGGTGTCCCCGTGCTGACCGTTCTAATGGCCCGATGAGGTCCATACCAATTCGTTCGAAGGGGACCTGCATTAATGGTAAGGGGCACAATGGTGCTTTTGGGGTGGCCGGTGGATTCACCAACTGACATTCACGACAAGACGCGCACCACCTGCGCACGTTCTCGTGAATGCCCGGCCAAAAGAACCGGGCCATGAGACGGTTTAGTGTAGCCGTTTGTCCTAAATGCCCGGCCATTGGATTACAATGAGCCGCCTGGAAAAGCATTTCCCGACGGCTTCTCGGTATTAATAACTGGGTTGTATCTTGCTTTGTCTGGGCGTCTTGGGTCACCCGATACAACTTATCTTTTAAAATTGAAAAATAAGGATAGGAGAGCGGTTGTTCAGGATGAAGAAGCTGACCGTCGATAGAGCGAACCTGATCAAAGGCATTTTTCAGCGTTTCATCCCGTGACTGTTCCAGGGGAAAATCATCACGCTCAGGGAGGATGTTTCGCTCCAGAGCACTCTGTTCCCCTGAAACAGGCTCCGGAGGTTCCGGTTCAGCCTCCCCCAACTGTGCAACCGCTATACTACCCTTCTCTCTTTTCTCCCAAGCGGCATCCGAACATAAATATCCCAATAATTTATTAAACGAGGGCCAATTAGTACCCAAAATTATCGGATGCCGGAGGTGCGGATTAACTGCCACCTCTATTCTATGCTTTTCTCCCCTGAATTGAATATCCACAGGCAAAATAGGATAACTCACCACTTCCCCGTGCACACACCGAACCTTAACCACGCGGCTATTATCCAATGCCCTAGGTTGAATCAGGCTTTGATGTATGGAGGATTGGTTACATCCTGAATCCACCAGAGCCTGATATGTACCCCCCTTGATACTCACTGGTATTTGGTATAGGCCAGCTTGATCGAGGGCAGCCTGTGGCGCGTCGGGGACCCGGATCAATGTCCCCACCTCCATCACTGGACATCGATCAATAAAATGTCCTGGGTCCCCGCAGCGCCAACAGGCCGGCCCAGACTTTACCGCCGCCCTGGCGGCAGGAAGCGGGTCAAGCGATTGGCGTGGAGAGAGCGGTGATGGAGGGGCCGGGGTGAAGAATCCCGTGGTCGAACTCCCTCCCCTGGGAGGAACTCTGGGGATCGCTGATGGCTCCGTCGGATAACCAGCTCTCCACCGGGGCGCTGGTTTCGGCGGGAGTCCTCCACGGGTCCTGGGAAGGGGAACGGGTTTGGAGGGAGAGAGAGGAGAGGGAGAGAGAGAGAGAGAGAGAGAGAGGCAGATGGTAGAGGGTCGCCGACCCCTGGGCACGCCACCATTTGGTCCTCCGCCAGCTGGATGGCCTGGTTCAGCGACGTCGGGCGGTGGCACTGGACCCACTGCGCAGTTTTTCTCGGCAGCCTGGCCACGAACTGCTCCAGTACCACTCGATCGATCACATCCTCGACGTCGCTACTGTCGGCCATCAACCATTTGCGGCAGGAGTCCCGGAGCTGCTGTGCCATCACGAAGGGTCGGCCGGACTCTTCCAGTGTCAGGGTCCTGAACCGCTGGCGATGCTGCTCCGGCGTCCGACCGACCCGCTGCAGGATGGCACGCTTGAGGTCCTGGTAGACCAGGAGGTTTTGGACTGGCAGTTGGTGTGCGGCTACCTGCGCTTCTCCTGACAGCAGGGGGATCAGCCGCATTGGCCAGTCTCCGGTGGGCCATCCCCGGGCCTCTGCCGACTTCTCAAACAGATCCAAGAAGGCCTCCGGAACATCATGAGGCCCCATCTTGTTGAGCGGCAGAGGAGATGTACTGTCCTTGGGGATGGCCCGAGCCTCCCGGTCTACCCAGCTCCGGAACAGCTCGCGGTCTTCATGCTGGGATCGGAGGAGCGCTTCGAAGCGTTTGTCCTGCTCCTCCTTGATCGCCAGCAGATGTTGGTGTTGCTCCTGATGAAGACCGGCGAGCGACTGGATGATGTCCGCAAATGGTGTACCTGACGGGGACTGCATGGCGGCGGCGATCTTCTTCTTTCCCGGGTTTCGGCACCACTGTGATAAGGTTCAGTTCGTCAATAGTAAGGAAGGAAGAAGACAGGGGTCGGCTGGAGCTGGGACACACGTTTTATTTACTCTTTTCGTAATAACAGAAATATGCGCACAGAGCGCGTTCACCATGCACATGCACAGCAATACAAAACAATAACTCAGAATTCTCTTTTAGTCGTCTCTTGCAGGATCAGCGTCACACGAGGTCCCAGCTCGTCTCTCTCTCTCTCTCTCTGTCACTCTCCGGCTTATATCCGGTCTCTCCACGCCAATTACTGAAATCAGACACAGGTGTTCATCATCTGCACTTGACCTACTTACGCTCCGCTCCGCTCCGTCCTCTCTCTCCCGCTACAGACTCAGCAAAACCACGCCCCCCTCGCCACAATCGTATAGTGGTTTTACGTCTAACTCTTATCAAAGTAAACTTCTGGTGACCATAGTTTTTTTACATATAACTATATTACAGTAAACATTGTGATCGTATAGTATTTTTTTCTTCTTAACCTAGTCTTAATTGATTCGACACCTATGGACCAGTGAGGTGGGGATAAACTACTGAGGGGGAAACCTGTGAGGAGATCTTCACCACATGGCTGACCCCCCGAGGCCTGTTGCACTTCGGTTCTTCCATGGGCTCGGCACTGGTCTGTGTGTCCTATTCTGTCCCTGTTGTGTGCACACTGTACAGTGTGTGAGAAAATTGGCACATTTCCATTCTCCAGTGTAACATCAGTCATAATATACATCATAATACAGGACTAGTGCCTGACTGGACTATTCTGTGGTATCACATTTAAGGCTGTGACTCTACTTAACCAGGGTTCCCCAAAAGAAGGCTGAGAACAGACACATTCTCTTAAACAAAAATCAGTCTTTCGTCTTTGTTGTTGTTTTTGGGGAAATTAAGCACTCACAGCCTAAATGGTTAACACCTTATCAAGCTGCCCCATGAGTTTAACGAGGAGGGGAGGGGCTGCTTCAGAGTAGCAAGCAAGCTGAGCAGAAGCTGAGTAACCTTGTTAACTTCTTTAAAGTTCTTTTTGTTTTTCCTACACTCATTCATCCAATGCCCTGGTTTACCACAGTAATTACAGCTGCACTCTCTCTTAGGACATTTGCGTTTCTGTTGCTTCTCTGAGTTGACCTTAAAGGATGCTGCTGCAATTTTTACTCTTGCCTTGACATCAGAGTCTCTTTCCCAAGTAGCTAACCTGTCCAAGTTGTTTTGCAGGGTTCTACTGGGCCATGTTAATTCTAAGTAAGGCAATGCATTTTTATGTTCTGACAGAAGACCCTGAAACCACGCGCGAACTAGGGGACCATTATCATCTAACACCTTCTCTGAAGTGTCAGCAATCCCGCTGTAAGCTGCAGCGGTTTGGCAAAATCTTTCTGTGTACTCACAAACAGTTTCACCCTTCTTCTGTAAACAACTAGTGAGCTTTGACCAGTCTATGGTGTTAACCCCCCCAATCTCCCCAAATCTCACTCCAAGTTAAACTCAAAAGTATATATAAAAAAAACACTTTTAAAAATAACACATTTAATGGTGAATTGTTAATTTGCATACACGAGCAGTAACTGCACTACATGTACATATTCACAGGAATGATTATTGTAAACAAGATTTAATTTTGATTTATTTATTTACCTACCCATCTCTCTCTCCCACACACACACACACACACTAACCCGACCCCTAAACCTACCCATCTCTCTCACACACACACACACACTAACCCGACCCCTAAACCTACCCATCTCTCTCACTCTCACACACACACACACACACACACACACACACACACTCACTAACCCAACCCCTAAACCTACCCATCTCTTTCTCTCTCTCTCTCTCTCTCTCACACACACACACACACACACACACTAACCCGACCCCTAAACCTACCCATCTCTCTCTCTCACACACACTCACACACACCAACCCGACCCCTAAACCTACCCATCACACACATACACACAAGTCAAGCGTTTTTTGTCTATAAAACGCCGATAGCAGGCCGGGTGAAACCCGTAGTTGTTGGGACATCAGAGACCGGTTCGTCCAGGAGGGCAACATGTTTATTAGCAATAGCTAACATTAGCTCCGTAGTGTCCGACGTTTTGAGCCATTCCTACGCACATTGCTTGATTTTTTCCCATCGGATTTCAGTAAAGGGCTGCGGACCTTTCCCACCATCTTTTCCGACATGAATAATACACTTTACGGGTGTTAATCGAGCTTGATCGCCGCTATCAGATTGCTTACGTCCTCCTCCATGTTTACATGTGCGTAGTGATATTTGCTTGATTTCGGCTCTGACCTACTTACATTTTCGATGCTGATTGGTTGAAAATCTAGCTCAACAGTTTTATATGTCTCAATACGCAGTCAATATAGTGCGCCAATAAATTACAGTTTTCTCATTAACTGCAGGATAATGCGTGGAGAACTTTTTGCATGGATACCTTTTATTAATGATGAACATATTGAGCAAAAGAAAAAGTAGTGCCCCATTTGTCGGAACGAAACTGAACGATACAGCTCACGTTCACCGTGACTGGAAACCCGGCCCAGGCTGTATGATCTGGACCACTTCTTGAAATGACTCGGCTTAATCAAGGATGGTTTTAATGTAGCAATAATTAACATAAAAAATATTTTGTCCAAAACAAAATATGTGCGGTAAATAATAATAATAGTAATAATAATAATAGTGTCGTTTTGCACAGAGCATTAATAGGCTATTCATAACCAGCAAAATATTTAGTTGTCATGAAGATCTTTCTTTACGTTTATGTATTTTAAACATGCATGCGCGCTAGGTGACATCGCGCAGTGATCGCAGTCGCGGCATCGGCTGAGTAGTGGCAACCGCATAGGTCTGGGCGCTCGGCTCAGATGCTTTTACCAGTATGAAGCCCATTTCAACATTACTGCAGCCAGCGTCAGCACGCATGCTCAGCTCATCACTGGAGTGACGTGTGCACAACTTTGGGTGAGATAAAACCATAGACTGTAAAAAAATATGGACGTAGTATCCGTGATGTCACCCGTAGGTTTCTGAAGAGCATTTTTGAAGCCTAAAGTGGGCGGAGCCGTCCGTCGCCATCTTGGCCTTGCGTCACTCCCGGATAACAGAAAATGGGCAAAGAGGCTGAGAAATCACGCCCAAATAGCTTGACGTGATCGAGTTAGCTCAGGCTGTTAACGGCTCTGGGTAATGCTATAAGGTTATGCTACTGACAGTACCAAGTCTGCGACTGCACAGTGCCTCGCGCTAAAGTGACACTTGATGATGTAAAGCCAATTAAAAGTTCCTGTTTTTGCCCTTCGAAATATAATAGTTAAAAGACATGGCTACAAGTGAGACTGTGTATCGTGATTCTGTACTATTCTGCTAGTTGAAAATGTATTATGCAGTAACTTAATATTACTCTGAGAGTGTGTGTGACAGTGATTTATGTGCATACATGTCAGTCACTTTTTTTATAGTCTGGTCCGTCAGCGCGGCATCGCTCGTCAAGTTCGTAGAGAGCTTTTCAGTCCATTTTAAATTCTGATTTTGGCCGCCTCTCAGATGGGTTAAACCATAGATATATTGCCTATGAAGTTCAAGTAAATGCGCTAGAAAATCCACGCTCATTCAAGGATGTGCATTTATTGCATGGACGGAGAAAGCGCCGACGCCTGCATGATTTCATCTGACGGTACACATAAGCACATTATAATCCATCTGTTCCGTGAGAGCAGAACGAAAAACTGAAAACTCCAAAAAGCAACGAAATTGTCAGACATCCATTAGTGTATGTTCACAGAGGAAAACAACTGAAATACAGCGCTAGTTGTTCGCTCGAACGATACTCGACGACAACGACGGAATCCAAAACCGTGGGCTTTGTACCCAAGTAATGGGTGTATTAAATTGTATGAAATAATCCCGAAAAAAAAGCACAAACACTGCAGAGAAAGCAAGTTCAGCAGCAACATTTGCTGAGGTGAAGTGACGGCTAGTAACGCTAGTTACGTATGTAACTGTGGTTCTGTGAATTCCGGATGACCACCAGAGGCAGTGCAAAGCACTAGTGGATAATTGCTGCGCCAGCTAGATAGATCGAGAAGAATATAACAACAAAGTCACGTCATGGCGAAGACCGAGACGCGAGGATATAACCCACAGCGACTCGGTGACCAGCCTCAGAATGCTTTCTCGCGCATTCCGAGTGACGAGGGACTCTGGCGGTCATCCGGAATTCACAGAACCACAGTTACATACGTAACTAGCGTTCTGTTTCATCCCTACTGACCGCCAGAGACAGTGCAAAGCACTAGTGGATGACGCATATCAACACAGTCATGAGGAATGCCACCCACCTGCAAATATCAGGGTTGCTCCAGAAGGACTGCAGAGCTCACATCATGGGAAGCAGCCACGTTAACCTTGTAGAACCGCGCAAAGGTACATGGAGAAGACCAGGTAGCAGCTTCGCAGACATCCGCCAAGGAAACTCCCCGTAAAGTGGCCCAAGACGAAGACACGGCCCTAGTGGAGTGACAAGTAACACCCACTGGTAAGGGTTGATGAGATCTATTATACGCCAACTTTATCGTCTCGACAATCCAGCGTGATAGTCTCTGTTTGGACAAAGATGCACCCTTGCGTACCTCACCATAACAATCAAATAACTGATCTGTCTGTCTGAAAGAAGCGGTAGACTTAACATAGCACTTTAAAGCTCGTACAGGACACAGAAGATGAGACCTCCCCCCATCTGTATCTGAGTGATTGAAAGGCGGCTGAAAAGCAGCCAGATGAATAGACTGATTCACAAATTGTGGTAACAAAACTTTAGGGAGAAAGGCTGGATTAGGCCGAAGAATGACCCCAGAATCCTCTGGTAACCAGCGTAAACACAATTCACTCACTGACAAGGCATGAAGTTCACCAACACGTCTAGTGGAAGCAACGGCCAACAAAAAAGACACTTTTAAGGACAACCACCTAATATCTGCAACATCTAACGGCTCAAATGGTGGTGTACAAAGGGACTCTAGAACAAGCGGTAAGTCCCACACAGGAAAAAGAGTAGAACGAACGGGCTTTAAACGCCTCGCTCCCTTCAGAAAACTACAAACAAGGTTATGAGACCCAAGGGAAGCACCAGCAACCGGGTCATGATAAGCAGATATGGCAGCAACATAAACTTTTAAAGTGGAGGCCGCTCTGTTGTCATCAAATAGATGCTGCAAGAAACTCAAAACTGTCGGCACAGTACAGTGAACTGGGTCAATTCCTTGATCTCCGCACCAAGAAGAAAATATCCTCCAACGAGCAGCATAAAGCTGTCGTGTCGAAGGAGCCCTAGCGTTGCCGATAGTGTTCACTACTGCCGGTTCACAATCCATTAACTGTGATCTGGACCCAAGGGCCAAACCCAGAGCTGAAGACGAGTTGGATCTGGGTGCCAAACACGGCCGTGCATCTGAGAAAGAAGGTCCCGTCTGGTGGGAAGCTGCCATGGTTCGCCTTGTAACAGACTCAGAAGGAGAGGAAACCATGGCCTGGATGGCCATCGAGGTGCCACTAAAAGCACCTTGTGCTTGTATAGGAATACACGATGTAATGTTTCCCACAGAAGTGGAAATGGAGGGAACGCATACAACAGGCAACTCGGCCACTCGTGGGCTAATGCATCCTGTCCCAATGGGCTGGACGTCTCGGCTCTCGCGAACCACCAGCGGCAATGAGTGGTCATTTCCGATGCAAACAGGTCGACCTCTGCCTTGCCAAACCGTTGCCAAATCAACTGTACTACATCCGGGTGAAGTCTCCATTCCCCCGGGAGCAGCAGATCCCTGGACAGAGCATCCGCCACTTGATTGTTCAATCCCGGGAGATGAACTGCCCTTATTGAGGCCAGCCGGCCCTGAGACCATGTGAGGATCTTGCGAGTTAGCAGTAAAGATGCAAGAGACCTGGTGCCGCCCTGATGATTCAAATGAAAGACCGTCGACGTGTTGTCGGACCGGACAAGCACATGACGACCCATCAGGTTTGGTAAGAAGTGTTGTAGAGCTAAGTACACTGCCTTCAACTCCAGGACGTTGATATGTTCTAAGGCCTCCCTGGGTGACCAGTGACCACCAATTCCCCTCTGGTTCCACGTTGCCCCCCATCCTGTTAGTGAAGCATCGGTCGTGATCACTTCCCGACGGGAGGACACCACCCCTAGAGGCCAGAGATGGGAAGTAACGAAGTACAAATACTTCGTTACTGTACTCAAGTAGATTTTTCAGATATTTTTACTTTACTTTACTATTTATTTTTGTGCCGACTTTTTACTTTTACTCCTTACATTTTAACATGAATATTGGTACTTTCTACTCCTTACATTTGAAAAAATTGGCTCGTTACTTTAGTTTCAAATAATTTCAGTGGAGTCGTTATTATTTTCGCGGCATCAACCCTTCGCAGGGAGTTTGATTGACAGGTGATCTTACCAATCATAATCCGCCATTTTGTCCGACAAAGCAGTCAGGAGAGTTAGTACATTAACATTGGAGGATTTAAACTTGAAAAACGAAGTGTACCGACGTCTTTTCGCGTAAAAACATCTTTCCCTCTTATGTTCATTCATGTTTATTTTATGCTATAAATTAACTAGAAGGAAGAGGATGATCGGTTCACGAGCAGCTTTAACTGAGGCTCTACAGCGATCTGTCACGACACATTAAAGAGCCACAAAACGGTATTTATTGTTTAAATGTCTTTAAAAAATGACCAAATTTGAAAGGTGAGAATTTGTTTCATATAAAAAATATCCTGGTCTGTCCTGTCTCTCAGCACCATGTCAGTGTCCTCTCTGCTCCGCGATGTATTTTTCACTGCGTGAGAACATGGTGTGGCGTGAGAGCAGCGTAGCTTGTCGGACATAGCGACAGTAACTAAGTGGGGCGGGTCTTTGCGAAGGGTCAATTGAATGGGAATATACGTTGCACTTGCCCTATCACTACAAGACGACTCGACAGATTCGGCGGCATTCATTCGCGGAAAAATCATTACATAGCCTACATGTAGATTCCTTTAAATGTTAAGGGGAAGTTTAAAAAAGAGAAACTGGGTCTGTTAATTCTCACAGAATCACAATTGAATTCACAATTGAATTCATATCTTGCTACTCAGTCAGAATCTCATTAACCTGGGTGAGTCTCTGACTCTGTCACAATAATCATATAGGCTATGTGATGTTTTAGGCCTATTGGCAGACATCCATTTAAAATGTAGGCAATGGCATATAAAGAACCTTTTTTCCAAATCCACTTAGCCTAAGTTTCTCAGCTTGCATTCTAGTAACATTTGTGTGGTCCAGGTAGCTTTGCATAAAAAAAATGGTTATCATTCGCAAGGCTACTTTTACTTTTATACTTTAAGTAAATTTCCAAGCCTGTACTTTGTTACTTTTACTTGAGTAAAGAAGTTAAATCAGTACTTCTACTTTTACCAGAGTATTTTTTAACACAAGTATCTGTACTTCTACTTGAGTACGAGAAGTGAGTACTTTTGCCATCTCTGCTAGGGGCACACCGGCTTTCACAAATGTTACCTTTTTCCAGGGTTTCAATGCACGGACACAGGCAGGCGAAACGACAATCATGCAATGGCGATGTCTCGCTGAATCTAGCCCTAAGCTGTTGCTCCACCTCTGAAGAGGCCTGAGGTGAAGCAAGCCCAAGGGGATCACGGATGTTGCGGCAGCTAACATCCCCATTAGTTGCAGAAGGACCCCATAAGGAAGTTTTGTCCCCTGACCGAAACGAGTCAGTAGCTGACAAATATTGTCTGTTCGTGCGTGAGACAATGTGGCAGACATTGTGATTGAATTGAGTGTTATTCCTATGAAGGTTATGGTCTGTTCTGGGACCAGATGACTCTTTGTGTCGTTTACAGTAAGGCCCAACTTCTGGATATGCTCCAGCACAATCCTGGTGTTGTGTAACGCATGTCGTCTTGTTGGGGCACAGAGCAGCCAATCGTCTAAGTAGGGCAGAATCCTCATGCCCTTGGACCAAAGAGGAGTCAGGGCCGCACTCATGCATCTTGTGAAAACACGAGGAGCCAGAGATAGACCGAATGGTAGAACTCTGAACTGATAGGCTTGATTCTGAAAGCTGAATCTTAGAAACTTCCTGTGGTGGGGAGCAACGGGAACATGGAAGTAAGTGTCCTTCAAGTCCACACTCACGAACCAGTCTCCTTTCGTCACAGATCGAAGAACGTCGACTGTGCGTAACATTCGGAAAGGAAGAGACTTTAAGAACACCTTTAGGCGTCTCAGGTCCAGAACTGGACGAAAACTGCCATCTTTCTTTGGAACAAGGAAGTACGTGGAGTAAAACCCGTCCCTCTGATTGAGGGGAAGAACTTTTTCTATGGCTCCTTTCAGTAACAGTGAATGAATTTCACACAATGGAAAGGGCCATTGAACTGGTTACATCTTTGACAACTGTCGGAAAGATTCCTGAAAACTTGGGAGGCCGGCGTCGGAATTGCAGAGTGTATCCCCTGCTCAAAGTCGCCAGAACCCAGGGGTCGGACACTGAATTTTCCCAGTAATGTAGATGCTGCACAGTGAAACGACCGACCGCCGGCCCCATAGCTTCAGGGTTTTTGGCCTCTGCCTTTAGGACCTGTGGGGGGGCGCTGACGTGGTCTCCCCTGCTGGTGACGGTGAAAAGGGCGGCGTCCCTGGGCCTCCTCAGCCCCTCTATGCCGCTGTGGAGCCTGAAGCTGAGAAACGTTCTGCTGTCGCACTCGATGCTCCGAGCTCGGATAGCGTGGGTGAGCCGGAGTCAGAGGCATTCTAAAAGATGGTGTTCGTGGAACTTGAGTCAGTTGTCGTGTGGCTTCTGACAACTTCATTCTCTTTTCCAATACCTCAGAAACATTGGGGCCAAAAAGATGTCCTGGTACAATTGGCAGTTCTCTCAGTGTCTTCTTACAATCTTCAGGTAACCTTGCCTGAGCAAGCCAAACCTGACGCCGAGCTGTTAGAAGGGTCGCTGAAAGTGTCCCAAGTTCCAGAGTCACATGACCCATAGTCAACAGAGCCGTCTGTAAGAACTGAGATGCAGAAGCGTCAACGCTCGCTGACTCTAATGTGTTATTGCAGGCAAGAAGCAGCTGGCAGATAGTATTCTCAGCTCGAGTTATATAGGCTACCGACTCGTATGCCTTCTTCAAGAAAGTGTCAGTACGTCCACATTGTGCACTCGGGCAGCGTACATTGCCTCTTAGAGCCTCATCTGGTGATACCACCAAAGCTGCAACCGGCTGTTCAATTTCAGGTGCCCGTCCTACCCCAATGGAGTCAGCCTCCGCCATTGCTGCAAGAGTGCGGGCTGTCTTTGACCTCCTCCTAGGCACATTGGTACTGGTAAGTGCACTGGAGAATTCTGTCACAAAATCCTTACACGGTGGCATTGCGAACACATTACTATCAGCAGCTTGTCTGAAGAACACATTGGTTTGAATGGGTTGGACAGGTGATTTGTCAAGACCCAAACGAGCCACCGCCATCTGCAGAACCGATAACACATCGTCTGGAGCAGATGGGCCTGCACCCGATGAATGTACAGACCCACCGCTTGAACCACTTGTAGCATATAGGTTAGAAAAAACATTGTTTGGGAGGGTGGGTTGTTTGGCAGCTTCCACCGATTCTTCATCGAGAAAATGAGAATTAGACGCGCTCATGGAGAGAGCGCCAAAATCTATATCATGTGGGGGTTGGAAATCACTCTCATCCACTGGTGTGTTCTCAGTATGTGGGGCCGACACTGGGGATTGTAGAGACTGAAGAAGACGTTTCATCTCAATCATTTCTGAAGAGAGAGAAGCTACAGTCTTCGATAACAAGTGTTCTGAACTGTCTTTGTGTGGAACAGATTTCTTCTTGCCAGGCGGAGCGCCAGCAGCTGCTGACGCGCGACGCTTTTGTAACAGGCGAGTTAATGTCTAACTCAGCAAGGCGAAGCTGTCTCTCTGATATCGGTAGCAAACTACAATGCAAACACGGATCAGTCAGGGCCTCCTTCAGATGTTGAGCGCCTAAACATGATGGGCATCGATCGTGTCCGTCGTCGGGAAGAAGCATATTCGTACACAATTTGCAACTTGAAACGGAGATGAGAGAGCTATGATCCATGACTCCGTCAATAACACGTCCTTGGTTAGCACCGTAGGCACTTAAACTGTAATAGCACCCACTGAGCAGTTCGAAAAAATCTTCGGATAGAACCGAAAATTCTATAACATGACACGCTCTCACAAGAAACGTAAAAGTCAAATCTGCCTTCGGATAGAACCGCGAGGCATTCAATGACTACGGCGAGTAACTTATGCAATGAATCGAAGATGATAATACAAATATATATTTATGTAAAACAGATATAACGTCATAGGTTTGCGGTGAACGCAACCTAAGCGAGGTCGAAACCAGCCACCGGATAGTACCGTGAAGCACAGAGTATCGTCGACGCAACAACAAATAATCGTATGCACTCACCTAATTAAGAAAAATAATCCAAGATATCCGTCCTGATGATAGTGTAGAGCGCGCTGTCACAGCTTGGGAGGGCGAATCCTCGCAACTCAGGTAAGCTGCACGGGACAGCGTGAAAAAAACGACCTATCAAAAGCGAGAAAGCGAAAGAGGCTGGGCACCGAGTCGCTGTGGGTTATATCCTCGCGTCTCGGTCTGCGTCATGACGTGACTTTGTTGTTATATTCTTCTCGATCTATCTAGCTGGCGCAGCGATTATCCACTAGTGCTTTGCTATGAAACAGAACAGCAGACAAATGGCTAGCATTGACATCAGCGACAACCCACCTGTCACTCAAGTGGCCACACCCTTAAATGCAGAAATTTAAATATTAATCAACTAAACGGATGAGTTATAAAAAAAATGCACCCCCCTCACAGTTGTTATGAAGGGCAAAATTAGCTGTATAGACCAAAGCCACATAGAGATCCAGGCTGTAAACGTTTTTTTCTGCTGTAAAGTTGATCATTTTAACATGGGGGAGATACAGATTTGACAGATTTGTGGTATGTGTGATGAGATGATAAAATCTTTTTGTTTGTTTCTTTTCTTTTAGCACACCCCACCCATACACCTCCTACTGACACCCCAACCCATGCAGCAGCTGGCAGAAGTCAGTCATCAGGCCAAACTGGATATCAAGTAAGAAGGGCAAGAAAGCTATTCTATAGCTCATGGAAACAAAAATTTACTTTGGTATGTGTGTGATGAGATTAAACATCATTTTTACTTTTCTTTTAGAACACCCCACAAGTACATGACACACAAAATAGGTCTTCTCGGGAGGCTGTGCCCACATGTAGGAATTCTACAAAGTGATCTCTCTCGGTTTACTCTGACATATCTACGTACAATGTTTTGCTAAATTATGCATTAATCAGATCATACCTAAAAGTCAGCCCCCACTCTCACTCATGCTATATTCCTTAAAGGAACACTTCGACTTTTTGGGACTTTAGCTTATTCACCGTATCCCCCAGAGTTAGATAAGTCCATACATACCTTTTTCATCTCCGTGCGTGCTGTAAGTCTGTTTGACGCACCCACCGCTAGCCTAGCTTAGCACAAAGACTGAATGTAAGTGGCTACAGCTAGCAGAGTGATTAGCGCAGCACCCGAGAAGCGCCGTGGTGAGGAGCAGAGAGTTCGCTCAGAGTTGGAGTAATAGAGTCAGCAATTACTAGATAGTAAATGCAAAGTTTACAATCATGGGTGTTCGCTGTATTGTAAAGAGCTGCGACAATAAACAGGGCAGGGAGACCAGGTAATACCATGATGTTTCATAGAATTCCTACCAAAAAAGCTGACCTGATGAATCAATGGCTACTTGCTCTGGATATAGATCCAAACACACCTGTAGACATCATCAAGGACTATCGCGTTTGCTCAGAACATTTCACTGAGGACTACTATTTTGAAAAAATGGAATTTGCCACACGGACCATGAAACGTGTGCTGAAGGATACGGCCATCCGATCGATAGTAAAGACAGGACAAAGTGGATCACCTTCGGCTGCGGTAAGTGTTCCGTTATGTTTTTAGATGACTAGCCTACTGTTACAGTGCCATTAGTTAGATGTAATGTAACCTTAGTGACACTATTACATGAATAGGGTGCTCACTACTATTACAGTTGTTCCCGGGTTCCATGTATCCCCTGTAATGTTAGTATTGTGTTGTCACAAACACACTCTGTTCGGCATCTTGTCTATCAGCTTCCAAAGTTTGTAACTCCTCGTCTGTGTATTCTGGCTCAAAACGATATGGTTCTGGATCTTGGTTTGATACCAAATAAAAATCCTCTGACAATTCTTCAAAGTCAGCCATGATCACGAATCACGTTCGCTACTAGCTAGTTAGTCACGTTGGTTTTGTTGACGGAACGGCGCTTCTCGGGTGCTGCGCTAATCACTCCGCCCAAGTAGCAGTGCTTCGCCTTCTGAGAAAATAGTTCCCATTTAAACGTTTAAAAAATGTCTGTCTCTCATATGACCTTGTTATTTTTACACACTGTGACTATACAAATCACAACATGTAAATAGGAAAATGTTGGCGTTATTTTGTCACTTATTGGGATTAGTATGCTAGCTGTAGCCATTTTCATCCAGTCTTTGTGCTAAGCTAGGCTAGCGGTGGGTGCGTCAAACAGACTTACAGCACGCACCGAGATGAAAAAGGTATGTATGGACTTCTCTAACTCTGGGGGATACGGTGAATAAGCTAAACTCCCAAAAAGTCGAAGTGTTCCTTTAAATAACTGAGGTACATGTCTTTTGTTTCAGACCACCTACTGGTGGTTTTAGTTTAATTTTTAAAGTCTTATTTCAGTTTTAACATTTCTATATTCAAACTCACAAAACTTAATTATTAAACTGTCTGTACACTTACAAAGTTCTCAATGCTTCGTTTTGTATGTAGGGACCCTCAATATGCTACCGTGTTAGTGTGAGGCTATTTTGAGCCTTGTTAGTGGTATTAACTAGCGATTTTCTTTTTCTTTACATTCGATTTTCATGAAAATGCATCCCAGGGAACGATCGACTCGGTAACCATGTGTTAATTACCCCTAGGTTCATTTTTCACCGGAATTGTCCTTTAATGCTGCGGCTAAACAAAGTCAGCAACGCACAAAGCTAACTTTTATGCACAGGCTATGTTTGATACTTTTTCTCTATGTCTAAATGTTCACTCCTCGCGTGCCTAACTTATGTTTTACAATGCAGGGACTGGAACTACAGATATGCTAGTTATAAATACAGTAATCATTACTTTATTTAGGCAGAATAAGTTCGTTGTGATTTCCAAGCTCATTGATGTTAGCAGTCTTCCTTGTAGAGTGCGCTCTGGTGGACAAACTATGCAGCGCCAACACTCATAACATGGTTGCAGGGTGTTTCGTCCGCTTTTATTTTATTTTTAAATATTCATTTATCGGCCGTTATAAATGCCGATACCGATAGTTTGGAAAATGCCTAATATCGGCCGATAATATCGGCCCGCCGATATATCGGTCGGGCTCTAATTTAAATGCATTTGCCACTTCTGAGCCTCATTAAACAGTCTGTAAATATAACTAAATGCCACATTTTTGTTATATGCCACCTCTGCAGTGCAAAGATGAAATTTGTTGCTACTGATTTCGTTTGATTGGTAACTTATTCTTCCTGATTGCGTCTTATTGTAACTCAATTTATGAATTTGACATAAGATGACATTTAATAAGGTTAAAGAAAAAGCCCCGGCAAGTCATTTTATAGTCAAATATCGCCTTATAATGGGAAGGTTAATTTGTCAATGATCAGAAGGTGCTCCTAAATTTTTGGCTGTGCTCCTAAACTTTTTAAATGAAAAAGAAATGTAAGCGTAGAGCCCTGCATCCAAATTAAGTTTTGGTGGTTGCTGAGTAACATCACATGGTCATGCTGCCCTATCTTGTGTTTTTCTCAGATGCAGTCTGCCGGAATGCCCTGACCAAAGATTCTACAGAAAAGGAAATGGAGATCCTCATCACCAGGTGGCTGTGGCTAGCCTCTGATAGGGATGGTGGCCGAAGCCAAACCACTTGTTTGTTTCACTTATAAAAACATACAGGTCCTTCTCAAAAAATTAGCATATTGTGATAAAGTTCATTATTTTCCATAATGTAATGATAAAAATTAAACTTTCATATATTTTAGATTCATTGCACACTAACTGAAATATTTCAGGTCTTTTATTGTTTTAAAACTGATGATTTTGGCATACAGCTCATGAAAACCCAAAATTCCTATCTCAAAAAATTAGCATATTTCATCCGACCAATAAAAGAAAAGTGTTTTTAATACAAAAAAAGTCAACCTTCAAATAATTATGTTCAGTTATGCACTCAATACTTGGTCGGGAATCCTTTTGCAGAAATGACTGCTTCAGTGCGGCGTGGCATGGAGGCAATCAGCCTGTGGCACTGCTGAGGTGTTATGGAGGCCCAGGATGCTTCGATAGCGGCCTTAAGCTCATCCAGAGTGTTGGGTCTTGCGTCTCTCAACTTTCTCTTCACAATATCCCACAGATTCTCTATGGGGTTCAGGTCAGGAGAGTTGGCAGGCCAATTGAGCACAGTAATACCATGGTTAGTAAACCATTTACCAGTGGTTTTGGCACTGTGAGCAGGTGCCAGGTCGTGCTGAAAAATGAAATCTTCATCTCCATAAAGCTTTTCAGCAGATGGAAGCATGAAGTGCTCCAAAATCTCCTGATAGCTAGCTGCATTGACCCTGCCCTTGATAAAACACAGTGGACCAACACCAGCAGCTGACATGGCACCCCAGACTATCACTGACTGTGGGTACTTGACACTGGACTTCAGGCATTTTGGCATTTCCTTCTCCCCAGTCTTCCTCCAGACTCTGGCACCTTGATTTCCGAATGACATGCAAAATTTGCTTTCATCCGAAAAAAGTACTCTTGACCACTGAGCAACAGTCCAGTGCTGCTTCTCTGTAGCCCAGGTCAGGCGCTTCTGCCGCTGTTTCTGGTTCAAAAGTGGCTTGACCTGGGGAATGCGGCACCTGTAGCCCATTTGGCTCTGGATGTTTCTACTCCAGACTCAGTCCACTGCTTCCGCAGGTCCCCCAAGGTCTGGAATCGGTCCTTCTCCACAATCTTCCTCAGGGTCCGGTCACCTCTTCTCGTTGTGCAGCGTTTTTTGCCACACTTTTTCCTTCCCACAGACTTCCCACTGAGGTGCCTTGATACAGCACTCTGGGAACAGCCTGTTCGTTCAGAAATTTCTTTCTGTCTTACCCTCTTGCTTGAGGGTGTCAATGATGGCCTTCTGGTCGGCAGTCTTACCCATGATTGCAGTTTTGAGTAATGAACCAGGCTGGGAGTTTTTAAAAGCCTCAGGAATCTTTTGCAGGTGTTTAGAGTTAATTAGTTGATTCAGATGATTAGGTTAATAGCTCGTTTAGAGAACCTTTTCATGATATGCTAATTTTTTGAGATAGGAATTTTGGGTTTTCATGAGCTGTATGCCAAAATCATCAGTTTTAAAACAATAAAAGACCTGAAATATTTCAGTTGGTGTGCAATGAATCTAAAATATATGAAAGTTTAATTTTTATCATTACATTATGGAAAATAATGAACTTTATCACAATATGCTAATTTTTTGAGAAGGACCTGTATGTCCACTCCCGCCCGCACCCGCAAAACTCTGAGAATTTATTCCCGCACAATAATAGAGATGCATTGATTTTGTGTCTTCTCCCGTCCCGCAGGAAAAAACACGTATTTGTATTGCTATTATTAAAGAGATTCATGGGGTTGTTTGTTTCGTTTCCCTGGCCAGCATGTATTCTGGACACATACACACAGGACAATGGAGGAAATCGAGTGTATGCTGTTTTTGGATGGTTTTGTTTTCGTTTTTGCTGTTTTTTTATTCAGGATACTCTGTCTGGCGCGTGCAATGATGACAGTGAATAGTGATGATTCTCTCTGAACAATCAGCAGTCTGCCGTGTTTTCACGTCACATTTTAGTATCGCCTCAGCTCGCCCAGAACCTCGCCGGAGGTGGTACGAAAAAAAGTACCTGGAAGCAGATACAGTTACAACTTTTACACAGTGGAAAACCAAACAAAGTCGAGCCGAGGCGAGCTGGTACTCTGTAGTGGAAAAGCGCCATTATTGACATCTCCATCATGTTGCTAGGCTACCTCCCGATCCCGCAGTGTTTTTTTTTAGCCGCCCATTCCCGCCCGCAGCAAAGTTCAAACCGCCTGCCCCCGCGAGATTTGCGTTGGGTCCCGCGGGACCCGGCGGGACTCAGTCCCAATGCAGCCCTCTACTTCAGAGCAAGCCAGGAAGCAGTGGAGGTGAGCTTTTAGTTCTCACCTTCAGGAAAGAGTGCATGCAGGGCCTGGTTAAGATTGTTCAGAAAGTGCAGGTGAAAAGTCCCCTGAAAATTCCAGTGGTCAGGGCCATTGGATGTCTGGACCCCAGAAGCATGCACAGCGATGCAGAAGGGTCCCTCACAAAGATTAAGACTGTAGTACAAACAATGCTGCAGGACAAGAAGTTGGCAGGAGGCGTCTCTGCTGGTAGGAAAAACTTAGGGAGAGAAGAAGTTACTGTTGTGTTAGTGTGAAAGTGTCTTAAGATTTTTTTCAACACAGAAGATACTACAGTACACTGCTTACCTTTTTATGTGTACAGACGATGTGCTGTGTATTTGTCCAATGAAAGATTAATAAAATTACTTGAATTATATTTTACCTATTTGTAATATTTTTTTTTTCTTCTCTTATTCCAGGTGATGTAATCATACAACAGTTCCAGAGCTTTCTCTCTCTTGAGGCGAGAGATGAGAGATTCTCCTCCTTCCAGCCACTGAAGGAGTGACTTGATGTCTTCCTGCATTCAGCCCTCAGCAAGTCTTATCCAGAGCTATATAAGTTTTCTCAGAGCCTTCTACTTCTGTCCCACGGACAAGCCATGGTGGAAAGAGGGTTTTCCATCAACAAGGAGGTTGAAACATGCAACATCCTTGAAAAGTCGATGGAAGCTTTGAGGCTGATATGTGACAAGATCAGTGTCTGTGGGGGTGTTTTGAAGGTACCTCTCACAAAGGAGCTCATGGCTTCAGTAGCCTGTGCAAGGTCAAGGTACAGGAGTTACCTGGAAGATGAACAGAAGAAGAAACAGAGTTCCACACAGGACCTCAAAAGAAAAGCAGTGCAAGAGGAGATGGAAGACCTGAAAAGGAAACGAACGGTTCTGACAGAGGTGTGCGACTCCCTCCAAACAGATGGTGATAAGTTAGCCGAGCAGGCAGAGGGGAAATCTGGGACATTAATGGCACAACTGATCACGAAGTCCAACATCCTCAGAAGACGTAGTAAAGAAAAACGGAACGAATTGGTCCAAACTGAGAAGCTGCTGGAAACAAAATCCGAACTGAGGCACATGTCAGCATGATTGTTGTTGAGGGTGGAGCAAAGTTTTTTGTTTTGTTTTTTAATAAACTTTGCTTTGATTTACTATCCCAGCCTATTTGATTTTTTTTTGTATCCGAGTGGTCTATAGTCTTTATCACAAACTAAAACTGTTAAGTTAAAAGTATCACTAATGTAAATGGTTACAGCTTGAAGTGGCGGTGAGGTATTAAAAAATATTGAGAAGTTCTTGAAAAAGTCTTGAAAAGGTATTAAAATTAACTTCAAGATTCCTGCATATACCCTGTAAATGTTTCAAAGTTAAAAATGTTGATATTGGAAAATAGTATTTGAACTCCTTGATTTTACATTAATGCTGTGATATTTCAATATCTGTTATTAAAAAGTGTTCATTTATCCTATTTTTGTTAAATTACCAGTGGGGAGAGTGAAGTGTGGTCCAATAAAAAAAAAAAAATGCATTAAACATGAAACCTGTTTTCCTTGTGCCGTTTTATTTTCAGTTTATCTTGCATAAATAACGGCTGCTCAGCAATTTTAGTATTAACCTGACATGAATGGAAATCAATAAAGTTTAAAAAGCCAAAAGGAGGAACGGGATTGGAGGGGAGCTTTACGTCCTCTCACTCGGGGTTCCGCAATCGGGCCGCGTTAAAACCGAGCGCTGGCAGAGCAATCGGACCTAGATTCATGCCGAGGATCGGCCGAGTGTTTCAGCTTTAATCGGGCCGCTTTCTAGCTGGGATGGACCTGACACAAGTACAACTGATTTCGGCCGATACTGTATGGCCCATTCAGAAAAAAACGTTAGTCAGCCAGATGTTTGAAACTATATGAGGGCGAGTAAATTGTTACATTTATTTATTTATGTATTTATTTTCAAAAAAGCTGCAGCTGTGACGTCACAGGCAGCGCGGGTTCCTTATGACGTCGCTGAGTTGTTCAGGTCAGCAGCGATTATCAGAATCAGTCACTAACTAAAGTGTTACAAACGCAGTCTACAGCTTTAAAGAACATGCAAATATAGTCTACACAGCTCGTTGAGATTCAGAATCGGACAGAATACGGTGCCATTTAATATATATACAATATAAATTGAGTTACTTTGACGGAATCTTCAGTTCAGGTGATCATAACAGTAGTTCAGTAGAGTCACTAGCGGACGAAGAGTACAAACGCAGTCTACAACTGTAAACAACTGGGCAGAGACAGTGTCAGCATCTGATATCATGTCTGCAAAATTCCCACTGAAGCTGGAGAGCTTGTCCGAGGACGCTCAGCCGCTGAGAGTCCCTTTGGAGGACCACACAACAGGTACTGAGTTAACGTTAATACACATCAGAACTGACACATAGGCCTACTTAAGTAAGGGGTAATAGCGAGGTGGTCGTTATAGCGATTAAAAACGAGTTTACTGATTTAAAAACGATTGTATTGTTTGTATTGCTTCATTGTATTGTAAGTTTTTTAAGAGTTTAGGGATTACTGGCTCACAAAGAAAGGTGGTCTCCTGGCAAATGGTGTAACCTCTGAATGCAAATTTCCATTGTTAGCACATGTTTCCATGTGAAAGAGGTTCTGTCTATATAATGGAATGTAGCAAAGGGTTCGGGGCCTTTCTGTACTTCAGATTAGCCTGAAGAGTAAGACTCAGCTTCATGTATAACGTTGGGTTCGCATCTCTTCTCTTTATTCCAGAGCATTTAATGTTTTGTATCGATTATCTTTGAATTGATTATGAAATTGGCATGATACATTTACCTGACATAATAAATTGTTACATTTGATTATTCTGACTGACTTTGACATTATTTTCATTAAAGAGTTAAAAGGAATAGTCAAACATTCGCTCACATTTAATGATTCACAGATATCATTAAAACCTTTACATTTATGGAGTCGGATGAAATAACGAGAAAATACAAATGAGAAATTTGACTCGAGAAAAGACAGTAACACGAAGAGACCTTCCACACTTTTCGGATGGCTTTGGGACCGAGCGCGAGCCAACAGTTACAATCGCAAAATATCCTTTAATCTGCCAGGAAAAACAAATGTCCATATGGAAATGGCTCTAAGATAATACAAGTTAGGACTTTAAAGTCATGTTCAGTTAAATAGACAAAATTATGCTGTCCTTCAACATTTTTTAAAGATTTTTTAGCCCATTTCTCTAGTGTTCTTGGAACATGAACTAGTGAATCATTGAGCTGTAATCTGTGCTAATAAAACAGACGTTTCTAATCAATATTTGTTGTTTGCAGAAAAACAGGCAAAAAGGAGTAACTTCTTGATTAGAGGATTGAATGCTGTGAGAAAGTCCATCCAAACCAAAACCAAAGTGCATCCTCTTGTGGCTGAGCAAGAATCACAGGTTCATCCACACACATCCAGCGTAGAGCCGCCAGCCGACACAGATGCGCTGGAGTCCGAGCCAAAAGATGGTGAGTCTCCAGTTAAAATCACCCTGATTCACGGCCATTTCAGCCTGATGTTTCTGGTGTTAGTCTTCATTTTTCCTTCTCTACTCTTGTTGGCTCCTCAAATATGCAGTAAAAAAAAATGTAAACATATTTATGGTAAATGGACTGCATTTATATAGCGCTTTCACAGACCTATGGCCACCAAAGTGCTTTACATATAGCCTCACATTCACCCATTCACTCAGTCATTCATACACCGACGGCGGTGTCAGCCATGCAAGGCGCCATCCAGCTCGTCGGGAGCAGCTATTTATGTAGTGAATAGATAATAATTAGTAAAATATTATCTAATTATTATCAACAAAACTTTTAAATTATCGAGACATATTTTGTCAATATTGCACACTCCTAATGCACTGTATTAATTTAAATTTTTCGGGTCTTAAAAAGCCTTAAATTTGAATTTAAAAAGTGTGCAGAAACCCTGTAAACTGTACTGTAAATGTGTCTTATGGTGTGACATGATTATATGTCCCTTATTGCAATACTCAACTGTTCTTTAAGATATTTTGAGATAAAAACACATTTTCATTTATGCCTGCCAGGTCCCTCCAAGATGGAGAAAACGCCGGACACAAATCCTGTGGATCATGAGACGATGATGTGCCTGCCAGGACAGGTCTGTGAAGATATGTGTGTGCCGGGTCCATCCAAGATTAAGAAAACACAGCATGCAGATCCTGTCGGTCCTGCGCTGCCGCCTGTGCCAGAGCCCTCCAGTTGTGATCTGGATGACAGTGAGTCATTATTACCTTTGTTTCATTATATTTCTGCCATATGTTATTTTCTACTTTTCTACTATAGGCTATAATTCTAATCCTCTGACATCACGTAAAGTAACTTCTTGTAGCTGATTTGCAGCAGATCAGAAATCAAAAGATTGAAGTTTTTTAAGATTATTTAAATGGATATTTTTATTTCTATTTTATATATTTCTGTGCTATATTTTATTTTTTAAATTTGGTTATATTTACATATTTGTATATTTATAGTAGGCATAATTGGTCCAGGAATCAGACATTGTGTATGTTCATCCACCATGACTCCGCGCCAATTTTCTCTTCATGTTCAGTAAAGTTTATTTTAGTATTATTTTAAGCGATGTATCATTTTCTTTATACAACTATTAAAGATCATTCTCTGCTTTCTCCGGCTCTCTGCACTGGCGTCTGCACAAACTCGCTAGATCGGAAATCCAACATGGGGGCCATATGCAACTAGCCCATTTCTCTAGTGTTCTTGGAACATGAACTAGTGAATCATTGAGCTGTAATCTGTGCTAATAAAACAGACGTTTCTAATCAATATTTGTTGTTTGCAGAAAAACAGGCAAAAAGGAGTAACTTCTTGATTAGAGGATTGAAGGCTGTGAGAAAGTCCATCCAAACCAAAGCCAAAGTGCATCCTCTTGTGGCTGAGCAAGAATCACAGGTTCATCCACACACATCCAGCGTAGAGCCGCCAGCCGACACAGATGCGCTGGAGTCCGAGCCAAAAGATGGTGAGTCTCCAGTTAAAATCACCCTGATTCACGGCCATTTCAGCCTGATGTTTCTGGTGTTAGTCTTCATTGTTCCTTCTGTGGAAGTAAAATAATCTCAAATGTTTTTTAAATAAAAAGCCTGTTGAATTGCACTACTTGGAAAAAAATAGGCATTACATTAACCATGCTTGCATTTTAATGCATTGTATTTTTAGGGCTTGCATTTTTATGCAAGGGACCGTCTCTAAAGTTGCATACAACATTGGCATACACGTTTCTAACTTCAATAGCAAACTTAAATTTATTTGAATAAATATCAAAAATCCAAAGGGTGCGCATTATGCCTGACACCTGCATGAACACTTTACAGTTGGTTTCATGACTGGAAGTCGTTCTATTCAAATGCTATCGGAGTTAGAAACGTGCATACCAAAGTCGTATACACTTTAGAGACGGTCCCTAAATGTGCGAATGTCCAACATCAAGCCATCTTTATGCCAGTCTATCCACTGGTTCACGCTCAGTATTAAGCTTTGCGCGTTATTCTGAGTCCATCTGCATGCCTGCGAGTTTGGTCTTTTACATCACTGTAGTCCATTAAGCTACGTTAAGCGTTGTATATGTACAGCAGGGGAATCCTGAAGTATTGAGGGAAACCCTAATAGCGTGCATGCAGGACATCGCCACAATATAAAGTTAAGGCAACTAAACAACCAAGAGAAATATATGTCAACCTCAAAAATGCAACATTGGATCTGTATATCCGCATCGGGGAATAACATTATAATCTCGTTCACGGTAGAGAAAGATGCGTGTAGGCTACACAGGAAAAGTAACCGTGAAGGCACTGAATTTAACATAAAACCGCCGTCATAATAATCACAAATACACTTACATTGCTGTAAATGAGTTTTATGAATGAATGACTTGCTCTAATTTTGCTGGTCTTCGTCAACAACACGCGCTTTTGCACCACCTGATGGTGAGGTTGACTAACAGCAGATGGAGAGTATGCTCGGCAATCTACTGCTTTTCCTGCAGTTCCTGGACGTCAGTGTTGAATTTACTGTCGAATTTGAACCACTGAATTTGTGGAAGCGAATTTGCAAAGCGAAATAAAATGGACCGAAAATTGCCTGTTGAATATTATAGGTTGTATTTTTAAACAGAAACAAAATATTTTGGAAGTGAAATATGAATGGTGAATATGGATTATTGAATTTTTAATAATGAAAAGGTGTTTGAAATGTTTTTAATTGAAATATTCACAGCTTAAATATTCAACCATGTTGAATTTCAGCCCATAAAAATGCAAGCCCTAAAAATACAATGCATAAAAATGCAAGCATGGTTAATGCAATGCCTATTTTTTTTCAAGTAGTGCAATTCAACAGGCTTTTTATTTCAAAAACATTTGACATTATTTTACTTCCATATCCTTCTCTACTCCTGTTGGCTCCTCAAATATGCAGTAAAAAAAAAATTAAACACACAAAAAAACATTTATGTAGTGAAGTCTGATATTTGAGAAACATCACTAACTTGGTCAATTTTTTTAAAAACATTGTAAATGTGTCTTATGGTGTGACATAACAAAAAACTAAAAACATTTTCAGTAAATACGAGACAAGCTTTGTTGTCATCCTTTCAAAACTGCTGAAAATCACACCATTTTAAGATGAGTGAAGATTGAAATAGTCTGAGTGAAGATCTTAAAAGTCTTTTAAGATTCTTTAAATGGATATTTTTATTTCTATTTTATATAATTCTTTGCTATATTTTATTTTTTAAATTTGGTTATATTTGTATATTTACAGTAGGCATAATTGGTCCAGGAATCAGACATTGTGTATGTTCATCCACCATGACTCCGCGCCAATTTTGTCTTCATGTTCAGTAAAGTGTGTTTTAGTATTATTTTAAGCGATGTATCATTTTCTTTATACAACTATTAAAGATCATTCTCCGGTTTCATCAAATAATGATTTACCAGAAAAGAATTCAATTTCACCACTTATTTCTCTTGAATTGTCAAAAACATGCAAAATTGTCAAAATGACTGAGTATTACAGAGTCGGTTATGTCATAAATAAGACATTGCTATGCATTTAATAAATATCAGTGTTTAATAAAATATATATATATTTAGATATGGCCCATATGATCTTTACCATTACAAGAACTGAGCCACATGTGCCAGAGTTGGCCAAATGAAGCCTGGAAATGTATGTTTTCTTTTTAATAAAAGATCAGATAAAATAAGAAAATTAACTTTATCGTTGAATCGGAATCACCAGGCTCCACCCTCGTAATCGTGATAATATTGAAATAAAATGACTATTAATATTGTGAAATAATATGGTGGGACATTTATGCAGGCATTAAGCAGAAGTCAGGTGGATAGCGTGAACAATTCCCATTACTTTAGATTTGTAACATTACAGATAAGATTTGAATAATAAAATCTAAGTTATGTCATTATATCATTGCTTAATTTGACGTCAGAGATGGGTCTAATAGTTGTTTTCATTTGTTTTTTCTTCATTTCAGAAAAAGCTCCAGAACAAAGGAAGAGACCTGTTGTGGAGCCTTTTATTCCTCCAGCTGATCCTGTTCTGTGTCAAGTTCCTGTCGAGCCAACAGAGACATGCTCAGGAACTGCTCAGGGTGCCGTGGAGGCTTCTCCAGGGAACAAGCGCTCAAAAGGTGAGACTGAAATAAGGCTGGGCAGTGCAAAGTCTACAGATAGAGATTTTGCTATTTCATGCATAACTGAGTCAAGTTTTTAACATGTCCGGTCAAATTTACTGGTGCTCGACCAGCACTGATATTTTTTAAATAAAACAATGAATCTAGCAAGCTAATAATTGTCTCATATTTTTCTGCTTGTTTTTCAGAGATCTTTGAGTGTTTCTATAACGTGGAAAAGAAAATTGGATCCGGAGGATTCGGCTCCGTGTTCCTGGGAACACGCAAATTTGATGGCAGAAAGGTAAATCTTACTGAATTGTACCAACATTATGCTCTTGCATGCATCAAAACACATTTAAAACAATTTACAGATGGTTTAATACTTAGTTCAAGGCCAGGTGCTTGAATATTATTACTGTTATTGAAACTGGGTCTTTTTTTGTGCAGGTTGCCATCAAGCGGATAAGCAAGGTGGAGAATGATTGCTATCTTAATATTGTAAGTTGGCCAAAACCTGAATGTGTATTGAGTTGTTTAAGTGCAGATTACTGTAGTTAATACACCCGTAGGAAGCATTAGGGATAAATGTGATCAACAAATAAGCCAATCCAAGAGGCACCAAATAACTTTGAGCTGAAAAGGCTCTTTTGAACGCATCTAAAAAGATCAAAGAATAGTACATTTCAAAATGATGTTTTCTTCAGATTTTTACCCAGCTAACCTTCTTTTGTCTGCTTCTCTCCAGCCTGGGAATCCCGAACCTCTCGTTACAGAAGTGGCGCTGATGCTGCTGATGTGTCGAGTACCCATAAGCCCCTTCGTCATAGAACTGTACGAGTGGTTTGAACATCCTAGTGAATTCACTCTGATTATGGAGTATCCGGAACACACCGAGACCTTGAAGGACGCAATATCTCGTCGACCTTGGAGTGACTGGATTTCATGGTACATCATGACGCAGGCTGTGGGTGCAGTGATAGCCTGCATCGATAATGGTGTTTTCCATAGTGACATTCATGCGAAGAATTTCCTGTTTAACGAAGACACAAAAGATCTCAAGCTGATAGACTTTGGCTGCGGTCAGCTATTTAGTAGTGAAGGCTACGAGAGCGATACATACAGGGGTGAGCAATTTGGGAGTGTGGAAACTTCAAGGTAATTACTAATTATTTGATGATGCTTTAAAAAAAAAGCTCAACAATGTGCAAATGTCTTTCTTACAGGAACTATGGCATACTGCCCACCTGAAGTCTTGACAGAACCTCGATTCCACGCCGTCCCAGCAAATGTCTGGTCTCTAGGAGTGTTGCTGTACAAGTTGTCGAACAAATGTCTTCCTTTTTATAGTCCAACGGAAATCACACAAGCCAAAGTTACATTTCAGAACCCCGACTTATCCAAATGTGAGTGAATAATGATGATAACATTGATAAACACACACGTGAAGCAAACGATTTGTACAGAAAGTTAAAGGTTGTAGTGTGTCAGAATTTTTATATATAGCTCAACGTATATAGTGAGAGCCATCGCTGTTTTCAAAAATGCCAGGTCACATGGTCATGACTAACCAGCTCTCTCCTTATTAAAATGTGTACAGCCTGCAAGGATATGATTAGACAGTGTCTAGCCCGGGATCCAACTAAACGCCCCAGCTTAGAGCAGATGTTAGAACATAAATGGTTTGATCGTATGCCATACGAGTGCTCGTCTTCGGAGTGCTCGTCTTCGGAGAGCCTTGACTCTTCCTAATAGCTGAGTTGAGGAGATTCACTCGATCAGTTTCAGGTGAGAGGAAGTTTAACAGGCAGAGTAGGATTATTATTTTTTGTCTTAAATTCTGGATTATTTGTAGTGAGATTTTCAAAATTGTGTTCATTGTAATGTTCTTGTTATAGTCAAATCACCTTCATTTATATAGTGCTTGATACTATACAGATTGTTTTAAAGCGGCTTCACTGTAGTAAACAGGAAAATAACAGAATCAGTAAACCAAACAGAATTCAGTTCTGTTCTAGCTCTAAAAAAACATTCATGAGTTGACTTCATATACTCTTTGTTTTGGATAGGAAATGACATACTTGCTGAGACCCGAAGCCAGAAGTCCAACACCAACCTGACAGAAACTCAGAGCCTGTCCACGTCTGAGCAAGAACGTTTATTTTGTTTAACGTGTTTATATTTTATTTAACATTTGTATCTCTTGAATAGGCCTTTATCACAAAACAATAGAACGCCGGAAGTAGCCTCGAAGCAGTGTACTGCGTCTTCCGGTTATTGCGTTCACCACGGCTGCCTGTTATCGCTGGACTACTTCGCTCTCGCATCTCCCAAAAGTTGGTCAAGACGATGTGGTGCGACTCGTGAATGAACACTCCAAGATAAAATCTTCCGAGCTGGAGAAAGGATACAAGTTCTTCTACGAGAATTTTATCTTTAATTATAGAGGTAAGTGGCTCGAATTCTGTTGGTGAGTTATCCTATTGAATAATTAGAACAATGTGACTGATTATTAATGCTATTAAGATATTTTGGCTTTCACTTGGGTTTGTCAGTGTCAGTGATTATTAAACTTTTGCCTGAGGAGCCCAAATGGCTCTAGCTAACGTTAATGGCGTGAAGTTTGGATGGTTACTTTGGCTACATTAATGTTCCGAAATGCCGTTGTGGCTGTTTAAGAATCACAGGTTAAGGTTAAGTTGTATGTGGTTAACATTAAACATTGAATCCTTTTTCAGTATGATGTGATAATATTTCCCCTTTTTACTGCAGTGTCAGATTTAGTGAGTGAGGAAGTGGTAGTGCATTCAAGCTGCTACCGTTCTAAGCGAAAGAATGAAGAGCCACATACACTGCAGGTTACATTGTCAGGAGTCCGAAATCATGCTCTCATCAATTTGCTTTACTGGTTTCCTGTAGTTTATCAACAGGACATCATGTAGATAGTAGCCTAATCTTTCTGATCACTGAAATGCAATTTTCAGTTTGGATCCAGACAGTGCTACAGTACCAAAATACACCACACTTGTAATGTGTAGTGAATAGAGCATGGTTTCAGACCTAACGTTACACAGGTTCAGGTGCATTTGTTCAGTTCTTCTGCTGTTGCAGATGTACCTTTTTTGTTATTCTGCTGCTGTTGCCTTAATTTTGTTCAACCTAGTTTCACAATAATGTTCCTAGTGTCAAGTAAATGCTTTTTGCTGTATTGCCTAAACATCCAAACTTTCCCTCAAGTGTGTTCTCCATTTCTAGATTGTGCTGCGTGCCGTTAAACCTGTGGAACTAAATGGATGCTCCTGCTCGTGTGCTGCTGGAATGGCTTTATGCAACCATGTGGTAGCACTTCTGTTTCAAACAGCTCATTACTGCACCATGGGGCTGAAAACTGCCAACCCCACTGTCGTGCACCGGTGTGCTTCAATCGTGGCACCAACCAAGGACACAGGTAAGTTTGTCAGATGCAAGTTGTGTGTTTAAAGTTTGTAAGTGCACACTGTTGGAACACTGATTCTTCACTACTAGTGTAGATGTTTCTGCACAGTGTATCCATCCCCCTCTACACCTCATCCATATTAATTGTTCACATGGTAATATAACATTTGTGTATGGAAGTAAAATAAATGACAAATGTTTTTTAAACAAAAAAACTTGTTGAATTGCACTACTTGAAAAAAATATGCATTGCATTAACCCTGCTTGCATTTTTATGGGCTGAAATTCAACATGGTTGTATATTTAAGCTGTGAATATTTCAATTTAAAACATTTCACACACGTTTTCATTAATAAAAATCCAACAATCCATATTCACCTCTCAGATTTCACTTCCTGTTACGGAAGCAGACGGACAACAAGGTAAGTAATGATGATAGTGTTTATTAAAACAGCAGAGTATCAGAATGTATCAACGTGCAGGAAAGGGTGAGTATCAGAGTTCAGATATGGTGAATTCTTGAATGCAATCCGTGAATGAATAATAGTTCTTTCCTTTGCAGGAACGACGGGAGGAGATTTCCAGAATGAATACAAACTCCGTTTGAAGAGGATAGGCAGGCTTACGGCACACACTCACGCACCGCTGACAGGACTGAATGGCTTACGGCTCGCACACCGCTGGAGACGAGATCTGGACAGACTGGAATGGCACAGAATACAGGTAAGTAAACACAGGTAAGTATGGTTAGTGATACTCGCAGAGAGAAGCACTAAGAGTCCGCTTCGTATGAACGAGCCCGGACAATGAGAGGTGCGTGGTGTGTGCTTATGAAGCAGAGTGGCTGATAGGGTGCAGGTGTGTGTCGTTAAAACGTACTCGGTTACCTAATGTAACCTCGGCTCTCTCTAGAAGAGGGAACGAGTATTGCGTAAGTTGCTTACGCATCGGGAAAGTCTTCTTTCTTCGAGATCTGAAGCCAAAAATTATCCTTAATTTTGTATTCATTGTCAACGCAGTGCGGCAGCCGGCAGACCTAGGCAGGCTGTAATAAGCGTGCTCATTGGCTGCTCGGCGGCAACTGCTTAAGCCTATCAGTGAGCACTTTGAAACGTGGCCACCAATGAGGCCACACCCGTGGCTCCACACCCTTCTAACCGTCAGAATGGGTGTGGCCAGCGTGTATATAACCAGTGCTCACAGGCTAAAAATCTGGTTTTCGCAGTCAGAAGCGCAAAAGCTCGTGGCGCAACACGGCAGGTTACGCAATACTCGTTCCCTCTTCTAGAGAGAACCGAGGTTACATTAGGTAACCGAGTACGTTCTCTTACGAGAGGTTCTCTCGTATTGCGTAAGTTGCTTACGCATCGGGAACCCTTTGTCAACGCCGTGTGCGCCGAGCATCCAGCCCATGAATCCCAGGGAGACCGGGGAAAACATTCTGCTGGAATAGCTGGCCGGTCGGAGAGACGGGCCAACACAGTACAAAGCACTTCACTCAATATATGAAATAGAGCGGCGCGGCCGGTCTATAAGCGTATAACAGTGCAAAATAGTAGGGCTGGCAGAGCGAGCCCACACAGTACATATGCTAGAATAGGTGGCCGGTCGGAGAGACGGGCCAACATAGTACAAAGCACTTCACTCAGTATATATAAAATAGAGCGGCGCGGCCGGTCTATAAGCGTATAACAGTGCAAAATAGTAGGGCCGGCAGAGCGAGCCCATACAGTACATAAGCACTTATTAGGGTAAGAAAAAGAGCGACATAGTCGGTCTTTCATGAAGAGAATAGACCCCCGCGCCACAGAGTGGAATACGGGCGGCCAGCAGCGCGGGCCAACACCAGAAAGCAGCGCGTAAAGGGGAATGAGAAACAGAGCGGTCCAGCCGGTCTGAGTATAAAACACTTCACCCCAAGTACCATTCCAGAAATATCGTCAGCATGTAAACGTAGTCTGCACATGAGAGACTGGGCAGAGCATATATGTCACTTACACTGACAGTAGTTTTGCCTGTAAGGCGGGAACTTCCAGGTTATAAAACCTCACGAATGTTGATGGGGAGGCCCAGCCCGCCGCCATACAAATATCGTGGATAGAAATTCCGCTGGACCAGGCCCACGAAGAGGCCATGCCTCTAGTAGAGTGGGCTCTGATACCCAGAGGGCACTGCAGGTGTTTGGAGGCATAAGCTGCTGCAATCGCGTCCACTATCCACCTGGACAGGCTCTGTTTCGAGGCGGCGATACCCTTGGTGCGTCCGCCGAAGGAAACAAAGAGCTGCTCTGAACGCCTGAAAGCGGCGGAGCGCGTGATGTAAACTCTCAGCGCCCGGACAGGGCATAGGAGGTTATCACTGTCCCCATTATCGGATGCTGGCAGAGCCGAAAGGGAAATGACTTGTGCCCTAAAAGGGGTTCCAATCGCTTTGGGGACGTAACCGTGTCTCGGTCTGAGAATGACTTTCGAGCCGTTCGGTCCGAACTCAAGACATGCAGGGCTAATAGATAGCGCGTGCAAATCCCCCACACGTTTAACTGAAGACAGAGCTATCAGAAAAACGGTTTTAAGCGACAGGTACTTTAAATCCACGGATTCGAGTGGTTCAAAGGGAAAAGCCTTCAGGGCCTCCAGGACCAAGGACAGATCCCAAATAGGAACCGAGGGGGGCCGCGGGGGATTCATCCGTCTAGCTCCTCTGAGGAAGCGGATAATGAGCTCGTTCCTTCCTATTGCCCGGCCGCGCGTCGTCTCAGCGAACGCCGCAATAGCCGCCACATACACTTTGAGCGTGGAAGGGGACCTGCCCTTTTCCAACAGCTCTTGTAGGAAGGAAAGCACCCGCGGGACCCCGCATGCGCGTGGATCCAAGCTCTTAGTAGCGCACCATTTAGAAAACACTGACCATTTAGATGCGTAGAGCCGTCTCGTAGAGGGAGCTCTAGACTGTGTGATCGTGTTCACGACCCCTTCTGGCAGGTCAACGGGTATCCTGATCACCCATGCATGCAGAGACCAACGCTCTGGATGGGGATGCCAGATCGATCCACCGGCTTGGGAGAGGAGATCCTTTCTCACCGGGATCGGCCATGGGGATGAGCGCGACAGCCTCACTAGCTCTGGGTACCAAGTTTGGTTCTCCCAGCGCGGGGCTATGAGAAGCACTGAGTGGTGCGTTTCCCTGATCCTCGAAATGACCTGTGGCAACAGGGAGATCGGAGGAAAAGCATACAGCGGGAGGCTGGGCCATGTCTGGGACAGCGCGTCCTCGCTTTTCGAGAAAAATTTCGGGCAGTGAGCGTTGTCTTCCGACGCAAAGAGGTCGATTTCCGCTTTGCCGAATAGGCGCCAGAGAAACTGGACTGTCTGGGGGTGCAGGGACCATTCTCCCGGGGGAATGTTGTCCCTGGACAGTCTGTCTGGGCCGATATTCAAGTGGCCCGGCACGTGCGCGGCTCTCAGCGAGCGCAACGAGCGGTAAGCCCACACAAGAAGGCGTTCTGTCAGCTTGCACAGATTCCTGGATCTGACACCGCCCTGTCGGTTCACATAGGATACCACGGACATGTTGTCCGAGCGGACTAGCACATGGTGATCCTGTATGAATGGGAGGAAGCGCTTGAGCGCGTTCTCGACCCCTATCATCTTCAAACAGTTTATGTGGAGGCATTTTTCCTGGTCTGACCACAGGCCAAAAACCGGTTTGCCCTCGAACAGAGTGCCCCAACCTGAGGTGGAAGCGTCCGTCGAGATAACTTTGCGGTGTGAGATGGCTCCCATTGTCACTCCCCGCTGGTACCAGTCGGCCGCTAACCAGGGCTTCAGTGCTGAAACGCAGCTCTGAGTCACTCTGATTCGGATGCCGCCGGAAGCCCAGGCTCTGTGAGGCACTCGGGCATTCAGCCAGCGTTGTAGCGGGCGCATCCGTAAGAGACCCAGCTGAAGCACTGCTGCAGCTGAGGCCATACAACCCAGCAACCTCTGAAATGTTTTGAGAGGTGCGGTGCTGCCCGGCCGGAAGGACGCGGCCAGGCGTCGAATGCAGCGCGCGCGCTGTGTCGACAGGCGGGCCGTCATTGCCACAGAGTCCAGATCCAAACCCAGAAAAGAGGTTGATTGACTGGGCACTAGCGAGCTCTTGGTCCAATTGACCGTAAGCCCCAGGCTGTCCAAGTGGCTTAGAAGCACTGTTCTGTGGGCGATGAGTTCGGCCTCTGACTGTGCTAGAATCAGCCAATCGTCCAAGTAGTTCAGAATTCGCATTCCCCGACCCCTCAGGGGAGCGAGAGCCATGTCCATGCACTTCGTAAATGTACAGGGTGCCAGAGACAGGCCGAACGGCAGGACGGTGTACTGATATACCTGACCGTCGAAGGCGAATCTCAAGAATGGCCTGTGACGGGGTATTATCTGGATCTGAAAGTACGCGTCTTTTAGATCGAGAGATATAAACCAGTCCCTTGGGCGAATCTGCGCGAGAATTTGTCTGGTTGTGAGCATTTTGAACGGTCTTTTCATAAGAGCCTTGTTCAAACGTCTCGGATCCAAAATCGGTCTGAGAGCTCCGTCCTTCTTGGGAACAAGGAAATAACGGCTGTAAAAGCCCGACTCGCTCATGGAAGGGGAAACCGGTTCTATAGCCCTTTTGCACAGAAGTGTAGCTATTTCTGCTCGAAGTAGATGTGCTACTTCCCCATTCACTCTGGTCTCGATACGCGCTTGAAAGCGCGGAGGGCGGCGAGCGAACTGCAGAGTATAGCCCTGTTTTACTGTGCTCAGCACCCATTCTGACGCGCCCGGAATAGCTTCCCACGCTTTCGCGTGTACAGCCAGGGGCAGAATGGCCTCCGGGCTCTGATCGCCGCTGATCGCGGGCTCGAGAGCTCGAAACGGAGGGGCGGGCGCGGTGCACGCACTCTCGGTGCTTAGATACGGCGGGTCGCAAGCAGCGATAACTGGCCGTTTTACACACAGCGTCCCGGTGGCTTTGGACGGGGAACATACAGTGTGGGGCACGACGCTTGAAAGCGGCGTCGGGGGCGAAGTATTCGAGAGGATGTGTGAGCGCGTGGGAGCGGGCACAGCATCTGTATTTATAACATGACCGGTCGTGAGGGGTTGTGTAACAGAGCGGGCAGTGAGTAGGTGTGGGCACAGCAGGGTGGACACGTGACCTACTTTTAACGCTCGAGCAGCTTCTGCCTGCTTTATGTGAGCGGGCTCTGTGAGAAACATGGGGTTTATGGTGCTTGTGTGCAGAGGTGAACACAGATAAGTGGGCACATTTACTGCATTTGAAACACACACAGCGCGAGTCGCGCGACCAGGCATAATGCTCTTTTCGAGATATCTCTGGGTCGCCGTGAAAACGGCGGTTGTGTGCAGGCGAGAGGGTGAATTCACCGGCTCGTTGGCTGCGAGATGAGGGTCTGCAGTAACCGTAGCAACGGGGACTGACAGAGCGTGAAGCTTTGACGATGGTCCGGCCGCGGCGGGACACGATCGTCGCTTCTTTCCTCGGGCTAGGAGGTTTTTGCAGGCTCAGGCTTCACCGCGATCCTCTGCCGGGGTCCCCGGGGAGGAGGCGGCCTGACGCGGCTGGTCGAGCGAGAGCGAGGGCGGCCGCCCTGTCGTCGCTCCGAGGACGGAGGTCGAGCTGGGCGCTGGGCAGAGGTTTGCGCAGGCTGGTCACGAGGACGGCGTGCAGCAGGCCTGGAGCGCCGAGGCAGAAACAAATTCATAGCCTGTGTGGTCTTCTGAACCTCCGAAAAGCGGTCCACGATCCCGTTTACCGCTGGGCCGAACAGGCCGGTGCGGGAGAGGGGGGTGTTAAGGAACACCGCGCGCTCAGACTCCCTCATATCCGCGAGCGTGAGCCAGAGATGCCTTTCTGCGACAGTCAGAGAGGCCATGCACCGTCCAATGGCCTGGGCAGCGGATTTCATGGCGCGAAGGGAGAGGTCCGTCGCGCTCCTCAAATCCGTGATGGAAGCAGACTCCGAGCCCTTCTCATCCAGATCACGGAGGAGGTTAGCTTGGAGGATCTGCAGTATGGCCATAGAGTGGAGTGCAGAAGCAGCCTGTCCGGCGGCGGAGAAAGCGCGGCCGACGAGGGCTGATGTGGTCCTGCAAGCCTTAGACGGGAGGGCAGCCTTTGAGCGCCAACCAGAGGGCGGGCAAAGGTGCGCTGCGACCGCCTCTTCCACGGGGGGAATGGCATTATACCCCTTCTCAGCGGCGCCGTCAACCTGTGAGAGCGTCGATGAGGCGTGTGAAGAAACTCGCGCGGAGAATGGAGCATTCCACGATTTAGAGAGCTCGCTGTGAAGCTCAGGCAGGAAGGGTGCGGTTCTGGCCGCTGGCTGTCTGCGGCGATGATGAAGGAAGCAGCCGTCGAGTCTGTTCGGTGCTGGCTCCTGAGGAGGAGACCAATCAAGGCCCAGCTGTTCAACAGCTCGCGTGAGGAGGCGTAACAGTTCCGCGTCCTCGCCCGCTCGAGTACGGCCCGACTGAAGAGGAGGCAGTAGACCACTCGTCGCTGTCAGAGGCCAGGATGGAACAGCTGTCTGCGGCGCGTTCATCAAACTCGTCCGCCTCATCCCCTGAAGCGGCGGCGGAGCGGGCGGGAGCCAGGAGCATCTCATCTTCCCCGGGGGGCGGGGAAGGCAGGAGGGAAGTTCGAGGGAGAGGATCCGGCGAGCTTCGAAGCGCCTCGTCGGTCTCCGGTGGTCGGTGTGAGCGGCGCTTCTTTTTGGGTGGCCCAGCAGGGACAGGCGGAGCGACATCCTGGTCAAAAACTTCATGTCGAGCCCGCAGGGTCGACATTGAAAGTTCCTCGCACTCAGGGCAGCCGCCCGTGGAGAGTGCGGTGGCGGCGTGCTCGCGGCCCAGGCAGAGAGCGCAGATGAGGTGGCGGTCTCTGTTGCTGAGCGAAGCGCGGCACGAGCCGCAGGAAAAACGGGGCATTTTGAGAAAAACGCCCCGTGCTCTTTTAGAGAGAGAGAAAACGTGTGTCGCAGTAGGCGAACACACAGCAGTAAAGGATATGACGCCGGATAGCGTAGCAGGCACGGAAGGCTGAAGGCGGCGAAGGCGACCGGCTTCTTCAGGCGCTGTCCTAAGCTTGCTGGTCGCTGGTTTCAACGGCGGCGGCTCTCAAGATCCAGCGATGCGAAGAGCTTCGCTGAAGACAAGAAAATCAGATTTTTAGCCTGTGAGCACTGGTTATATACACGCTGTCCACACCCATTCTGACGGTTAGACAACCAATGAGCACGCTTATACAGCCTGCCTAGGTCTGCCGGCTGCCGCACTGCGTTGACAATGAATACAAAATTAAGGATAATTTTTGGCTTCAGATCTCGAAGAAAGAAGACTTTCCCGATGCGTAAGCAACTTACGCAATACGAGAGAACCTCTCGTAAGAGAACTCAGGTGACTGTGATCGCTGGGTGATTGTGGTGGAAGAACCTGGCCAATCCGTGACATTTCCAAAATATTCATTCTGTTTAAAAATACAACCTATAATATTCGACATGCAATTTTCGAGGCAAAGGCATGACGCACACCTTTTCGATTTTTGATATTTAATCAAATGAACTGTCAAATCATGTGTAAATATTGCTATTTTTCAGTAGGTCTACCGTATGTTCTCATATTTATTTTAATATCAACTAGGCCTAACTAAAAAGTTTTTATCATGCCTGACACCTACATGAACAATTTACAGTTGGTTTTATGACTGTAAGTCATTCTCTTCAAGCTAGAAGCTAGAAGTTAGAAATGTGTTGAAGCAGGGTGTCAGGTTTAGAGATGAATCAGACAGGTGATTAGAATAAACAGTAGTTTATTTGGAACAGAAGCACGGAACCATCAGATGTATAATTGAGTTGATATTGGCTATGTGGATTTGAATAATGAACTTAGCTGGAGAAATAACAGAATGTCTTTTGCAGATGGAGGTTGACCAGGCTGGAGAACGGAAGATGAAGGAGATCAGCGGTGATGGCAGATGGTAAACAGGAACACAGACTGAAGATGAGTATTGCAGGTAAGTAGAACAGAGATGGTACCGTGTTGGGCGATGATATATCCCAGGAACTCAACAGAGGTGGTGTGGAACTCGCACTTCTCCAGTTTGAGATAAAGTTGGTGAGCTTGCAGTTTCTCAAGGTCTTGCGTGATGTGGTGTTGATGTTCAGAGAGGTCTCGGGAGTAAATGAGGATATCTTGATGTATACCACCACAAATCGATTGAGGAACTCCCGAAATACCTAATTCATGTAACCCTGGAATACCGCTGGAGCGTTGGACAGGCAAAAAGGCATAACCCGGTATTTGTAGTGCCCAGAGGGTGTGATGAAATAATATAGAAAGTTTTTGGGGCAGACCTGACCTGTTGAAAAGAGATGGTATTCATCCCTCCTGGGATGGTGCTGCTTTTCTCTCTAGTAATATGGCACATAGTCTTAGAGCTCAAACATGACAATCTGGGCCTCAGGTCAGGAAGCAGACAGACTGGCTAAACCGACCGCCTGCTAGCGGCCTCGCGTCACCGAGGTCAGATACATCCCATCACATAGAGCCTCTTTCACTTAGATATCATCATATAAAGACTGTGTCTGTTCCCCCGAATTAGGACATAAGGACATACTAGGGAAGAAAAAGGACATACTAGGGGTGGAACGGTACACAGAAGTCACAGTTCGGTTCATACCTCGGTTCAGACATCACGGTTCGGTACGAGTTCGGTACAGTGGAGAGAAAAGCAAACCAAAAATTTTTTTTTTTTATTGTGCATTTCTCAGGCTGTACCACCTAGTGTCATACAGTCTCTCCCCTGAGCTAGCTGCAACAGTCTGCCCTGAAGTGTGTAAAGTAAGATGTAAACAAAATAAGACAATCAGCTATAAAACTGAAAATAAAGCATCTCTTATTTATGTGCGGACGCACGAGCGCGAAGGTGCGCGCAGCAAAAACGTTGTCATTGCGGTGTGGGTGGTCGTGCGCGTTGGGTGCGCAAGGCCACATTTCTCGTGGCGGTGTGCAGTGCACGGCTTTTTAGCGCGCGTGGCTCCGCATCCGAAGACATAATCTATATGTGCTGTGTTTGACAGAAACGATTACATTACTTTAAATGAGTCCACCCCGCAAGATTACTGTTATAAACATGAACCTCGTCTGAAAGGCAAAGGGGGAGGTGTTGCTGTAATTTATAGTAATATCTTCAGAATTACTGAGAAGTCTTGTTTTAAAGATAATTCTTTTGAAGTGTTGTTGCTAAATGTAACACTCTAGCGTAAATGATAAATCACGTTTAACATTTGTGCTGGCTACTGTATACAGGCCACCAGGGCACCATACAGACTTTATCAAATAATTTTTTTCTGATTTTCTATCAGAGTTAGTATTGGCTGCAGATAAAATACTAATTGTTGGTGATTTTAATATACATGTAGATAATGAAAAAGATGCATTGGGATTGGCATTTAAAGACATTCTGAACTCAAGATGAGATGCTTCCAGAGGTCATAGATCCTCTTCTTAATATCATTAATTCATCTTTGTCACTAGGATAGGTACCGAAAACATTTAAGCTGGCTATGATTAAACCGCTTGTTAAAAAAACGCAACTTGATCCTACAGAATTAGTCAATTGTAGGCCGATCTCTAATCTACCTTTTCTGTCAAAGATACTAGAAAAGGCAGTATGCTCACAACTATGTTCCTTTTTAGAAAGAAATGATGTCTGTTTGGATTTCCAGTCAGGATTTAGACCGCACCATAGTACTGAGACTGCTCTCATTAGAGTTACAAATGATTTGCTCTTATCATCCGATCGTGGTTGTATCTCTCTATTAGTGTTACTCGATCTTAGTGCTGCATTTGATACTATTGACCACAACATTCTTTTAAATAGACTCTAAAATTATGTTGGCATTAGTGAAATTGCATTAGCATGGTTTAAATCATACTTATCTGACCGTTATCAGTTTGTAGCAGTAAATGAAGAGATGTTTTATCGATCACAAGTTCAGTATGGCGTATTCACGCCCAGACGAAACTTACCAATTCACAAAATTAACGGAATGCATAGCTGATATAAAAAATTGGATGACTAGTAATTTCCTACTACTTAATTCAGAAAAAACAGATATTCTAATTATTGGTTAAAAAACTAAATTACGCCATATGCTCTCATTGACAAATGCAGAACAGTTAGTTCATGCGTTCATGACCTCAAGGCTAGATTATTATAATTCTCTACTGGGTGGTTGCCCTGCACGCTTAATAAACAAACTACAGCTGGTCCAAAACGCAGCAGCTCGAGTTCTTACCAGAACCAGGAAGTATGACCATAATTTCCCTAAAGGGAAAATAAATAAATATACTACTATATATATATAGCATCACTGGAATAAATATTAGCCCTGTTCTGTCAACACTGCATTGGCTCCCTATTAAACATCGTATAAATTTTAAAATATTGCTGATTACTTACAAAGCACTAAATGGTTTAGCTCCGCAGTGCTTGAGCGAGCTCTTAGCGCATTATAGTCCTTCACGTCTATTGCGATCTCAAAATTCCGACAAGTTGATAAAACCTAGAATATCAAAATCGACTGCTGGCGGTAGATCCTTTTCCTGTTTAGCACCAAAACTTTGGAACAGTCTTCCTACCATTGTCCGGGAAGCAGACACACCGTGTCAGTTCAAAGCTAGATTAAAAACACATCTCTTTGACCTAGCATTCACATAACACATTATAGACTTTTATAATTCTATATTAGGCTGCATAGATTAGGCCAGCCGGAACCGGGAACACTTCCCATAAATCCTGATGTACTCGTTACATCATAAGAAGAATGGCGTCTACGCTAATATTAGTCTCTCTGTTTATACCGAGGTTTACCGCAGTCCGCCGGATCCAGGCCGTATCCAGATCTGATGAAGGACCAGCGCCTGGACGTGATGACAACGCAGTACTGAAGTGTCAACCAGTCTCTCCGTTTCCTGAAGTGAGGTGGACCCCGCTACATACTGGCTGTATCCAGTTCTACCTGAAAGACTCGGGAGATAAAATGATGTAACGAAGCATACATTTATTGACAGCCCAGCAAGCATTATAAAGTTCTTTGGCGTAGGCCCTGTCCATAGTTCGTAATCCGAGGGTAGCGGATCTGCATTTCCTGCCTGAAGACGAAGGCTGGGGCGCAGCCGACCCCCAAAAGTAGGTGGATTGTAGATCCACCGGACGGGGCCAGCCTTCCCCCAAAATTGGTAGACGAAAGGTATACGCACCGGTTGTGAATCCTGAGGTTCCTGAAAGATAGAAAAGGGAGTTACCATAATCAGTTAAATTAATTATTATTATAATTATTTTTTTATATAAACATTGCCGCTTTAGTCGTACATAGACAGGCCTCGATAGGCCACACAGACAATGCTACGTTAGGCCAGACATAGACAGGCCTCGATAGACCACACAGATATACTCGCATTAGCTAGACATAGGCCCGGCCTCGTTAGACCACACAGACATTGCCACAATAGGCTAACTTATTTTTAATTTTTTTACCACTTAGAAACGAGGCCACGCAAGGCCGTTAGCGTAACACCACCACCAGTATTTGCATGGAATTTAGGGGTGTAAATCTGAGCTTTCATGACGATTCGATACAATACCGATTTCTTAAGCCAACGATTCGATTATTTTCGATACTTGAGAATTCCGCCAAGATACGATTCGATACGATTCAATACTAGATATTTTTACATGATATCTACTAAGTTTCAAATAAGTCAACAAAAATAATAAATAATTTGCCTTTTATTGAGAATACAGAAACAGTATTCTATTCACATAATGTGTGTTACACTATAGCAGTTGTGCTCAATGCACTGCAAATAGAACAGCAAATATAACAGTTTTTCTTGCTTTACCCTGGTCTTAAAGTAAAAAAGATGAAAAATAGTAGAATTAAATGAAATACATTTATGGTGAGATTACTACATTTTATTTAATTAAACGCATTTATGGTGATATTATTATATTTTCATGTCAATCTGTGTTCATTTTGACCACGAAACATGCACTATCACTTTAATTCAGCACGTGCAGCACAGCAGAAATAGACTCGGTGCGGAAACGATCCCTGCACTGCTGTATACGCACCACAACCGGAACGGATCGACGGACCGCATCCGCGTGCAGTGTGAAAGCTCTAACCTGTTAACATGGGTACGGAAAAAAATACGCACTTCAAACGGGCGTTACAATAAAGTGCAATCAGACGCCAACATCTCTTACCACTGCTCCATCTGTTTTCCTGAAGCCAAAATACTTCCACAGAATCCACACCCGTGGCTTGATGCCGACTGGAGTGTGTAACATTTCACTTTCATTGCCAGCTCGCTCTGACGGTTCCATCGATCTTGAAAATCAGACTCAACAATGTGTGTGAACATAGATAGACTGTGAAACGTAAGTAACGCGTGTGAAGTACAAGACAATAATGAGGTTTGGGCCACCCGCAGCTTAGGAGTAGGTTGTACGCATATGTTGGAGCAGATGCTGAAAATAGACAGGCGAACAGACAGGCGGCAAAATAAACACATTAATCGATACTCTTGCGGACGCATCGATGCATCGAATCGTCGGCTGTATAATCGATGCATCGATACGAATCGATTAATATTTACATCCCTTTACCTGATTTGTTACTGGAGAGCTTGCTGGGCTTCGAGAATGGTTTTTGAATCAGGTCTGATGTATGATTCGAATGCTGAGGAAGACCATCTGCCCATGATCTTAATAGCTGACGTAGAGATTCCCTGTTCAGCTGCTGTAGTAGCTGCCCCGATTCTGAATGAATGGCCGGTATAGAGAGAGGGGGATAGACTGCAGCTTTTGATAACAGTGGTTAAGTGAGTTCTGAAACAAGCCTTGGAAAGGGGTGCTCCGTTAGGTAATATAAATAGCGGTGCGTATTTAGAAGTTCTACGCCGGATTTTAAGAAATTTAACCATAGCTGTGAAGGGACAGAAATTATTATTGATTTTTGAGAATGTTCAAGTAACGGCAGAACCTTGAGCATCAGTTTTCGAGTGCTTAAGAAAGAGTGTGAAGAATTTAGGTCCAAAGCGTAGATCGGAAAATGAAATGCCGCGGGCAGGATCGAATTTATTAGTTTCAGAAGTGAATTCCCCTGGACGCATAAACCCGTAGAAGGCAGATAAAAACACTGCCTCTAGAAGAATACTAAGGTATGAAGAAAGAAGGCCGTTGCGGACGGAAATAATTAATCTTTGCAATAAAGTCAGGGTAATAGGCAGACGTTTGTCTGTTATTTTGCTGGAAGATTTAGCTAACCCCTTTGAACGGATGATTCGGAAAAAAGGCTTTGGAAATTAGGATTATAATGTTTAGTGTAGAATTGGATGCAGGCGAGGAGTCTGCGAATAGAAGAAATTTTAAGATTGCGATTTTCAAAATTCGGAGGCCTTCTTTCTTCATACCTTAGTATTCTTCTAGAGGCAGTGTTTTTATCTGCCTTCTACGGGTTTATGCGTCCAGGGGAATTCACTTCTGAAACTAATAAATTCGATCCTGCCCGCGGCATTTCATTTTCCGATCTACGCTTTGGACCTAAATTCTTCACACTCTTTCTTAAGCACTCCAAAACTGATGCTCAAGGTTCTGCCGTTACTTTAACATTCTCAAAAATCAATAATAATTTCTGTCCCTTCACAGCTATGGTTAAATTTCTTAAAATCCGGCGTAGAACTTCTAAATACGCACCGCTATTTATATTACCTAACGGAGCACCCCTTTCCAAGGCTTGTTTCAGAACTCACTTAACCACTGTTATCAAAAGCTGCAGTCTATCCCCCTCTCTCTATACCGGCCATTCATTCAGAATCGGGGCAGCTACTACAGCAGCTGAACGAGGAATCTCTACGTCAGCTATTAAGATCATGGGCAGATGGTCTTCCTCAGCATTCGAATCATACATCAGATCTGATTCAAAAACCATTCTCGAAGCCCAGCAAGCTCTCCAGTAACAAATCAGGTAAAGGGGTGTAAATATTAATCGATTCGTATCGATGCATCGATTATACAGCCGACGATTCGATGCATCGATGCGTCCGCAAGAGTATCGATTAATGTGTTTATTTTGCCGCCTGTCTGTTCGCCTGTCTATTTTCAGCATCTGCTCCAACATATGCGTACAACCTACTCCTAAGCTGCGGGTGGCCCAAACCTCATTATTGTCTTGTACTTCACACGCGTTACTTACGTTTCACAGTCTATCTATGTTCACACACATTGTTGAGTCTGATTTTCAAGCTCGATGGAACCGTCAGAGCGAGCTGGCAATGAAAGTGAAATGTTACACACTCCAGTCTGCGTCAAGCCACGGGTGTGGATTCTGTGGAAGTATTTTGGCTTCAGGAAAACAGATGGAGCAGTGGTAAGAGATGTTGGCGTCTGATTGCACTTTATTGTAACGCCCGTTTGAAGTGCGTATTTTTTTCCGTACCCATGTTAACAGGTTAGAGCTTTCACACTGCACGCGGATGCGGTCCGTCGATCCGTTCCGGTTGTGGTCTTAAACTTAATAGATATCATGTAAAAATATCTAGTATTGAATCGTATCGAATCGTATCTTGGCGGAATTCTCAAGTATCGAAAATAGTTTAGATGGAGAGGATCTCAAGCTGACTATCTGAAGACGTTACTGTAGCTTTACCCATTAATAGATGCTCTACTTTCTTGAAAATAAAGTCAGCACAGCGCTACAACAACCTCAATGAAATGAGCTTTATAGAGCTACATATGGCAATTTATCTGTTCAATAAAATACCTTACTCTCCTGTTTAGTCATAAAAAACGACATCTCTGCGTCACTTTTACATTTCAAATCCCTCAGTTATCGCCATGTAAAGCCAAGCTAATGTTGTATCTTGTTTTATTACGAGCTCTGCTGCGTTCTCTTTCTCCAGCGGACTCTCCTCTGTTCGACGTTTGTTTTGAACGGGTGATTCTCTGCCCAGCAAACACATTTACATTGTGGCAACGTCTGTGGCACGTTGCATTTCTGCTATGGCAAAGTCGCTGTCTACGTGCTCGCAACATTGTAACAACGTAGAATTGTAAGACGTGACAGGGCTGTACGCGACATTCAGCAACTGAGAGACGACGTTCTGACAATTCATTTTTTTATGCTAGATATGTCTATAGATTTCCCCCATGTAGCATGTTTTGTTTTGTGGTTAATTTTTAATAGTCATATTTTATATAATTATATACTTTTTAAATATTGTTTATCCTTATTATTATTTATGGGCCTAACAGTGAATTCATTATAATCAACACCTGCAAGTGTACACTTTGAAGAGTAAAAATGACATAGAAGGTTAGCTAATTCAACTTTATCAAAACTGCATGGTAATCAAATTGCACTTCCAAAAGTCATACATTTGTGAGAAGAAGAAAAAAACAGGTTATACAGGGAGTGGACTAGCATGAGCAAACATGCGAAAATCTGGCAAAGAAACGAATGAGACGACAAATCAAAGGAAAATATAAACAGGTGTGCTAGAAAGGAAAATATAAACAGGTGTGCGAGCAGTTACAAACATTTTTTTTTTTCTGTGTTTCCAAAAAAAAAAAAAAAAGTAAAACATTAATGTACAACAAGTAGGCTACGCGTCGCTGCCTGTTCAACTCATCAAAGTCATTTTGGCTTCATACTTTCGGCATAAAGTTAAATATTTGTCATACCTGACCAGATGATGTTCAAAAAAGTTGTAGGTTGTGTTTGATTAATTATGTATCTTATTTGGCTGAAGTAGGCTAAATTAAACGTAATTCTCCGGCCCAATGATCAGTTGAAATTCAAAAGGCTGATTTTCGCGCTTCAGGGGCCTCATTTATAAAACTGTGCATAGGATCCTTACTAAAAGTGTACGTGCGCCTGAAATCCAAAAATGGCGTACGCAAAAAAATATTCAAACTTATAAAACCGTTCGTAGCCTACGCCAGAACCTGCGCAGAATTCACTTTATAAATCCCAGTCAGCGGAAGATTGTGCGCACATGCGTCTCCACCCCGAAATAACCATATATGGAGCTTACAACGCCTAGTTTTACTATGCATATCCTCATCTGCATATAATTTGCATATAATTATTCATCCACGTGATAACGTTTAACGGTACAAGACACATTACATTAATAAAAATCAAGTAGTTGCCTATCCTTGCCTTGTTTTTGAATACATAAATCAAATAGTGTAAAATACATTTCAGAGAAAGTTTTTTCTCAATCTTTTCCACTGGCCGAATTGTATTTTTAATTGATTTCTGTTTTTAATGGAAATGGTTAGACCTTGGGCATTATTTGCACGAAACTATTTTCTCAGACAATCTGGTATTATCATGATAAGCAATTATCTCTGTGGTTAAAACATTAAAACACAGCACGCCACAGGAAAAGTGTTAAAAAAAACATTGCATCCACAACAATTATTTCTATTGATTGAATATAAAAAATGTTGTAACTTCCCAGTAATGATTTCATGTTTAAGTGTTTAACTCCATTGAATGGCATATTTAATCTAAATGTTTATATCAGAAGTAAAACATAGTTTAAATCATTATTTTATTTATTTAAACTGCGCCAGTTTCACTAAACGGCCCAACGCGCTCGCTGGCGCGGACATTTAAGAAGGGATGGATATTTGCTTCAAGTGACAGGCTTGGTGAGTGAAATTATATTTGTATTATCTTTCTATAGATGTTTAATTTTCTTTAGATTTTCTGTCTAAAAAGACACTAATCTCCAGCTCACCATCGGTGTCGCCAAACTGCTCCATCTCCAAAACGTTCGTACGCATGGGTTTGCGTGCAGATGCGCAAATTTTCCCGTCAAGTTTGTTTTTATAAATCACAACTTATGCGTCGGAAGTGGCATGCGCCTCTTTCAGGGCCTGTTTTGTGCGTACGCAACGGTTATAAATGAGGCCCCAGGGCAGTGACGAGTAGGCTACATATGTTGTCCAGTGGTTGTCCAGACATCCTAGGCACAACCTTAAGCAATGGCCCTGAACGGTGGTTTAATGTCAACATTGTGTCAACGCTGTAACAACCTTCACCACACAACGTAGTTATAGCAACCTTTTGGCCATGTTGTTAAAACTTTGTTTGAAGGTTGGGTACGTTGCGCCAACGTTCTGTGTTTGCTGGGTGGAGGTTGGAGATTTATCGGCTCTATGTCAACCTTTCTCACTCGATGTGACAACTAACCTCTGTTACTCTCACACCAGACACACGCCATTTTATCATTAAAAATAAAAAACGTAAAAAAATCATAAAAAACGGTGCAGGACAAGTTACTTCTCAAAGTGAGAACTTAAATCAATATATCTAAGGATCAATGGAAACACTGGATTCTTCTAGCAAACAGCATAAGTTATTTTTTATAGAGTTCATCATACTTGATTTTATCCAGCAGATGACAGCAAACCCCCAAAACAGAGCCATGTAAACGTCACCACAGAAGCAAGGGAACAGACTGTACAAAACCATCACAGGGCAAGAATATTATAAGAAACAACTGGGCATTTCAGTTTCCTTTTATGGTCCTGTTTCATCTTATATTTAAGTACTTGAGTGTATAAAACTATTAATAAATATGAAAATGGTAACCATTCATAGCAGCTCAACAATACACAGTTGTGTTGCTCCACTTCATGTGTTCTGGATATGTGTATTAAAGGCCATATATCGCTTTGTTTGTCATCCCGAAGCTCTTCTGAGAAGGTGCCTCATGTGCTGTGGTCTGTAAGATACTCCTGAGAGCTGTCAATCATCAGAGCAGCTTATAATAACTCCACTTTACCCATAATGCATGAAACGCACACTCTTCATAAAATATTCATCTGAATGAATCTAGAGTAGGACATTTAAACCTTAAAATAAAAAAACAAGCATGTAAATGGCATGATTTCCTTCATTTGAACAACAATGCTTTGGTGTCGCACCATAAAAGACAATCAGATCTGCTTGGAAATATCACAGCTGCTGTAGAGGAAAGAATCCCGTCCATTATGCACACGGAGGATGTTCGTGGGGGAAGGGTGGATGAAAGAAGAGTACTCAAGAATGACCACCAGGGGGCCTTGAGGACTGAGAGTGGCTGAAGAACATCATACAGCGCAGCAAGCATCAGCAGCACATGCATTTCACATCGAGGTGTGATGATCAAACCAGTGTACCTCACCAGTAATAACACCCTGTTCTCTGAAATGGGTTATTTTCCCTCTTCCATTTTATGGTCTTTTTGTCGTTGTTTTTGCACAATGAGGTGTGAGACCACTAGTGAAAAGGCTTTTAATTTGCATTCATTTCCACAATGAACACATTTTTCTAGGCAAAAACTGAAATTGTACCTATAATTTGTTTTACTTAAATTGTAACAATTTAACCTTTCAAAGTTGAGGAGAAAATGTTTAGTCTTTGCATTAATGACGGCAGCAGTCAAGCTGGATGGATAGATGGATGATGGATGGATTTATGGATGGTGGATGGATGGATTTATGGATGGATGATGGATGGATGGATTTATGGATGATGGATGGATGGATTTATGGATGATGGATGGATGGAAGGAAACAGCCTTCTGAGTTTCACAGCAAAAGAGAAGCCCATCTGAAGAGAGCTAAAGGTGAAAGCAGAGAAAGAGAGCAAGTAAATGAGAAATCTAGAAAATGTGTTGATATTGAGTCTAGCTGATGCAATCCTGCAAAATATAAATACAGTAGCATTTCTTTCAAGGATTGTGTGTGTGCTGATGTATTTCAAAATCAGGCCAGCTTGCCAGTATTTTGATACGGTCAGATTTGAAGAAGCTCAGTAGAAACCCCTGGGAATTATTGTCCATTTATGTTCTTAAAGGGACCCATCACCCAAAAAAAGAAAATTCTGTGATAATTTACTCACACTCATGCCAGTCCAAACCGATATGACTTTTTGTCTTTTGCAGAATGTTTGTGAGTGTGTTTGAGTGGGAGGTTCAGGTTTTATCGTTTAATATTAAATCTCATGGCTTCCACATCACTTACCCATTTCATTCCTTGTTTAAGAAACCAACAAGATTTGTCTTCCACATACATAATCAAACAAACATTTCCATTAGTGTGTGATTATTATGCACTGGAGCACTACTAAACTCAGCAATCAGAGTAAACGACTGTACAGTGAGCCGTAACAGTGTATAACAAGCACTCTGCGTGTCTCAGGAGTAACACACATTACACGCTTGCTGAGTATTCCTCATCTACGTTGATTACATAAAGTTCTTGCCATAATACACAATTTATTTTAAACATTGCAAACCATATGCAGCTGATTTAGATATGCATTTGATACTAGTTAATCGCATTAATCATGTATACAATATTTATTAGCATCTATCTTTACAATCAGGTCTTCGCACACCTGCTCTCATTAGAAGCTGCCTGTCTGTTTCTGAAGTTAATTGCTTTTCCCGCCATGATGAGCAGATTAAATTAATATCTGACCCAGGCGATCAATCAGCATGTCCTAATAATCTTGTTTCTTTCAGTCTCTATTTCATCACAAACAACTCTCTCATTATACCATGGCAATATCAGCACAGCTCTATTTGTCAGAATAAGGCTGAAGATCACTGAGAATTGTTTCAGCTCTCCTGAGAGACAAAAAAGTAAAGCGGAAGAAGCTACGATCTCTAGAGTATAAAATGAATGAAACATGCTGTTTTAGATTGAATATTGGCTGAAAAGTTCATGCATTCAGTAGTTTTGTGGAAATAAATCCTGTTTTTGTGAAGAGTCGTGTGAGTCTCTTTAGAATTTTAGCTCTATATTTCTATGGCATCGCTGTGGAAGAGTAATCAGCTGGTGAAGTGGATATTGTAGAGTTAACCGAAGTTATCGTGCATTGTAATGTTTGAAGCGTTTTTCAAAAAGATTGTGAAGATTTAAAGGGGTGGTTGATTATCACTTTTCTAACTTTAGTTAGTGTGTAATGTTGCTGTTTGATCATAAACAGCATCTGCAAAGTTACGACACTCAAAGTTCAAAGCAAAGGGAGATATTTGCTTTTAAAGAAATCGCTTTTTAAGGACTACAACAAACGGCTGGTAGAGACTACACCACATTCCTCCCGGGTTAGTGACATCACCAACCCTACAATTTACATAAACCCCGCCCCCGGAACACGATTTACAGATTATCAAGACAGAATATGCTAATAAATGACTAGAAGATAACTGTAGCGACTAAGTACCACTAAATGCTACCGGTTGATGACTGATAGCTTACTTTCTTACGTGAATTCAATAAGGCTCATGATCACACTCTCATTGTTAACAGTTGAACATTTATTCGTCTTCCTTTTAGGCAAACGCCTGTCATTTGAACACAGTAAAAAACTGTTCGCCTCCTCAATCATCCAACACCTGAGTGACAAACAGTTGACCTTAAATAACCCCAGGCCACAGGCAGAACACCCAAACAATGAAAACACCACCCTCCAGTGGTTGGGGGAAAAACTTAAAGAAAAACATGGCTCCTACACGCCAGCCCCTAATTGCGTGTGGCAAAAGACATAGCAATTAACAAAACTTAACTTAAAAGGAGCCATAATAATGAAAGAAAATCAATATTCCAATACACATTCAGTGTAGTCAAAGTTTTTGCATGACATTCATCTCATATTACATCAAGATGTAGCTTCACATAATAAACATATTTTTGTAACAGGTCTTTCAATCACGTTTGTTTTGGTTTGGAGGCTAACCACTCGGACCAGACCCTTCCTATCCGGAAAGGTTTTCAAAATTCTGCCAAGCACCCAAGATCCTCTTGGTGTTGTAGAGTCCATAACGACTACAATGTCTCCAGGCATGAAACTCCTCTTCTCCTTGGTCCATTTCTGCCGTTCTTGTAGCAGTGGTAAGTACTCTCTGATCCATCGTTTCCAAAAGAGGTCAGAGATGTACTGAACTTGTTTCCATCTTTTCCTGGAATACAGATCCTTTTTGTCAAAAAGTCCTGGTGGGAGAGCTGGTTTCCCTTTCAGGAGAAGTAAGTGGTTGGGTGTTAAAGCCTCAAGGTCGTTAGGATCCTCTGACAACTTTGTGATGGGGCGATCATTGAGCATTGCTTCAGCTTCACATAGTACAGTATGAAATCTCTCATCATCCAATGTTTGCTGCCGCAGCACAGAATGCAGAATCTTTCTGACCATACGTATGAGGCGCTCCCAGACACCACCATGATGTGATCCAGATGGCGGGTTAAAACTCCACTTTATTTCTCTATGAGACATGGCTTTCTCAATCCGGTGATGGTTTAAAGCGGCTAAGGCTTCACGAAGCTCTCTTTCTGCTCCCACGAAATTGGTGCCATTATCTGATCTCATGTGTGACACTTGTCCTCTCCGAGAGATGAACCTCCGTAAAGCATTGATGCAAGAGTCAGTGTCCAAAGAGTAAGCCACTTCGAGGTGCACAGCCCTACTTGTCATGCAAGTAAACAACACTCCATATCGCTTCACAATGTTGCGCCCTCTTTTTATATCAATTGGCCCAAAATAATCTACGCCGACGTTGGTGAATGGCGGTAGATCAGGAACCACTCTTTCCTTGGGCAGGTCTGACATCTTCTGTTCACTTGTCCTTCCTCCATACAGCTTGCAGAATAGACATTTTGTTATGACCTTTTTCACAGCCGAAATGCCATTTGTGATCCAAAACTTTCTCCTTACAGAAGAAAGAACATGACTTCTGCCTCCATGACCAAGCTGCAAGTGGTAATGCTGGAGGATAAGGTAGGCGATGTGTTGGTCTTTTGACAGAATGAGGGGATGTTTTAGGCCCTCAGGAATAGCTGCTTTGCTCAGCCGGCCCCCAACACGCAGAAGTCCTCCCTCCAGCACAGGGTCCATTCTGTAGATGCTACTACTCCTGGGTATTACTGGATTCTTGGAGGTCAATGCAGCAATTTCATCTGGGAATCTTTCTTGCTGACAAAAGGCAACTATGGCTGTCTCGGCTTCTGCGAGATTTTTTAAAGACAACTTTTGATTTCCCAGTGAATCTTTGAAGGCTTGCATCTCTTTTGTCACATTCAGTACTTGTGTTCCATTAGCACTTGCAAACTGAAGTTCCTTTCTCTTTTTACACAGTTTCGATAGAGCTCTTTTCAGCTTGAGGATCCAAGCAACCGCCACCTTTAATCTTTGCCAGTCTGAGAAAAAAGATATTAGTTGAGAAGTGGCATTTGTGTTGATGAGGGTTACGTTGATTATGGGATTCCTTTTTAACTCTGGGTCATCAACAGTCACACTTAAATCTAAAGGTGACCATTTTCCTTCAGGTTCCCAAAGAAATTCGGGGCTTTCCATCAATCTTTGTTTCCAAAGACCATCTGCCTTTGTTCCCCGAGATGCATCATCTGCAGGGTTTAGAGTCGAAGGTACATATCTCCATTGTGAAACTTCAGAGCTACTCCTGATTGTAGCTATTCTATTTGCAATGAATGTTTGAAACCTCCGGTCCTCATTTTTTATGTACTTTAAAACTGATGTGCTGTCAGTCCAAAAGCAGGCTTTCATTAATGGCAGCTGGAGCTCTGTTTGAAGCATTTTGTCTACTCTCACTGCAACAACAGCAGCAGTGAGCTCTAGGCGAGGAATGGTAACAGGCTTAAGCGGAGCTACTCTTGCTTTGCCATACAAGAAAGAAACATGAATCCTTTTGTCCATGCTTTGCATTCTGATATATGTAGCTGTGCCGTAGCCCTTCTCACTAGCATCAGAGAAATGATGCAACTGGGCACAAGCCACCTTGCCAAATCCATCAGGCTTGATGCACCTATTGACCTGGAAATCTGCCAACTTTTCCAGATCTTTCAGCCACTTGTTCCACTTTTCTTGGAATGCTGAAGGTATAGGATCGTCCCAGTCACATTTCATCCGGCATAGTTCCTGTAACAGCAGTTTGGCTGGGAGTATGAGAGGTGCTAGGAATCCTAGGGGATCATAGATGGAGCTGATTATTGATAGCATACCCCTTTTGGTAGAAGGCTTCTCCTTGACTTTGACTTTAAACTTGAAACTGTCCGTCTCGATGCACCACTGCAAGCCTAAAGCCCTGTCCACAGGCAGCTCATCTCTGGCTAAGTCCAGCTCCTTCAGAGTTTGAGACCTTAACTCTCCTGGAATACTTTGAAGTACCTCTCGGCTGTTGCTGATCCATTGGGTTAGAGTGAATCCCCCTCCGCTGCAAATGGTTATGAGGTCCTTAACCATGGCGACAGCATCCTCCTCGGAAGGCAGGCTCTTTAGAAGGTCGTCCACGTAGAAATTTCTGGTGACTGTTTCAATCACGTCTAGTGAAAAGTTGGTCTTGTTATCCTCAGCAGTCTTTCTGAGCGCAAAGCAAGCGCAGTTTGGGGAGGAAACTGCTCCAAATAAATGCACAGTCATGCGATATTCTTTCAGGTCTTGTTCCATTTTACCTTCAGGCCACCACAAAAAACGCAAAAAATCCACATGTTCCTCAGTTACCTGTACTTGATGGAACATGGCTTTTATGTCAGCCATTAAGGCCACGCGTTCTTGTCTGAATCGCATCAGGACCCCTACCAACGAGCTTGTTAGGTTGGGACCTTGCAAAAGTTGACTGTTGAGTGAAACCCCTTTATATGCAGCTCCACAATCAAACACGACTCGTAGCTTATGTTTCCTTGGGTGGTATACACCATGGTGTGGTATGTACCACACTTTGCCTTTTATCGCCAGTAACTGATGCTGCGGTACCTGTTCAGCATAGCCATTATTGATGGCATCAGTGATGAAGTTTGTGTATTCTTCATGAAAGCTTGTATTTCTTTGCAGTTTCCTTTTTAAACCAAGGATGCGTTGCAAGGCAACAGAGGTAGAAAGAGCTGCACTCTTGGCTTGTGCTGCTGCTTTAAAGGAAAAGCATGCTCTGGAAGACCAGGAATATCTGTTAAAGAGGTGTTTACATCAGCTACATAAATTCATCAACTAACCATTCAGAAATGTTGTCTACATGTTGTCTACTTTCTGACTCCGGTTTGAACATAAAAGGCTAAAAGTTGAAAATTTCAGTGCATGTCTGTGTGAGGTAAAAGGACTCAAGCTGTTGTAGCTCCGCCCTCTGTGCCGGGAGCAGCAGCTCATTTGCATTTAAAGGGACAGACACAAAACGGTGCGTTTTTGCTCACCCTCAAAAATCGACAATTTTAACATGCTATATAAAAATATCTGTGAGGTATTTTGAGCTAAAACTTCACATACACACTCTGGGGACATCAGAGACTTATTTTACATATTGTGAAAAGGGCATTATACCACCCCTTTAAACTCAGGCTTTGTATTTCTATAGTTCTCCCAAAAAAACTTAAAAGAGTCCCTAAAAAACTTGTCACACAGCAAAGAAATGTTAAAATGCCAGTAAGCACTTCTAGGTTTAATAGAGTTTAAAATAAAACTTCATTGCACCATACCATGATCTGAGAAACGTATAAGAATAATTGAACAGCTATTAAAAATATTACGATTATGTCTAAACCCGCAAAATCTATCCAATCTGGCAAAAGATATTACATTATCTCCTGTATGAGCCCATGTATATTGCTTTTCATTTTCATTCTGCCTCCAGATATCACATAATTCATTGCCGTTTCTGAAGGCAAATGAGGTTCAGTGTGGTTTCTGTCCAATATGTTCAGTACAATTAAAATCACCACCCAAAAACACACTCTACAGAAGAACAATTTTGCAGAGTAGAACACAAGATAAAAGCAAACACATTATTTTCAAAACAAGCTCTCGCTTTTAAAAGTCTGTCTTTGACAATTTCATCAAAATCATGATATGGGACTAAAACTTTTTGCAAACAAAACGCCAACTCCTGCACTTGATGAAGTATGATGGCTCAGTACAGATATACCCTCAAACTCCCTCGCCCAATCAGAAACATTATTTCCATCACTGTGTGTTTCTGGCAGCAAGATAACATCAAGGTTCTTCTGTTTAATTACTGCATTCAACATGGCTCTTTTTCTACTGTCTCTGGCACCATTCACATTCTAGTTAGCCAGGCGTACTTCACTCATGGCAAAAATAAACAGAAATAAAACCAGCCCTCCAACACACAACAGATCATTGGAAACTGTATCTCTTAGTTTTTTTAAACATCGTTATTCAACTCTTTACAACAGTCCCTCACAATCTTCTTCAAACGATTCTTTATTAGTAAAACAGCCCTCTGTCATTAAACTTCTTGTTTTTTCAACAAACTGCTTGATATCGGGGAAATATGCTTGAACACACACACCTCTCTTATTTTCAGTTGCTTTAAGAAACAGCTTTATATCCTCATCTTCGAAGCTTCGACCAGAAAAACCACACTGGAGTCAGACAATTCACTGTCACTTTCTGTCTCATGTTGGAAGCCTGAGATTTATCACACTTTTTCCTTTTCTGGGGTACCTTGAACACATTTTGTTCTATTCCTGTATTAACACAATCAACCTCACATACACTCCGCAACACTGGCAAAGCAACATTCTCTGTAACACCACATAGCTGTTTCTTGTTTTCCAGGTTCCCAGAAAACTGTATATTCACTGAATTCCTTTTGCTGTCATTAATGTGTGTCGTACCTGAGTGCTCTCGATACGTCGAGGTTGAACCAGCCTAAGCGAAGCTAGCAGTGTCTGCTCCCTTAATAATCTCTTATTCAAATTCATCGACTCGAAAATTTTGAGACAATTTTAGAGACTCCGGGCTCCTTCCCCATGACCGACTCAAGTTCACCAGTTCGGCCTCGATTGCGTCGCTCGAACCGGGAACGGCATTGACAATGCTTTCTCCTACTAAATCTACCTAAATCTACTTTTCTACAAGCGAAACATTTTGTTTTTGCGGTTGTAACAAAAATCATATATTCAAATTCACAGACTCAAATTTAGAGACGATTTAACTCGACGTCATCTTGAACTAGCCTATCATTTATGCGAAACGCCTAAAAGAAACGTTGTGTTTCAAAACTGGGGATTCACTGCTGATCAGAATCTTTTTAATTGGGTATAGCCTACTAGTTTTCCATAATGAGACAACGCCAGAGTTGATATGTTATCACTAAGAAAAGGGGGAACACTGGATAACTCTCTTTGATGGTAATGAGAGTAACAAACTCATCACCGATAACAATTCCATGCTCAACTAATTCATTTGCTTTTTTAATAGGCTACTGTTGAGGAAAATCACCATGACATTATTCATTCTAGAGGCAGATAAAATACACTCGTTCCCCACAACTTCTCCGACAGCCATGCAACATTCCTCAACACTTGTCGCAGACGGCACTTTAACCGCATGGTGTCGCGTGAGTGAACCCAAACCCGGCACACCTGGGGCCGTCACACATCCCTGTTAAAGACATCCCAACAATAATCAACAATAAACACAACAAGAAATTTCACTCATGCAAATCCACCTACTCTCACACCACTCCTTTCACTCAGTACCCAACAACCACTCTGGAAGTGAGAGAGAGAGATTAAGCGTATGTGAATTACCCGAGTCTGCGTGTCTCTCAACAGTGTTCGGCAGCAGCGCCTCTACTAATAGCAAAGCTGTAAGTTTATAGTAAGTAAGCTGTAAGTGCGGCGTTATTACCTCGCTAGAGAGAAATGTCATGTAGCTTTAACTACATAAGTTGTTAAACTATTTTACTGATAAAATCATCAAAGCAGTGCTTGACAACACTTTTCTGTGTGTGTGTCCGTACTGTATGTGTGTGCGTTTGAGTGGGAGAGAGACCGGGAGAAAGAGAGTATGTGCTTTCCGTACATCATGAAACGTAATTTTGTGGCAAAAAACATGGAAATAATTTCGTTTTTATCCTTTTGTTTGCTGTTGTCGGCTGTAAAGACCTTTGAAATAACTGGATTTGGCGAAGTGATATGGAGCTGTAATGCGGTCAAGTCCTGCCTGGAACTACTTTAGCCATGAGTTTCCCTGAAAATAATTGCACACTTTAGAACGTTTGTCAACCAATCAGATTCAAGCATTCAACAGCCCCACAGTATAAACTATTTTAAGGCCTCTCATCAGTTCACTTCGCATCAGGGTTTTTTTTTTTTTTTAGCCATTTACCCATTGGCTCAAGAATCCTTAAAACCACTGATGAACATCAACTTAATTTGTTATGACTAGTCTGTGAGTTCTCCTTCTTTGGCCTTCAGCTCTCTATCCATTCATCTTTAAAGAAGAATAAGAGTAGATGGAAAATGGGACTCAGGGGTGACCAACTGTGTGTGCTGTACATATGTGACATATTTGCTTTGACACTTCCATCAGTGCACGCTGCTAGGTCTGACCTGCCTAGGAAATGTCTCGTAGCATTACTGTTTTCCACACACACACACTAGCTCTAGGCTTCAAGGCTCTGCACAGAAGAAAAAGGTCAAGATAATATCAGGAACACAAATGCATTGTGCTACATGGTACGTGGATACAAACAAGTATGTGTACACCTACACAGGGTAAGCTTGGATAAATTACTTGCATAAATGTGGTTGTAGACACACACTCAGGCACAATATCCAGCAATGTAGGTCAGCTTCTCTTTATTTTATTGTGAAGCTTTTATAAGATGACTCACTCACACAAACAAACACAGATGCGTTCTTATTGACGCAAAAGGCGGGGGTCTCATCTGACTATCAAAAGTGGCACATTTCTAATTCTGAAACAGACTATTCCCCCCTCTACAAGAGTAGATCAAACAAGCATGACGCAAAAACCTTGGTTTTCACAAATAGGGCATTAACATCTTTGTGAGATGGTTTCATAAAGGTGATATTTTCTTTTCTTTTATCAAACCCATGGTGGTTATACTCCTTAACCCCCAACAAAGTACTGAACTAAAGTCCAAGCTTAGTTAAAAGTCAGAAGTCAGATTACTTGATTGCTCCAACCATTAATATGTTCTTTTACATGTAGTTCAGACAAAGTTGTATAAATACTGTAGGTGTTCGATTTCAACATATAAGATTCCTGGTACGGTGTGCAGGGAAGATCCACAGGTGAAACAGGAAACGCAACAGCTTTACAATGGGGTTTCACGAGTTTGCCTGTCTCTTTTACACACCTGGTGTGGCTACAGGTTTGGATAAATAACGGCCGGTCTCAAATAGAGGCCCATTTCGGGTTGTATTTAATCTTCTATAACCCGTCGTCAGATCGTCTGTTTAAGCCAGTTCTATGGAGCAGATTGTGCACGCAAGGCAGGCAGAGTTAGCGGAGGCCGGAGAGGGAGAAGTGGAGGAGAGCGATGAGGAGGAGGAATTCGCCAGTTAACTTGTAGTTGAGGATCGCGGTGATGATGATAGTGATGAATAGGGTCCTTTTGTATCACATGATTGCAGTTGTTTTACAGGGTAGCCTTCATTCTTTCTTGTTGATGTGTTTCTGGCAACTAGTTCATAGGCTCGATGGATATTACCGGTAACTTGTATTGTTCAGCCCATGGCTGTCACATCGTTTCGTTTTTTTATGCTGCCAATAATCTAAAGGGGGTCGCAACTCGAGGTATCGCACACCGGACGCGCACTTTGTCAGTTTATGGCCAGCAATATAGTTATGTTTAAGGATATTATGGAATTAAGATCATGTCTGTACTATGTTATGATTGTACTGTACAATTAAATACAATCGTTGCTTAGTCTGCAGTCTGAATTCACTTTCCCTCAGAGCGTCCGTTAACTGAATGAATTGAGAATATCACCTGAAAATCCGATAACATCAGCAATTTTCATTCAAGCAACTGATTTCTGTAAATGAGTGTAAAACTGAATGTATATAGCAGCACAGGGTGAAGTCAGTATATACATTAACGACGATTTGAGACAAAGTTCACTCATAGAGAATAATGTGTTCGAATTTTAAAGACGTGGCGCTGCGCTTCTCGTCTGGTGTGCGACCCCCTTTAGACATACGGGAATATAGTAGGCTAATTCTGACATTAACTGATTTGTTAAACACAAACACAGATATGGTAACCTCCTACTGTCATGCTCATCTCAACACTAAATTAAAGGCCTGTCTCATATAGACGCCTGTCTCAAATACAAGCCGGTGCAGTTCGGAGATTTGGGAAAATAAAAGCCCGGGCTATTATTTGAAGTTTTATGGTAAGCAGATATAGAATAAAAAATGTGTATTTGCCGTGCTGTCCGATGGGAGGGTGTCGAGCTCAGAATTTGGCCTGAACCCAGAGCCCATGATGTCTTTGATGTTCCCACTCCCACCTCTGTCTGTTCCGTGTTCGCAAAGTGGGTCGTTCGTAAGAAATCTGCCTGCCCTGTATTGGCCACAAGGGATAATTATAATCCCCTGCCTGCACTGTCCAGTCCTTCAGCTCTGTCTTCACTGCCTCTCATCAGTCCTTCGTTTCCTCCAGCACTGTCTGCTCGGTGCATTGTGATCCCGTCCTGGACAGTCGTTTGCTCCGCTTGGAACCTTGAAGCCCATCACTCCACCTCAGCCTGTCGACCAGTCGGCTCCACCTGGGACCGCCGTCCCTACGTCTCCACCGGGCTTCCTCGTCCCTCCAGCTCCACCATGCTCTTACAGGACTTTCTCTGTGACTCGTCCCTCCAGCCCTTTCGCTCTGTCGGGCTCCACCTTACCTCCGGCTCCACCTTAGTCCTTGGGACAACGGCACCGTGACTTCATCTTAGCCACTTGTCCCTGCGTCGAGGTCAGTCGTCTCCCTGGTTCTGCCAATATTTTGTTTTGAGTTTGTGAACTGCTGCAATAAAAAAATCATTATTGCAATTGCTGCTGACAATTGTGTCCTATTTTCTTAGAGTGCATAATTTAATACAATAGTTATTGTCATTGGAGTGGATTTATTGTCCTTGATCCTGCATTGTTTTTGGGAATCTGTTTCATGTGGATCTCAAGTCAGTGAAAATGCAGGCAAATTGAGAGAGAGGTTCACAGATGGAAAACAGGCAACAAAGAAACCCGCCACAGAAAGAGGGCAGAGCCAGACATTTTCATGATGACAGAGAAAAATGGCTCTAGCTGTATGATTCCCTCCCACAAACCATCCTGACTGGCATATAGCCTATCTTTCCTAACTGCAAGTGACAGGGTGTGAAGGCCTGACTACATCCACACGTTTTATCATTAGTCAAGTGCACACAATAATTCACGTCAGTAAAAGCGGGAACAGAAATCCTTGATTTCTCGTAACTTGGTTTGTGCTACGGGCATAAAAATTATACAACCTGACACTCAAATCATTTGGCCTTTTGATGAGAAGTGTGCTCTTACCTTCTAAAGCTATCACCATTTTCACTTGATTATATGACATCACGCTTTGTTTAAAAGCATAAATTCAACATATAAAAAAGCAATAAATAGAAAATGTAAAAGTATACAATGACTTGACTTGACAATATACACTCTATACAATCTTTACCATAATGCTGAAAACTTGTTTGTGTTCTTTAATTTAGCTAGGAATTCACGGCGTGATATATTGTTCTTCATTTGATCATAAATCTTCATGTGATACGAATTCACCGGTCAGAGTTCACCAAACTTGAACTATGAAATGCAGTCAAATTCACATGAGCTTGCGTTTCCGGTCTCCCGCATTCACATGCGTATGTAAGTGGAACGAAACATATTGCGTGACTGTCCCTAGGCTTAAGGATGTACTATTTTGACTTAGTAACCATCTAACAACCACTTATAACACTTCAACAACCACATTTCAAGACCTTAGCACTGTGGCCGTCCATGTTGAGTTTTACATGGGCAAGCACCATTCACATTGTCTTCAAACAATGTCAAAATCATTTATTTTTTAAATCTCTCCATCTATACATCATGTTCTGTGTACTACTGATTTCTGCTGAACACAGGATCTCTTTTACCATGAAGAGGAGAGGAAAAGAGAGATAGAGAGGTAAAAGTAGAGACCCAGAAAAGAGTGGCAGAAAGCCCAAGAGATGCAAGGAAAGAGAGCAGAAAGTAGCAGAAAAGTAGTGCTTATCTGTTATCAGCCTATCCCAGACAGCTGAGCAGCTGAAAATCTTCCTTCACCCGCACATCCCACTGTAATTACCACTGACAGACTGAGACACCCACACACCATCACACACACACACACACACACGGCCAGAGCAAGAAACAGCACCACATATCCCTTCCCCTTTTAGCCTCAGTGTCTGTTTAAAAGAACCACCTTAAACACCACTCCTACACACTTGGTTCATTTTAGGGGTCAGAGTGGTTTACAACCATAATGGCTTATATGTGAACGCTCCAGTATGAAGTGCAACCATGTTGGTAGTTAGAAAACCATGGTCCATTCTATTTATATGGAGATGACAGAATTAGGAGCACTTAAGTCAGCATGAAACGGAAGTTGCGATAATTTTGTCTTCCCTATTGTGACGTACAGCTTATTCTTAAACAAGATAAAAATGTAGGGTGGGACTTGATTGTGAACATGGGAAATTGATTAGACGGTTGGATGCTTGTGGTTTGCTATTGGTGGATCTCATGTGAGTGACAGGTTGCCCCGCCCTCACGCCAGTAAACACATCATCGGAGAAGAGATGTCGTTGCAAGAGGGAGGGGAATTTATTTTGATTAAAAATTACGAGGAACATGAATTTATGAAATTAAGATGTACATGGATAAATCATGAATGATAAATACAACAATATTCCATATAAAGAAAAATGTGTTGAAAGAAATCCTTTGTGGTTCAGTATGAAAGTAATACAGTTTTACTGCATCATCATGTTTGCAACCAAAGCCAACTATGATGATTCAGTATATAGCAAAGAGCCTCTTTCTTGCTGGCCAGCTTATCAGACTTGATGACTGCTATCACAGTGAATACTGAGCACTGAAAGCTGAATTCACACAGGCTGATGGACAGCATCTGATGTAGAAGAGTATGCATGTGCACTTATGTATATGATAACCCCTCTCAGGTTTCCTCGGATAGTAATCATTTATTTTATGAGTTCTATATATTCTATGTATTCATATATTTGCACGCTTGCATGTTTTAATGGAAGGCACGAGTCATTAGCTGAATGAGTTTGATTTTTAGAGCATCAGTGAAACTATTATGATGTTTTTTACAGATTACTGGCACATTTGATGGACTATGATAGACTTTTGGGGGTTTGTTCTCGTTAGAGCATGATAAATTAATTACTTCATTTACCTCCACTTCCTAAAATGACTGCTAATCTGTTGCCATAGCAACCTGATGTTACCGTAAAGGATGCACAGTGAGGCGCAGTCTTCCCACATGTGATTTCGGATGATGATACTGATAAAACTGTGAATTGCAGTTAATTTTGAACCCCAGGTTAATCTGCTGCCATGACATTGTTAGTAAGATACACTGCTATTCATAAGCCGTGAGCCCATGAAGTGTCTTTTTAAAGCTCTTCCTGAACAGTGATATAACTGTGTTTTACTCTTGCTCAGAGACAGTGATCTCCAAAAGAAGGCTCAGAGATGAATGTTGCTAATGCTGTCGACGAGAATCCTGAGGTGAACCATCTGCTCCTCAGTTTTCATTCCACACAGCACTGCATGTAAAGCAAAAACTGGCGCTTTAAAGGAGTAGTGCACCCAAATATGAAAATGATGTCATTATATTTACTCACTTCCATGTCTTTTGAAGAATATTAATGCAGATCTTTTCCATATTATGATACTAATTTTCTAATTATCTTCGGTCAATCATCAATGATGCCGTTTTAAAAGCTGTGTGATCTATCTATCTATCTATCTATCTATCTATCTATCTATCTATCTATCTATCTATCTATCTATCTATCTGTCTGTCTGTCTGTCTGTCTATCTATCAGTTCACACACACGTAAATGTATATTCACACTGAGGTCTGATGGGAAGGTATAAATCTCATCCCTGTGGTTAACATCTTCATTTCACATCTCGGGTATCTTCTGTATAACGGCCTGGCAGCTCTGTATGACAAAACACACCTACAGAAATAGAATATTTTGGCACTCAGCCCTCAGAAAACACCCCTCTTATATTATAAACCTGTCAGATGATAATTAAGACTGAAGACGTGATACATGGTGTGTATTCCAAAATAATAATTCATCCACCAGTCCTGAGTGCAGGGTGTTTTCCCTGCAGTTCACAGTGCAATATGTTTTGTGTAAACAAATTGTAGTCAGAGTGAATGTGCCGAGGTGAGCATGAATGATTATGTGTTCAATAATTATGTTAATTATTTTAATGTATTAAAGTGCCTCTATGAATGCTTTTTCGGAAATATTACCTTGCATGCAGTGTGTAATACAGCTGTTTTTGAATGTAAAAGGTCTGCAAAATTTCAAAGATCAAAATGCACGTTATTGTCTCCCAAAAGAAAGCCAGTGTAACACATTTGCATAATGCCAGCCTGTAGTCTTCATTGGCTGCCTATAAACAACGTCTACTTTGACCCTTTAAACAGCCAATATTAGCTGCAGAAATGTATGTGATATTTGTGTGTAGTTTGTTGCTATATGTATAGAAACAAACCATTGGCACGGTTTTCTGGTGCCCTGGTTCTTTTGAAAATTTGATTGTGGTTGCCATGGAAACTCTTGACAATGGATTTAAGCTTGTCCATAATGGGAACTGCTCTTGCTTGTGTTGTATGACACTGATGAGCATGTGCCACTAATGCAATGACGTACGCTGGTTTACTCCAGCAGATCCATCAGTATTGATCCTCCTTTGTCCATTAGCAATCCAGGGTTTCCTCCAGATCCCACACAGCTCTGATTAAATCTTGTAGCCCTCTAGAGACAACGTGCTTAACGTCCTTAACAAGAGCCTCCTCAGCAAGACCCATGCCTTCCCTGACAGAGCCTGTCCAGAGCAGAAGAACGCTGTGAGAGCGAGAAGGAGAGAAAGAGTCATGTGGCTCGTGATAATGGTGCTTTTTCAGCGGCTGACCCTGCGGTTGGTCTGTCTTTTCTCTGTGTGGTGTTTCGGCCCAGCCTCCACAGCCTTTTATCTTCTCTCTCTTCCTTTCAGACCGCTTTTATCTCTGATGTTCACACACCAACATCTTCAACTTCTGCATCATTGCCATCTCAGGCCTTGTCCACACAAATACGTTTTGTTTGAAAACACATCTTTTTCTCTCCGTTTTGGCCTTCCGTCCACACTGAGACGGCGTTTTTATTAATGAAAACAAAGCTTTTTGAAAACGCACTCCGAAGTGGATACGTTAGTTTTTCTCCATTGGTTTGGCTCATTTCTTGAAACAGAAATGACATTCTCAAAACAACATGGACAAACCTCCAAACCACTTGGCAATTGTTCACAACAGAATTGAATTTCTCATTCATTTCATCAAATTGCAAATGTCTAAGTACATGTCTCAATGTCTCAGTACATCTTTGCAAATGATTAAGTACAGGTAGCCTACATTTAGCACAATTTCCAAGTGAATAGATCTTGTTGATCTAAACTGACTGTTGATTCTCAGTCTAATGGTTGTTCGCTCCAAAACATGTCAGCGTCATTTCATTGTATAAGTCATCACATGCACAATATTCTGTTCAATTGTCAAAATTAGTCAAGAATATAATACCATGAATACCATATGTGTGTGTGTATATATATATATATATATATATAATACCATATAATATTATTGGCCTATTGGCCACCAGGCCATGGTGGATGTCCCAGGCCAGTGAGGGGGCAATATAACTATGTGTGCTGCCATATCTGAGAATGGTGTGGCCACTCACATCCCCAGTCTTGGCCCATACAATACACAGAAGCTCCTGATCTTCTTGGACCGCCTTCATTTTGATTTGATCCCTGAAAATGAGAGAGGTCTCGTAGGGCCTCACCTACCACTATATGTCATTGTATGGGACAATGTGAATTTCCACCGTGGCCCGCTCATCAGGGCCTTGTTCACATGGTGTTCCTACCACCTTACTCTCCTTTCCTCAATCCTAATTGAGGAGTATTTCTCCGCTTGGAGGTGGAGAGTGTATGAGCATCGGGCTCAAGATCAGAGGTCCCTGCTCCATGTGCGGATATTACAGGAGCTCAGTGTAGGGGATGGTTGTGACATGCACGCCGTTTCTTCCCTCGTTGCATCGCAAGGGAGAATATACGCTGTGCAGTGGACGAGAATCTGTGGCCAGACAGACAGCAGCGTGTGGATGGCCAGGAGGGTGAGGACAGCGACCAGTGAAGAACTGTTAGTTGTGAAACTCCAGCTTTATTTACAGCACTGTAGGCTGCATATAATTTTCTTTGTTTTTTGTTTGTGTGTTTATATTACAGTATATTATGCTGTATACATTTTGTTTTTACTCTGATGTATGGAAGTTACTTTATGTGTGTGAATGATAATGGTTACAATTTCCTTGGCAGTATGAGTGCAATGTGTGATGTCAAACCTTGGAGGCTACTCTTACCCTAAAATCCTATTTCTTTTTTTCAGTTTTATACACAATTGTATTCTGTTAGCTAGACAGAAAACAGTACAGTAACCATTGTCAATGAAGGACTGGGCTAAGACTGAAAGGTGGACATGAGGGATATTTCAATGGTCCTCTGCCATAGTGACAAAACATCTAAACATTTTGACTTGCAGTGCTTACACAAGCATTTTGGGGGCACTGACTGTTTAAATGAGAAGGAAATGTAGTTTTGACACATGAGTGAACTGTTTTGGGAGAGGTATGAGCTTTTGCAAGTGAACCATGGTGTTGTGCCGAACCATCCACGTTATTTTGGCAAAAGCACCAAGAGTGTTGAGAATGTCCGGTCTGTTTCAAGAAATGAGCCAAAGCAATTGAGAAGGATCTTTGTCATTTTCGTGGCACTGACTCTTTATATGGGAAACAGATTTAGTTTTGAAGCATGAGTGAACAGTTTTGGGAGAGATATGAGCTTTTGCAAGTGAGCTATAGTGTTGTGCTGAACTGTAAGACTGTTTTGCCAAATGATCTTAGAGTTTTGAGAATGTAATTTCTGTTTCAAGAAATGAGCCAAACCAATGGAGAAAAACTGTAAAACGCTGTTTTCGCGTTGTGTGGATCGTGAAACCGGAGGTATTTAAAAACGATGACATAGTCATGTGACTCATATTGTACCAATAGATATTCATGTTTATACCGGTATTGTGCCTGTTATGTGCTATTAACTTTCACACAGTTGCTAAAATGTTACTTTGCACACTCTTCATATCACAGTCCTGCAAATATGACATTATTTACTCACATTTGGTGTCCTGCGGCAATACATGAGAGCAGCTGCATGCGTTTTAGACCAAACATATGGTGAGTGAGCTAGCTTGACTATAGTTCAACTACTTTAAAACTGCTACAAGCTACATATCATTTAAAGTAGCTGGCACAAAAAAGCAAGTGTGTTTAATCCCCAAACCTGCATAACCCACAAACGCAAAGACATAATCCCACTCCTCTCAAAATACCAAATCCGTACCAAAGCCTCACACTTCCTTCACTCTCTGCTGCATTATATCCTGATATATGCAAATTGAGAGTCTCAGATTTGGATGTTGCTGACAACTGAGATAGAACAAATCCCAGCAGAGCGCAGGGGTAAGATTTGGACACTATCAGATGGGCTTCATTTGTGTCTGTGACAGGCAGTCAAGAGCGGTCCAGCCAGTCCCTGTGGTGTCCGAAGGCTGGGCACATCTGCACGTCTGCCTCAAGGCTGTTCCCCATGCTGACGTTATGCCCATCGACTCCCAGAAGAGCTCAGGCTCACCATATTCGGCTGTTATAGGAAGCAGTCAGAGATGCATGAGTCATACGCCTGTGCCTCGTTTATCAAGCCTGCGGGGTTAGGTGAGTTCACCTGTCAGGAAAAGGCTCATTAAGTCTATTGTCTACTGTTTGCTCATCTGCCAAAGCTCTCTTATGATCAGGCAAGAGGGCATGATTGCTATGATTGCTGTGTAATTGCACATAATTGAGAAATACTTTTATGGAAAAGAGTGGGTGCACACATTTTAGTTGAAGGTGCTACCAAAGAAATAACTGTGAACAATTTTTAGTTATTTACTCAACACCATGATGCTAGGTTGTTGTCAATGCTTGCCATGTACAGTTGCTTTGGTGTTTGGGTTGGTTTTAGCATGTTGCAATGCTTTGCATGGTTAAGTGGTTTTACTAACAATACTGTATGCTTTTGTTGTATGGAAAAGAACAGCGCAGAGATTCTGCAAAGTATCTTATTTTGAGTTTCAGCAGAAGAACAAAAATCGTAAAATTGTGATTTTTATATGGATTATTATACCAGCCTAATAGAGATTAATAATCAAATTCAGTGAATAATTTCATATTTTTACTTTGGTGTATTTAAATGAGCATTTGACCATAAACTGAAGCAAAGACCATAACATTATAATTATATTTCTATGTTAGCCCTGTAATAGCTAGCATTCAAAGACTTTATAACAAGCAGCCAGATAATTATCAGCCTCCAAAGAGACCACGATTAAATTAAGGCTGTTCTTTTGTAGTGAGAGACCTTCGAGAGAAAAATAGAACATCCCTGTTTCCATCTTGTAATTAATGTCATGCAATTAGGCTAAGCATACATCTCTGTGGTTACATGTCATTTCCTGTTAGTGTGTGTGTGTGTGTGTGTGTGTGTGTGTGTGTGTGTGTTACAGTTGCTGACTTCAGAGCAGTTTTCTTCTTAGTAGTCACCTGGGGTGGAAGAACCAAAAATCAATCAAAATGCATTCAATGTGAAATAAATGAATAAATAAAGGCACATATAAAGGCACATCTGCCTTGCAATTTGAGCTCCAAACACTCTGGCCACAATTTGCATAATATGCACTAAAATAATGGCTATATATTTGGAATTAAATGTACTACTTCCTACTGAATAATGTGTATTATTTTTATTATTAGAAAAAATAAAAAAACAAGGGCGACAGCAATATTCAAATGCTACAGTATTGTCATATGACTCATAACATTGCGTTTTTAATTCAATAAGTACCGTCAAGTTATCATCTTTGCATTTGGCAGTCTGACCAAATAATCAAGAAGCAGATGTTAACAATCATGCCTGATTACATCTAGTTTGTCCATCATGGTGAAGGTCAAGTCGAACACAATGCATTCGACCATTTAGTAGGAATATGTAGGATAATTCATGAGCAGAAGTAACAAAAATAACTTGTTTACATTGATGTATTATACATTTTATTTGACTTAACACTATATTAATTGCCCATTCATGTATTTTTTTCAGCTATTATACAAGATTAACTTCCATGAATTTTCAATTCACATGCATATTTATTAAATTGATTCATTTTATCGACTCTGTTTTCATCTTTTTCTTTTCTTACACCTCTCATATGATATTTCAAACTGTGCTCACCCACTAGAGTTAGCACAGCAGAGACACGTGTGAGGCTGTGATCTCGTATTATGACTCAGAGGGGGTTTGTTTTCATCCCTCTAGCTGTGCCAAAAGAGACCACCCGCCTTCACTAGGACTCACAAGCTAAAAATAGACAAAAAATAGACAGAAGCTGAAATGTTTGCGTTTCTGTTTACATCTTTTGAGTTTGAAATGCATTCCTCTCCATAGTGATGAAGACGTGGGCGAGATTTTTAAATGGATAATAATCTGACTTTTATTGCCGTGTGTTGCTATTCCAGGGTTCGGAAGCATATGTTTGACTCTCACTATACAGCAGCCATAAACACCTGGCCATTAGTGAATGTAGAATGTACCCTAGTAAAACAACCATTCTGATTGTGCTAATCTTAAATAGTTTCACTGATTTGTGCTGCGAGCCCAAGACCAAGTAATAGCCCTATATGTGTTGGCCCCTAAGGTCTTAACAACATTTGTCTCTTGTAATTATGTCCAGCTGAGAAAGGGTTTTAGAAAATTGCAGTCTACTATTTGGACAAGAAGCTGTATATATACCAGAGTGCTGGATGCTATTTCTACACCTCCAGGGTCATTGATGAGAAGAGGTTGGATCTAGCAGGAGAATGGATTATTGCACCCTTCCTCGCAGGAGATGCACCATGCTTACTCTTTGCTTGCAAACCTCCTGGTTGAAAACTATGACAGGCTGATGGAAGAGATATTGTTCTACCCCTGGTGTGGGGCCTAGTTTCATGCCTGACCGTTCTTTTATTCTAGTTTGGATGCAGGCAACTGTAACAGTCTGTGCATCGACAGTTAAATTGCGGAGATCACAAACCCAGGCCCAACAAAGAACTAGGATAAAGATACTGTGAAGGAATCAGAGTGGAAAGGGGGACCATGACACTGGGCCCAGTGGATGAACTAATGCCTGCCAACACCAGTTTGGGTTGTGGACAAGCTTGGCCAGTTGGCAGCAGGATCCACAATATCTCACCAGCAAGAGTTTCAGTGGAGTCGAAGGTAATGACAAGTGAAACCTTCTTGCCTGCCCAACCACCAATTTAATCCATGGGCACTATTAGCATTAGGAATGTCCCCTATCTCATTTCTATTGTGAGATCATTTCTTGTGCTAATCATGCCAGTGACCATTGCAGTCAAGCTGGGCAACTTGCCAATGGCGTCCTAAAAGACATGAGGTGCCATTGCTTCTTAAGTGGGATTGGTTTGGACAGTTCATGCACCAAAAGTGCACATCAATGGAGAAGGGTAATGCACAAGCATTACAAATGTTCTCTTCATACTGTGCTGTCAAGGTGGCATCACAAAGGTAGTATTCGAAGATTCATGCACTCAGACCATCATTATCCATTGCACACAGGTGGACTCCTTGAGAGTTTTGATTTTACCCCTGAAATTAAATGTAGCATGCTCACTGTAAAAAAAGTTCAGGTCAAGTAACTTAAACTTCCTGGCTACATTACTGCCTAGTTAAACCACCTAAAGTAATTATAAGGGTTAGTTTAAGTAGATTCTTAAGGTGACAACTGCATGTTACCACTTTTTATTCAATGCAACATGCTGTAAAGGACAAGGTGTGTCTGTTGTAGATCAGGAGCTCCTGGTTGACAATGTTCACAATCACAATCTTCCGTTGTGTAGTGGTTTCCAGAAATATGAAGTCCTTTGGCAGTTTGCATGAAGTAAAGCGAGGCGTTACAAAAAACACACTGGAAAGTGTCCGAGAGGACAATTGGTAACAAGGCCATCATAGGCCCTCTTTACACCTGGTATCAAGATGCGTTTTGGTCAATCGGATCACAAGTAGATGAGAGAGACACATACCCGTTTACACCTGGTGTTTTGATCTGTCTCTTTTGTCCACTTTCACTTCTGTCCTGATTTCTTCGAGGGGAGGGTCTGTGGGCGGGTAAATGTATGGGCTTTTTTCATATCTTTCAATCTAATGGACAAAATAAGCTTGCACAATTTGACGATGGACAATGGAAAAACATACGGAGAGCAGCAGGTTTTGTTTCTGCTCTAAAAGCCGCAAGATCCCGCCGAACACTGTGAGTGTGTGTAAGAAATCAGGAATCGTGAGAGAACATTGTGCTTGGTACATTTTTCATCTTCAAACCACACTTTGTCCCCAGCTGACAAAGTTTAAATCTTGTCTGGCTAGTGCGCTTCCCATAATGTTTACGCATTAGGTTAGTAGACGGAGAGTAGACAGTCTTTTGTGGCTGTTTGAACACATTCAACCACATGAGCGTTTACACTACGAAAGCAATCCAGTCAAATGCGTTTTCAACTACCTCTGGAAGTTGTCGAAAGTGGGCAAGCTCAAAACGTTTTAGACCTTGTTTACACCTGTATTAAGCGTCGTCCACTTGTGATCTGATCGACCAAAACGCATCTTAATACCAGGTGTAAACAGGGCCATCTACTTTGTCTTAAAAGCTGCTTAGGGAGTTCAGGTAGGCTCAACTAACTGCTAACCTCAAATAAAAGCGCCTAGGTCTACCAGTACCTGCTACCTGGGTTTTCAAACCATCAGGGGATTGATTAAAGGACAGGAAACAAACAAAGAAGCAGTGCATTGATACGATAATTTATATACCTTTCATTATTCAGATGCAACAGCAATTGTGGTCATTACAGTTTTTGTAGGGTCAGCCAACATCAGTGCTGATGGACAGTCATGATGCTCCCATCCTGATACATCTGGCAACTGATCTGAGATGCAAACCCTCAGTAATCTGCCACAGTCACTGGCCACCTCACCTGGAACCCCAAAGTGCCTCTTTATCACCAAACACCAATCACGAAGCTCATCTGCGCTGCACACTCATTGTCTCCTAAAACCAAATAGCTCTCTAAATGGTCCTCTGGGGAAATATATGTTGTGTCTATGCCTCTTTTCACATTAGAGCACACAACATCAGTCCCTTAAAGTCACGTTAAACCCTTTATGAGTAAGGCAACAAGAACGCATCTCTGTGCATGTATAATACGGCACAAAAATAGAAACCATTTGACCGTCACAATGTCTCAAGACAATGTAAAACTCTTGTCATGTATTGTTTTGACATTCTTGACTTGTTTATAGAGGATTTGCTGTAGGAGCAGAATTCAGGGATATGTGTCGCACTGGTCAGGATGCTCAAACAATGTTTTGAAAGGGGAAAAAATTAACACATCACATTTAAAGGGTTAGTTCACCCAAAAATGAAAATTCTGTCAGTAATTACTCACCCTCATGTTGTTCCAACCCCGTAAGACCTTCGTTCATCTTCGGAACATAAATTAAGATATTTTTGATGAAATCTGAGTGCTGGATCACTTCTCCATAGGCTGCTAGGTGACCGAAACTTGCTGGCCCAGAAAAGTTATTAAAGAGATCGTTAATATAGTCCAAGTGACTACAGTGGCTCAATCTTAAGTATATCAAGCGACGAAAATACTTTTTGTGCGCAAAAACAAACAAAAATAACGACTTTATTCCACTATTCATTTCCTTCTCTCTGGGCCTCTAGTTGGTTCACGTAGTGTTTTTGCGCTGCGCGTCTGTGTTACACGTCACCACGTAGGCTCACTATTGGCCGACGCTGGTCATGTGTGTGATGCGTGATGACGTGTAACACAGACGCGCTGCGCAAAAACACTACGAGGCCCAGAGAGAAGGAAATGAATAGTGGAATAAAGTCGTTATTTTTGTTTGTTTGTGCGCACAAAAAGTATTCTCGTCGCTTGATATACTTAAGATTAAGCCACTGTAGTCACTTGGACTATATTAACGATCTCTTTAATAACTTTTCTGGGCCAGCAAGTTTCGGTCACCTAGCAGCCTATGGACAAGTGATCCAGCTCTCAGATTTCATCAAAAATATCTTAATTTATGTTCCGAAGATGAACGAAGGTCTTACGCGGTGGGAACAACATGAGGGTGAGTAATTACTGACAGAATTTTCATTTTTGGGTGAACTAACCCTTTAAATATATTGTAAAAGGTTGTACAAAGACATGCCAGGAGTGCATAGAAACTAATACAGAACTGTCAGGGCTGTGTTGCAGAAACGGGTTTATTAGTGTTTAAAATAGCATCTTGTCCCTTCACTGCAAGTCTTGTGGAAAGGAAAGGAAGTACTTTTCAGCCAATGCTTCAACAACGGGTTACACATTCCCTAGAGATGTCACAATATCTCTCTCCAGGTAAGCCGAGTGTGTAGATCAATTACCCTTTGTCTCAGAGGAGACGATGAGGTTGACTCACTGTCATTCACAGCAAGACAAATGTAAACCGCTGGCCTGGAATCAATTTTTCAGACCCTTGTTTTTTCCATTTGCAAAAAAGCAAGCTGTGCATTACATTCATATTTTAGATTCAGCAAATGCCCCTCATGGGAGCATTGTCATTTATATTTTCACATACTACTGATTTTTATCCTGCTGTATGTGAATAACAAAATATGAGCTAATAAAATGACAATATAGTGCTATCATATATGAGTAAATCTTAATATGTGGAGACTGATATTAGGACAAAGCCCACAGCAGATTGAACCTAATAACTACATAAATGCTTTATCTCTACATCATAAATCACATTTCTCTCCTGGCTGGCTTGCTATAGCTCATCGTTTCAGCTTCTAAGCCTCTCATGAATTTATATTTGAATAACTTTCTCTGATCATTCTGTCTGACAGGCTCTGTAATTGCCGATTGATTCAAACCACTTTCAAACCCATGGCCATTGTCACATTGTTGCATTAACAGAAAAACAGCAATGTGTCAAAACATTTTATGGCTGCAACACCCTGCGGACTGTCAAAACTGTTATTATGTGCTGAGTAAAAAATTTTAGATAATTGGGAGGATATTTTTCTAGACTGCTCAGTGAGGTGTGAAGAACATTTTATATTCCTCATTTATCTTCCACTTTATTCAAGAGCTAAAATCAATATCTGACAAAGGGTCTTTTACTGCACAAACAGATTGACCATAACCCTGCCTTGAGGAGGCAACCATTTTATTTTAATTTCTAGCCTTTATAAATATGTCCATATTTATATTGCAACATGTATGTTCTGTGTTCCTCCCTTCATTATGTTTCATTTTGATTTAGTCCTGTGGCCTAGTTTTCCCCAGTCTGTTTGATTAGTCATTTCATTCACCTGTTCCTTGTCATTCACTCATCAGCTCCCTTTGTTTGCCCATGCATTTATACCCCGTGTTCTCCCTCAGTCTTCGTCTTTTTTTTTGTTAATGTTAGCGTCAATGTTATACTGTGCTAAAGTGAGAGTTCTCCTGAGTTTTGTATTAAATCCTGTTTATTTATATTCTCTGTCTTCATCGTGCTTTTCACTACGCCACGTACATATTGTGTATATATATATTGTGTGATGTATTTCTTAGTGAAACACAATATTCAGCAGGGAAAAATGCAGCCAGGAACTGGATTTTATTATTGGGAACTGATGAGATGGTAGAAAAAAGTGTGTGTGTTACATACCTGAATGAATCAATGTGGTTTTGCAGTGGATTGTGGAGGGAAACACCAGCATCCTCTTGTTGGAGGCTGAAGATCACGTTCACCCTCCAGAGAGTCTCAACCCATTTTTTACAGTTTATGGTCAATCGACAAACTCATAAACTTCAGTTTTAGTTTTCCAATATCTATTTCACCACTGAAGAAAATGCTCACCTATTGTAAAATCAATTCTGTGAATCCATCTTCTTTCTCTGTTTGGATAAGGGCTTCTACCTTGTCAGAATGTTTGCTATCTAACTGTCCGTCAGAAATCTGCTGCATTTACAATAATGCTTTTTCTCAAAAACTTGAGAGGCATGCTCCTGTTAAAACTAGCCTGGTTCATACTCATGCCTCACCCTGGTTCCCTCCTGAACTTCGAACGATGAAAACTGAAGGTCGCTGCCTAGAAAGATTACACAGGAAAACTGGACTCATTGTTCTCTGGCTTTTAAAAGAACGTTTTGCTCATCTACCGTACAGCCCTCAACGATGCAAGATCCTTATATTTCTCTTCTACCATTAGGAATTCCTCGTGCAGGCCCAAATCACTCTTTGCTATGGTTAACAAACTCACTAATCCACCACAACATGTTATTTCGGGCTCAGGGGTGCTTGTGAATAGCTTTTCACAATTCTTTTCAGACAAATTGAAGTCAATCACTGAATCCATCACCAAAGACACCCCTCATACGAGTGACTCAAATGTTAATTTGATGTTATCTGATTCAGCTCACTCAACAAACTCTCTCTCTGCTTTTACTCTGACTACTCCTGCTGCCATACGTGATCTAATTGTGAAGTTTAATTTCACATCCTGCCGGCTTGATCCTACACCTACTGTTCTGCTTAAGATGTGTGTCCTCGAGGTTGCACCCTTCATAACACATATGTGACCCTGGATCACAAAACCAGTCATAAGTCACATGGGTATATGTGGGCAATAGCCAACAATACACTGTATCGGTCAAAATGATTGATTTTTATTTTATGCCAAAAATCATTAGGATATTAAGTAAAGATCCATGAAGATATTTTGTAAATTTCCTACCGTAAATATATAAAACTTGTATTTTGAAATTTTGAATGCAGCACAATCGTCAACATAAATGGACAACTTTAAAGGAGATTTTCTCAATGTTTAGATTTTTTTGCACCCTCAGATTCCAGATCTTCAAATAGTTGCATCTCGACCAAATATTGTCCTATCCTAACAAACCATGCATCAATGGAAAGCTTATTTATTCAGCTTTCAGGTTTATCATACATAAATCTCAATTGATGTATACATCTCAAATTGACCCATGTGACTGGTTTTGTGATCCAGGGTCACATATGATAAACTGTAGTTTGGCTTCTGCCATTGTCCCAGCAGAATTAAAAATGGCTGCGGTGACCCCCATTCTGAAAAAAACAGGCCTTGACCATCTAAACATGGACAATTACAGGCCAATATCTAATATAACATTCTTAAGCAAAATCCTTGAAAAGGTTGTGGCTTCGCAATTGCGATCATATTTAGATGTCAATGGTCTTTTTGAACCTTTTCAGTCAGGATTTCGCCCATCTCATAGCACTGAAACTGCTCTTCTTCGGGTGGTTAACAACATTCTTCTGTCCATGGATTCAGGGTTGATAAACATATTGATGCTTCTCAATCTAAGCTCTGCATTTGACACAGTCTGCTATGAAATACTGATCTCTCGGCTTTCTGATATCGGCATCACTGGTTCAGCTCTTTCCTGGCTCATTTCCTACATCAGCAACAGAAAGTATTATATCACCATGCAAGGGTATAGATCTGCCACTGCTTCGCTTACACAGGGTGTTCCTCAAGGTTCACTTCTTGGTCCACTATTGTTCATCATTTATATACAGTATATCCACTTGGTGACATCATACGTATGCATGGACTTCAATTTCATTGCTATGCTGATGACATTGAAATATATCTTACCACCAGTTCTGATAGGCCATCCCTGCCTGACTCTTTTACGGCATGTATCAGGGACATCAAGCATTGAATTTCCTTAAATTACATAATAACAAAACTGAGATATTGGGGATTGGCTCTGCTACCTCAGTCACAAGGATGGACCTGTCCTTTGATATTGATGGAGTTCGTGTTAAGCGTTCTTCATCTGTCCATAACCTTTGACTCAACTCTCTATCTTTTGCCTCTCATATTTCTTCTCTTGTTAAAAACTCTTTTTTCCATCTTTGTAATATTGCACATCTTCAATCTTCTCTCACTTTAGCTGATGCTGAAACCTTAACTCATGCATTAATCACACCACGTCTGGATTATTGCAATGCTCTATTTCTTGGTCTGCACAAAAAAACTTATTGCAAGATTACAGTATGTTCAAAACTCAGCAGCAAGAGTTCTCCCCTCCACCAGGCGTTCTGCTCACATTACTCCTCTACTTCATGATCTTCACTGGCTACCCGTGGCATCACGTATTCACTTTAAGGTATTACTTCTAACGTTTAAGGCATTAAATGGTCTTGCACCTCCATATCTGTCTGATCTACTCTACTCTTACTGCCCTGCCCGGTCCCTGAGATCAGCTGAACTTGGTTTATTGTCCATCCCTCATTCCCGGTTGTCTACTGTAGGTGGAAGGTCATTTAGTGTTAATGCTCCTAAATTATGGGATTTACTACCCCTTACACTTCGTAATATCTCATCTTTGGCTACCTTCAAGACTTTAACCTAAGGCTAAAAACATATCTATTGAATATGTATTTTGGATAATGTGACTATACTGTATGTGTCCTTATGTGATTGTAATGTGTGTGCGGGTGTGTAAATGTAGTGTAATGTACAATGTAAAGCACAATGTCGTGTAAAGTACAATGTTATTATTTTCATGTTATCAATGTGAAGCTGCTTTGATACAATCTGTATTGTAAAAAGCGCTATATAAATAAAGGTGACTTGAATTGACTTGACTAAAGTGACCTTGAGCTACGGAAAGGCGCTATATAAATAAAACTTCTTCTTCTTCTTATGGTCTTAACACTTTTCAATGGTAAAAATATTTGATGTTATTTCTGTAACCTATATACATGAAAATTGAAGGGATAGTTCAACCCAAAATTTAAATTGCCACCATTTGTTGTTTTGTTGTACATGCTGACAGTGACAAATATTATAAAGTGATTTTATTTTATTTATTTATTTTGTCCATTCAGTGAAAGTCAATGGGGTCCAATTGGAATCCAAAAGTTTCAAGCTCCAAAATGGACATAAAAGTAGTGAAAAAGTAATCCGTACAACTCTGTGGTTTAATCTAAATGTTCAATCTATGATCACTTTGTATGACAAACTTTGTCTAAGTATGACAAAAAAAAAAAAAATCCTTTAAGGATTTAAGGTCTTTTCCTCACCTCATTCCATCTGTCTCTCTTCCATTATGCCAACAATGTGAGTAATTTTATGATGCTGAGAGATGTGTAGTTTTGATCATGTTCAATTTAGACCCAGCTCAATTTACATATTGTCAGCTGTGACTGACAATAGCGTCTGATGAAAACACAGCAGTTGGTCTTTCCTATGAATCCACCTCCATAGAGAAGTAGAGATTATAGAGCCGATTAACCAGAATCATGCTGTTAAATCAAAATGAATCTCACTCCCTTTTAGACTCAATGTCTGGAATCAAAAAGACGCTGTCAAATGGTTCTGGGAAAAAAAAAAGACAAATCCTGAGAGACAGACAGGCAACAAAACAAGAAAGAGCTGGCCTTAATCTCATGATCAATGCAATTACTCAAAGCTTTTGCTATGCAATTCATGATCAGGTGATATATTGTGAAGAAAAATATATGCGTTAAATTAACTGTTTTTATTCAAGATAAAAAAAAAATCCTTTAATATGGATTTTTTTTAAAGATTTTTTTGGTGATTTTTGATAGGATAGTATAGAGTGGACAGGAAGCAAGGTGGGAGAGAGACGGGGGACGGGATCGGGAAAGGTCCATGAGCCGGGATTCGAACTCGGGTCCCCCGAAGCGTAACGGCGCTATATGTCGGCCATGACCATGAGGCTGTCACTGCCAACTAATATGGATTTTTTTAACAGAATGTCCTGGATGCTCTTTTCCATACAATGAAACTGAATTGAGACTGAAGTTGTTGAGCTCCACAAAAATGACAAAAAAGTAAACAAATCTTCTGAATTGCCATACAATATCTTGTGTGATAAAGTTTGTTGATATATCATGAATATACTGATATATATACCTCATTTGGCAAGAACATTTAGAATCCCCTTGTTTATGGATTGATTTCCAACCTAAAATTGTTCAGACAGATTTAATTTGTACTGTTCAAAATGACAGATCAGAATCTTTCCATCATTTTAGGAACCCCAGATAGGAGGAGGTTTGCTGATTAGCCGAGAGTCAGAGGGAATAAAGTAGGCGAACGAACTGATTTAAATGACTAATTCAACAGAAGAGGCGTTGGATTAGACTGCCGTGTATTTTATGAATCAGCACTGGTGAGAAATCCTCACAGGAATCTTTGGGCAGCAGAAGTTCAATCAAGTGTCAAATTAGCTCATAAAACAATATATCACCAGTGCGCTTTAATAAGGGCCCATTTTGCTGTAATAATTGCATCTCTAATGAATTATGAAATGAATTATGCATCTGGAAAAGTTAATATGTGCAAATTCTGACATGCAATAACCTCAGTAATCCCAGTTGATGGAGAGCGATGAGAATATTACAGAATTAATATCAACAGTGTTTGTAATGTTAATCAGCTCGACAATGACATTTGAAGTGTGTTTATGGAGTTTTACAGGAGTTTTGCATACTTGAGATGTATAAACAGCGGTTTCTCTGGTTCTTCTGTGTTTACAAGGATTGTTTCAGATTCAATAAATGTTCTTTCTTTGGACACCTGTGTTGATTACCGCACACAATCATTTTGTCTCATCATCATGGTTAAAAACAATCAAACTACAGGTTTTAAAATGCACTTAAAATGGAAAACACATGAATTATACTTGTTATTTTTAGACTAGAATCAATAAATAACCTTGCATGTGCAAAATTCTATCCAATATTTGAACTGTCATGATCATGTAAACATGGTAACTTTAACTGGTTACAATGGTAACTGTAATTGGTAAAATGAAAGGGATTCGCTATGTTTAGAAGAACATACTGGTTGACTCCTGCACACTTTAGTGTGGGGTTCACTATTAACTATTCACTATTAACTACAACTTTTGAATCAGTAAACTTCTAATGACTGCTTATTAATAGTTAGTAAGGTTGTTAAGTTTAGGTATTGGGTAGGATTAAGGGATGTAGAATATGGCCATGCAGAATAAGGCATTAATATGTGCTTTATTAGTAATGATAAACAGCCAATATGCTAGTAATATGCATGCTAGTAAGCGACTAGTTAATAGTGAGAATTTGACCTAAACTAAAGTGTTACCCTATACTCTTACTATTGCTGCAGTAAGTATACTATACTGTTGAGTGTATGCATTTTATGGAAAATTTGCATGCACTGAACAGTACATTTGTATAATGTACAAGAGTAGTATGTTAATATGCTAGAGAGTACAGTAGTCAATTTTTTTAAAACTATAATAGTAGTATTATCACAATGATACTAAAACAACACTGCTCAAAATACCCCGTCTTAAAAACCACACACATATTTCCTTTCATCCCCAGATACTTAAAGAAGCAAGAAAGTGGAGTGCACATGAAATAAATATGCTTGAGATATAAAGAAGACGTCTCCGCTGAGATGTTGGCATTAGTCTTACAGAGCTGTCTGATGTTATAATGGAGACAGATGCTGGCCCGATACTGCATTGAAGTGGAAAAGACTGAATGGTTGCAGAGGGAACACACGTACATCTCGCTCTCGAACACTCGCACTGTTCACTGCAGAGTCCCTTTTTGCTCAGCCAACCTAAAAGCTTTAAATGTAAATCCAGTTTTATCAGACTCGCCTGCAAAGGTCATGAATAGAAGATGCAGAAACGGAACTGAACAAATTGAAATTGATCGGGCCAGAGAGAATAAACCAAGAGAAAGTCAGCCATATGTAACAAAATGAGGCAACTGCCCAGAACATAGGCTTTTTTTAAATTATTATTTAACCATGTAATCTTTGCAATTCTGTTTTCTTCTGTAAGTGGCACAGAAATTACACACTTCTCCTTTGAAGTCAGCATGCAGTGCAACACCAGCTATAGGCCTACAGACAACTAAACACACTTAAGGGATAGAGTCTTTCCAAACCCGTAAGACTTTCGTTCGTCTTCAGAACACAACTGAAGATCTTTTTGATGAAATCTGTGAGATTTCTGTCCCTCCATTGACAGCTACGCAACTACCACTTTGACACTTCAAAAAGTTCATAAAGGGATTGTAAAAATAATCCTAATGAATCAAACGGTTGAAGAGACATGATCGCTTTATATGATGAACAGATTTAATTTAGGCTTATGTACAGAGCGAAAAGCCAGTCATATCTTCAACATTTGTTCAGGTGATATAAGTGTGCTGTATGACCAATGCACATCAAACTGTTGCCTTCTGTCAGTCACACTCTTTATATGCAGCATTATTATTATGTATCTGGAGAGGGTGATGATAATATCACACAGTGAATGTGAGGCGAGATCGGCTCATTAGTTCGCTGTGTGCGTCCGGGACTCATCTGAAATTGTATGGTAATACAGTTACAACAGTGTTTATTCTGTGGATCATTGGTTTGTTCCTGTGAAACTGGGATTTCAAACGCACAGGGGTAGAAACACGCACAATATTAGTTTTATAATCTAGTCTCAAAGAAATCTGGCTTGCAATATTTGTATCATCATTCTGAAGCAATGTTGTTATTGTTAACTAAAACTATTAAAACTTTTCAATAATTGAAATAAAGCTGAAATAAAATATAAATATTAGATACAAAAATTAAACATAAAACTTTAACAAAAAAAAGTAAAGAAATGTTGCTATGGCAACTAAATAGAATAAAATAAGATGAAGTTCTAAAATTACCAAAACAGAAATAAGCTGAATAGAACTATTAAAATAAAAGCTATTCAAAATATGAATAAATACATAATATAACCGTATATACAAATACTAAAATTCACTAAATTAACGGAATGCATAGCATATATAAAATATTGGATGACTAGTAGTTTCCTGCTAATTCTGAAAAAACAGAGATTCTAATTATTGGAAAACAAACTTCCTCACATACTAACCCAGAATACTGTCTAACACTTGATGACTGTTCTGTCAAACCTTTGTCGTCGGTTAGGAACCCTTTATGTATCCAGGTAAACTGTTTGAGAACCACTTCTCATTTACAAACATGACCTGGATTGGTAAAACCGCTTCCATCTTAAAATTCTTCCATCTTAAAAATATATCTGAATTACGACATATGATCTCAATGACAAACGCGGAACAGTTATTTCATGACATCAAGGCTAGATTATTGTAATGCTCTACTGGGTGGTTGCCCTGCACGCTTAATAAACAAACTACAGCTGCAAAACGCAGCAGCTCGAGTTTCTGTCAACACTGCATTGGCTCCCTATTAAACATCGTATAAATTTTAAAATATTGCTGATTACTTACAAAGCACTAAATGGTTTAGCTCCGCAGTGCTTGAGCGAGCTCTTAGCGCATTATAGTCCTTCACGTCTATTGCGATCTCAAAATTCTGGCCAATTGATAATACCTAGGATATCAAAATCGACTGCTGGCGGTAGATCCTTCTATTTAGCACCTAAACTTTGGAACAGTCTTCCTAACATTGTCCGGGAAGCAGACACACTCTGTCAGTTTAAATCTAGACTAAAAACGCATCTCTTTTACCTGGCATTCATGTAGAACACTATACATTTCTATTATTCAAATCAGTTAAATGATTATTAGGCTGCATAGATTAGGTCAGCCGGAACCAGGGACACTTCCTATAACACCTGATGTACTCGTTACATCATAAGAAGAATGGCGTCTACACTAATATTAGTCTCTCTGTTTATCCTGAGGTTTACCGTACTCAACAGAATCCGGTCTGTATCCAGATCAGATGAAACGCTGTTTTATGTATGCCAGACAAGTAATTGGCAATGTCACTTTGTAAAGAAAGACTACGTGCCCGCGCACATACGCATTCAAACACGCATGCCTTAAAAACATAATACGCATGTACACGCCGTCACCGTTCTCACAGATTCAGTTTTTGAAGTTTACACGGGTGTGCCGGTTTATAACGCATCGCTTATAGTGTTATCGCTTTCAAAACTCATTTTCAAAAACTTGCACTTTGAAACCTATTTCAAAGTTTGCATTCTCAGGCCACCAAAATGCCGTTGTCATGTAAATGAACAGCCAGAACACATTAAAAGTTTTCTGTTTTCAGTTGAAAACGGTGTCGTGTAAGCGGCCCCTAAGTTAATAACAACAGAACTGAATCAATTAAAAAACTTACTTAAGCTAGATAATGACTTTCTTCATCAAGAGCTGTTGTACTGATTGGTCTACTCTGCTCTGATTGGTCAGATGACCCAGTCTGTTGTGATTGGTCTACTCTGCTCTGATTGGTCAGATGACCCAGTCTGTTGTGATTGGTCTACTCTGCTCTGATTGGTCAGATGACCCAGTCTGTTGTGATTGGTCTACTCTGCTCTGATTGGTCAGATGGCCCATTGGTCAGATGGCCCAGTCTGTTGTGATTGGTCTACTCTGCACTTATTGGTCAGATGGCCCAGTCTGTTGTGATTGGTCTACTCTGCTCTGATTGGTCAGATGGCCCAGTCTGTTGTGATTGGTCTACTCTGCTCTGATTGGTCAGATGACCCAGTCTGTTGTGATTGGTCTACTCTGCTCTGATTGGTCAGATGGCCCATTGGTCAGATGGCCCAGTCTGTTGTGATTGATCTACTCTGCTCTGATTGGTCAGATGGCCCAGTCTGTTGTGATTGGTCTACTCTGCTCTGATTGGTCAGATGGCCCAGTCTGTTGTGATTGATCTACTCTGCTCTGATTGGTCAGATGGCCCAGTCTGTTGTGATTGGTCTACTCTGCTCTGATTGGTCAGATGGCCCAGTCTGTTGTGATTGGTCTACTCTGCTCTGATTGGTCAGATGGCCCAGTCTGTTGTGATTGGTCTACTCTGCTCTTATTGGTCAGATGGCCCAGTCTGTTGTGATTGGCCTACTCTGCTCTGATTGGTCAGATGACCCAGTCTGTTGTGATTGGTCTACTCTGCTCTGATTGGTCAGATGGCCCAGTCTGTTGTGATTGGTCTGCTCTGCTCTCTCTGATTGGTCAGATGGCCCAGTCTGTTGTGATAGGTCTACTGCTTACAGCATGTCTTGGATAGAAATGTCCATTACTGTCATACTCATTTCATTTATGAACATTTACTGCCTCAGTACGGATGAAGATCTTTCTACCTGAAGCTCATAAAAATGCCTTGTAATGTGATGTAAACACTGAATGATGTTGCTCTTTATGTGAGACAAATTAGGGAGCTGTAATGTTTATCTTATTAGAAATAAATGGTGCATGTCTAATGGACGCTGACTAGAAATGAAAAGGGAATGAGGTTTGTCTTGTAACAATTGCCTTTTGTTGAAACAAACAAATAAATAGGCCTACATGATACCATAGCTCATTAAATCAGTTCAAAAGAAAGAAAAACAGTGCTAGCCGCCAAAAACATTTCATTGGACTTTGAAACTATTGTACTGTTTTAATGAGCTGTCGTATCATGTGTTTGCTGGCTTTGAAAGAGTAATCTGCATCCAATACTGTTGTACACTAGCCTGGGAAAACCCAGACAACTTCCGGCAAATTTAGATTTGCTCTGCAAGTAGTCTGGCAAAGAGCTCATTCAAGCCCATTTCTAATCCGTCAAAATCGCGGCACCAATCAGAAACGTTAGGGCGGACTTTACACAATGACGATCGCTCTGATTGGTTTTAGGTCTATCCAATTGCGCCCAGAGGCATTTGAGCGACGTCCGCTGGTGAAGCGCAGCAACTTTTAAATGCATTATTATATTCAAATTGCAAACACATGAGGACAGTCTCCATGAGATGAACGTGCTACTACATTTCTCTCCGAAACAGTAGGAAATTAAATTAGATTTAATAGAGGATTTTAACTGTGACAAGATGATTGACAGGGCAGTTTAAGTGACAGGATGCACGCGACAGATCCGTCCGATAAAGATGACAAAGTAGTATGTCCCAAAGCTTGCCTACTTTTTTGCTACACATTCATAAGTAAATACCTTTTCTTCACAAAAAGAGTACATACTTTTATGCCGTAGTGTAACTTAGGCGAATTGGGACGCAGCATATGGCTTTACACGATGACGATCGCTCTGATTGGTTTTAGGTCTATCCAATTGCGCCCAGAGGCATTTGAGTGACGTCCGCTGGTGACGCCCCTTTGGAAATGAGTTATTAATGAAGCTTTGCCAGACCATAACTCAGTTACTACTGAAAATGATCTGGTTTTAACCAGGCTAGTTGTACACATGCCCTGCCAAAAAAAAAAATTAAAAAAAAATTAGCTGTTTGGATTTAAATAGGCAAATGCTTAAGAGTCTATGATTGGATCATCATTGTAGTGATTATTATGTTTCTAGCATGTTGTGTTTGGCAACAGTTCTTCTAACTCTACTTGATGGAGTGTTTAGCTTTTCATTTCTTAAACAACCATGTAGGAAAACACATCATGGCCATATTCCAGGAGGACAGTGTCAAGATTCATCAGGTTCAAACTATGAAAGAATGGTTAAGAGGAGCATGAAGAATCATTTTCACACATGAATCGGCTCCTCTGAGTCAATTCACTGAAAGTCTTTGGGATGTGCTGGAGGAGACTTTACAGAGTGCTGGACTCTTGCATTCTCAATACAAGATCTTCACCAAAAATGTATGCACCTCTTCATGGAAATATCATCACAGCATTTATTTCCATCAAGAGGTACATCAATTATTCATGTTAAAAGCCATTTAACAAACTTAAACAACTGCATTGCAAGCACTACTCAAATGTTTTTCAGAACTGTTTAAAAGAAAATATGAAAAAAAATATATTTACAAATGTAAACTACCATCAAAGGTTTGGGGTCAGGAAGATTTTCTTTTAATTATTATTATTGAAAGAAATGAATTATTTTATTCTTAAGACATTAAATTGTTCCATTAAAATTTGTTAAATAAAATGTTAAATAAAATTTATTTTTCAAATGCTGTTCTTTTGAACTTTCTATTCGCCAAAGAATCCTGTAAACAATGTATCACAGTTTCCACAAAACAGCTATTTTAAATTGTAATTATATTTCACAATAATAATGTTTCACTGTATTTTTATTAAATAAATACAGTCTTGGAGAGCATAAGAGACTTCTCTCAAAAACATATTCTTTATAATATTATCTGTCCATAAAATGACAAACAGAAATATCTTTTGGATACTCTATACACAGTGATCACAGCACAGCTGATTCCACATGCATAAATATTTCATTCCACATTCACTGCCATTGATTATTTTCACCACAACATTATTTTATAGATATTTGTATAGACCAGCAGAAGTGCCGCGCTTCAAGAAGCGAATCAATAAATGGTTTAGTCATTGAAAGGTAGGCTATCCATATCAGTATTAACAGTAAATCTGCAGGACATGACATGCGCTCAGAGAGTCTTTAAAGACAGCAGGAAAGCTTAGAAAGGATAACAATGGCGATGAAGTAATTGAGGTTAGATGTGTGAGCTCACATCCTTCTATCATCCAATGTCTTGACGCTCATTGATCTATAAAACTCATTACATTGAGATATGAACAGACACAGGTTACTGCTGCTAGACAGAGACCGTTACACAACCTAGAGTCTTTCAGGGATAGTTCACCCAATTTTTTTTTTAACTTTGTCTGTATTTTTTTCAAATGTGCAGCTCTTTTTTTCAGTGGAAAAACAATTTTGATTTTTGGACTCCACCTTTCCCTTTAAGACAGTTGGAATAAACACTGTTTTTTTATTTGTTTGCCTTCTTTAATGTGCTTATGTCCTTCATGTGTTTGATTCACCATGTTCAAAACAAATCCCTCATTTTACAGTTCTGTTAAGCAGGACAAAAGCTGGAGACCAGAATATCAGAGAAGTGTCTTCATTTTTTTAGGTAGACGTATCTCTTTTTTCTAAACAACTGATCTCACTCCTCATTCAAAATTTATGTGAAAGAAACATCCGTTCTCTATCTATAATGAGGCCTATAATGAGCATCTCTCAGTCAGAAAGTTTGACATGTTACCCTGATAAATAAAACATATTTTAAATCCTCAGCCCAAAAAAGATATGTTTATTTGGGAACTTTTAGATATTACTATATACTTTTGCTAATTACTATCAAAGTTGTTTAAACTTAGCTGTAGGAATTTGAACAATTTTAACTTCTAAAGTTTTATTTTTAACTGCAACCAACTGTCAAGATTTGAGTGAAGGGATGAGGTTTATTAATTATAAAATTAATCAAAAACAAACAAAAACTACCACGTAGAGGGAACAATCTGGATCCAAAACACACCGGCAGGGCAGAACAAAACAGAACAGAATATAGTATAGAATGGAATGGAATAGAATAGAATAGAATAGAATAGAATAGAATAGAATAGAATAGAATGTAATGTAATGTAATGTAATGTAATGTAATGGAATGGAATGGAATGGAATGGAATGGAATGGAATAGAATAGAATAGAATAGAATAGAATAGAATAGAATAGAATAGAATAGAACACAAAAAAGCACGGCACAGGACACAAAAGAAACACTGGGTTGGGTTGGACAATAAACATCGGACACATGGCACATAGAAACAATCAAAACAATCAAAACAAAGCCATGTGCTCATAAAACATGACATGAACACTCAGCCAATGAGCTCACAGACTGAAACATGACAACATGAAAGCACATGGCTACACAGAACAAGACAAGAAAGCAAGCGGTCGATGATAAACATGAACCATAGAACCAGGCGCACTACAAAAACACATGAGACAAGAGTTCACGGCGAGTGAATGAATACTCCATGTGAAGACAAAACATGGAGCATAAAAGCCTGAACCCTGACACTATCATTGGAGAAAGTGTAATGGATAACATGGATCTTGTGTTCCTTGATAACCAATCACATCACAACCTTGACGTCATTGAGTTGTGCGACAGTCAGTCACTGTTTGCGGACACCATGGAAATGAATGAGAAGTGCCGTAAACTGAATCCTAACTGTCGCTCAATTATCCATGACTTGTTTTATGAAACAGTATCTCCTAAATGAATGTTTAAGAGCAAACATGTTGAAGATTAGCTGATGGCCTGTCGATTCATTAAATGATAAGCCATTTTCACACAAAAGCAGTTTATTCAGTGTAGTGAAGCCTCTCCTCCATTGACATCCATTCAAAAAATGGCCTCCGGTCTCCTTCCCTGCGTAACGCAGTTAGCAGGCGTAACGCTTTTTTTATGCTAACCAGGATTGCCTCTCTGCACATACAACGTATTTAATAAACCAGAATGCAGTGACAGAACCTTGATGGCAGAATAATATGTCAAATTGTGTGGTTTGCTGAGGAGAGGTGTGCCTTTAAAGTGATCTGATGATTTTCACCTGGTAGATGATAAAGCAATTTATAAAATCTCATAGACTTAAGATGGGCTCTATTGTCAATAGTGTATCAATGTATATAAAGCACAGCTCACACAGAAGTCACTTTCAAGCATGCCTTCTGTTGGTCAAGGTGCGAATTTTCATAGCCAACATAAACACAAGCGAAATCTGCATGGGGAAATTTTTGCAAGGATTTCTATTGAAATGACTGGAGTTAGCACTCGGATTTCACAACGGTAAATGAGACCACAGCTTAGCAACCTCATAACAACACACTAAAAACCACCCTGAACACCTTAGCAATCATGTACCAGTGCTCTGGCAACCACTAACAGGAGCACCAACTTGTTGCAGAGTTTCATGTCAGAATGTTATTGTGCCGCCTCTGAAAAACTCCTCTGGTAAATGAAAGTGCGTGACAGTAATCATGGATCTGAATAATCTCTTATTCCAAATCTCTTACCGTCTCAAACTTCCCAGTGCTCTCAGATAGCATGTTGTTGATCTTGCACGGCTGTATTACTGTGGCAGTCGCTTGCGGTTTTCGATTCGCTGAACATGACTTATCTCAGGACATGTATCACTGAACAGAACACCATCTAGCCATTTCATCTCATCTCAAACTGCGGTGTCATTATTACGGGACACATCACGGGCTGCCAGGCTGGAATTACCTTCGTAAATGGTTGCATTGAAAATATGGCTTAGTTGACATTTCATAGACTGGTCAATTGCCTGCCTATCGAAGCTGTTGAAAACGGTTCATTTCTGTTCAGTGTTTGCGGATTGTAGCACAAGGTCATTTTCCTGCCTAAAATCTTTGCTTTTTTTTTGTTTGTTTTTACTATTTAGAGTTCCTCAGGCCGAACATCTGTCTAATCTGGAGATGTTAAAATACAATAGAAGTAATTTTGAAATTACATAAAGGGTATCTAAATCTAGAGTAGGCAATTTTTCTCACAAACACCTTTTGTTATACTGGTTGAACATCACTAGCCTGACTACGTCAGACTTCCTACTTCCACTCAATTTCATTTCGCTTCTGATACAGCGTAATAGCTTTCCGTTTTTCTCCGGTCTGAAAACAGCCGGCCAATCAATGAACAGAGGGCGGGCTGAGAGCCGTGACGTAGACGCTGATTGTACCGTGGATGCGTAGATTTACTTCACATAATCTGCAAAAGTCGTTCACAGCCATGTTCACTCCGGTATTTCGGACGGAAAACATTCAATACTAAACAAACAGCTCCCGACCTACTGACAAATCAATGCGTTTCGATCAATATATCAGCACGATTCATCACTTTAGTCAATGGCATTGGGCAAATACAATAATAAATAAAGGTCAGAAATGCTGAGTAAAGCGTTTGTGTTGTGAATGATGTGAAAATGCTGGAGTCAGTCAGGCATAGTTATGAATACATCCCTCCAGAATTAGCCATGTGACTGACGCTTGTGTCTGGGCAAGCGTGGATCCGAAGGAGTGAGTGTCCCGTGGGGACGGCGAGTTACATCAACCAGTCTGAGCTTCACTGGTGCTCTCCCAGCGTGATGAATAATGCCTCTCCTCACTGGGCTTTCCTCAAGAGAAAGGCTGGCATCACTATTCCTGCGGCTCATATTGAGGATAAATGATCTGAACGGTTTCCAGTCCAGTGATCAAAAACAAAAACAGATGAAACAAAACCATAAACTAGAGACTTGAAGGGGGACCTGATCGATAAGTCTTGAAGATGCAGCTCTCAAGTGCGGCTTACACTTCAAGTTTATTTTAAGTATCCTTAAGTAAAGTTCAAGTATTTTTAAGTATACTTTTTGTAGCAAGTAAACTAATTTCAATGTATTAGTAGTATACTTATCAAGAGTGCTATTTCAATACTGCTTGATAGTAAATTTATTAAGTAGTACACAACTAGTTAACAAATGTTTTCGTTTGTACTGCAACTATACTAAAAGTGAACTTAGGTATACTTATAGTTTACTAGTTAAATACTTGTAGCACATTTTTTTGTTTATGAGAGTACACTTTCTGAAATATAGGCTAGTTTAGTAGTTTTATACTGTGTACTTGAACATTTTCTTCAAGTTAACTTAACATCATAGTTTAGTTCACTTTTCACTTAAATTATATATTATTCTTAGGTATTATTTTTTATACTTGAAATATCCCTTTAACTGTACTTTAATTCTTTCCCTGACAGTGTTTTTATTTTTATTTTATTTTTTACCAGTCAGTGCCAGCATTTCTGATAATTTTCAGAAAACTTTCATGGCCGCCAGAATATTTTGTTGTATTAATATTTGAACATGCAATATATCTAAAGAAGCAACATAGTCTCTGCTTTTAAACAACAACAAAAATTATTCTAACTTCATGCATTGTTTTGTTATCAACACTTGAATGTGGGTAAGTAAGTGGGTAAGCTAACCCTAACAAAAAACATTTTAAACAAAAAGCTGAGAAAATTGTGTTTTCGTCAAAGACTCCGTCCGGATCAGATTCAGAACAATGATCAGAACACAGATGCAGTGGATGAAGTCCATCAACACCCTCTGGAACAGTCCAATACCTCCTCCATGAAGAGTAGACTGTGAGTCTTCCAGCTCAGCCGTTGGCTCTCCAGTCAACATTCTCTCTGGGATCTTTGGATTTGAGCCTGTAAGAATCCACCCATAACATCATGTGTTCAAAACCACATCCGAACACCTTAGCAAACTCATTTACATTTTACACAGATTTACACAGAAATTTGACAAGTCACGAAAGAATTGCTTTATGATTTACACAGATATTTGAACAATTTACAAAAATATTCTCCAATTTAAATAATTGTATGAATGATTTAATATGAAATTTAGCGTTTTATTGTAAGAATAACTTAATAATTAACAGAGAAATTCAACAATTTACACTGAAATTGCACAGTTTATGTCTAATGCTGAACAATTTACACAAATTTATTCTGCTTTTTTTTAATGAATGAGGTTCCATGCATGAAAGTTTCTGTGATTGTATACAAAGCTCATGAATATTTAATGAGGCGAGCATTGAGGGCGTTTCTGATTGGTTGTGTGCTGTGAAACATGCTCATATTCTTCTGGCGCATCGTTTCTCAGACTGGAGCAGGGCTTCATACTCGGTTCAAAAGATGTAACCCTAATTCCACATGACAAGTGTGAAATGTTGCTTAGCTCCACATTTAAAAAGATGTTAAATCAGTGTGAAAAGCTTCTCTTTTTTTGCTCCATTTGTAGGCAAATAAATTTAAATCAAATGTAGATTAGCAAAATGAGGTACACTGAGAAGACTTATTAAATTCATTTCAATTAATCGACGTTGGATAAGAGATGAGAGATAGAAATGAGATCAACTCAGCATGCATGCGTTTCTTATGACGATGAAGATGATGAAGATGATGATGTTATGTTGAAGCAGTGTTCACATGGTGTACCCCACCCTCACTCTGCTATCCGACAGAAGACAAGGGGGCATCGCCTCTCTCTGACACCCCAGCCGAAACACGCGCATCAGGAGGCGTGTGTGTGTCTGTGCGTGTGTGTGTGGAGCGTCGCGTGGAGGATGCGCGCACCTTGGAGACGTCCAGCGCGTCCATGAGGAAAGGATGGAGACATGGCAAGCGCAATTCTCCATATCTTGACGCCAGTGAATTAAAACGCTTGTGTTAAATTCCCACGAGCTTTAAAGACATCCGGATCCTTTCTTTAATAGAAGCGTGGTGAGTAAAAACCGCTTGATTTCATTCATTTGATGCGCAATGTGGAGACGCATTTGCGCTGGCGATATTTGCAGGAGAAAAGGAAATATGACGCGTTTTGAAACGGTGCATGTGCGTTTTTTGCGCAACAGTGTTTAAAAGCGTAGTGAAATGCCGAAATAATTTTTTGCAAGTAAAGTATTTCCAGCTGCGTGTAAAATTTGTAATTAGTGGATTTGCACGAAATTGCATGCAAATAAATATCAAATAATAATACTAACATGCATTAGAGATCGTTTGCGGAGGAAATAAATAGAGTAAAACATTTTATTTTCATTTCCTATATTTCTATTTTTATACCCCCCCCCCACCCCCGCCTCTCTCTCTTTCTTTCTGTTTTATTTACTGTTGATTTTAACAATGATAAATGCATATGATCTATCATAAGTCAGGTGATTTATTACAGATATCATGGAGAATGGTTCAAAGGCTGTGCTCCCTGCAGACCAGCAATAAATCATCCTTTCTTTCCTCAACATGATTTTTCCTGTCTGCAGTCTCACGGTCTGCCACGGGGACAATATGCATTATGATTTCGAATAGCTGTACCATATAATATGACGTTTTTACGAGTTATGAGGTAAGAGCATAATAGGTGGGCTCTCATCAGCAGGATAGTGTTGATATTGTTGCCCCCTGGTGGGGCTTTCGCTTGTTGGCAATGTTATTTGCTTTAAATCGGGTGAAAAAATCGGTGTGATGCACAGAAAAAAATCCATTATCATATATAGTATTTTGTATTTTACATGTAAAAGCACATTTTAGCATTATTTAATAGCCTAATGCTAAAATTATACTTGAGGTTGATCCCCGTTATATAATTTCGTCCCGTCACATTGAATCAAATTCTGCTTATCTGAGCAAGCGCTACTGCACTTAAATATAGAAATGGCTTTACACACGGGGCAGCAGTAGAGAGAGAGAGAGAGAGAGAGAGAGAGAGAGAGAGAGAGAGAGAGAGAGAGAGAGAGAGAGAGAAAAGCAGAGAGAAAGGAGACCATTGAAGTAGCGAGTTATGAATTATGTAAAATTCTCTTCTGCATTTCTGTGAAACCTCTGAACTGTGAAATCCACTGTGCAATGCAAGCTTGAGTTGGCAAAAAATATGCTTATATTGTTCACTGTTAAAGATAGACCAACATCCATTTACAATGTGCTGATCTTAGTATGTTATAGTTTAGACAAAAATGATAATTCGATCATTATTTACTCATCCTCATGTCATTCCAAACCCATATGCTGTTGTTTGTTCCAAATAAAAGGAGGAATTTTAAATAATCGTTATGCTGATTTTTCCCATACAATAACAGTTCATTGTGACCATGTTTGTCAAGCTTCAAAAAAGGACAAAAACACCATAAAAGTAGATATGTGTGCTATATTCCAAATCTTATGATACACTTGTGAGGAACAGGATTATTGAGTCACTTAAATTTCAGATCTTATTGACAGTGTGAACAGATCATGAGAATCAAACGAGTTATTTTCAGTGAACCACTAGATTCTGAGCACACAAATTCAACTGAACAAAATGGACTGATCCGGTTCTCAGATTCAACTCACTGATTCAGTGATTCATAGTGGTTCATACCCAGCTAACAAAAAATATATGTTCAAATAACTTATTGCTAATGGTCATATTAAGTTTTGAAATTGTTTTTTTTTTTTTTTCTTGAATGTTCTATGAATATTCAAAATGTCCAGTTTTTTTAAATGTTAAGGGAACATTCAGTTTAATCATTTTGCCAACATTATTGGAATGTTACTTTTGAATGTTCTCCAAACGTTCTGAACAAGTAGTAACATTTTTTTTTTAAAGAGTTCTTTGAATTATGAATAAATTAGTGTTTTTTCCCCCACAAACATTATATTAATGTTACTGGAAGAATGTTTGCTCATAACTTTGAGAGAACATTGCGAGAACGTTAGCCAAAGTCCAGAAAATGTTCCCTGTTAGCGGGGAAGCAACTGCAGAGTTTAAGCAAATAATGACTTAAAATTCTTCTCACAAAACTATTGAATGGCTTTGGAAAACTTGGAATACAGTGCAAAAGTAACATGGACTACTTTTAAGGTGCTTTTATGCTTACTTTTGACCTTAAATTGACCTTGTAATGTTTAAACAAGATGTTTTGACTCTCTGGTGATGTTTGCCAGACTTCTCCAATAATTAAGGGTACATTTACATGACAATGATATACTGAAACAGAAATGTTTATTCTTTGCATTGTTTTGCGTACAGAACGTTGTATTCTGCTGTCAGGCCAGTAGTTGGCGATCTCACTTTGTAAAGAAACACATCATGCCTATAGACTGAAAACATAATACGCATGCGCATGACGTTTTTTTTTATTTTATTTTTTTACATAGAGACAATAACAATGCTTTGTTGTCAATTCCAAAGTAAAGAGAGTTGTAGTAGTCCATTTGTAAGAAAACAACCGCAGAGATTGCTTTCTCAAAGTCAACAGTCGATAAAAAAGGTTTAGTTTTGGCTAAGAGACAAAGGTAAAAGAAACTAGATCTGACAACCAAGTACGTTTTCAATATCTTCTTTTTCACATATTTGCATGTGTCTACACCATGCGTTCTCAACCCTGGTCCTCAAGGGCCACGGTCCTACAGAGTTTAGCTCCAATCCTAATCAAACACATCTGAACCAGCTTATTAAGCGCTTCAGGATGACAGGCCAGTGAGTTTGATCAAGGTTGGAGCTAAACTCTGCAGGACAGTGACCCTCGAAGACCAGGGTTGAGAACCCCTGGTCTACACCGTCAGTTAAAGGTGCAGTCTGTAAGAATGACAACTAGTGGTCAAAATAGGTACTGCAGAATATCGGAGATCGTCGTTTCTCCCGCCCCCTGCTCCTCAGACTGGACGGTGCTCACACGGGTTGCCAGTTTGAGCTCACGCAACAGCAACGAGCGCAATGGACAATGAAAATTGGCAAATTGGCAACGTGTAGTATCACAGACCAAAACAAAGATTCCAGCCTGGAAACTCACATTTCAAAGTAAAATAACTGGCTATAGAAGTGTTTTTCAGAGAAGCGAGTATGTGAACTTAGTTTTCTCAATATATGCAAACATATTATGGTATTTTTATGCTTTAGTAGAGTGAAAAAGTTACATACAGCACCTTTAATCCTGTGATGTTTGTGTGTTTCGCAGCTCTTCTGTAAGCTGAGGAAAATGGATCCGTCCCCCACAACACAGCAGTACGGCTCCAAAAAAAGGGTTAAAATTCATCCCAACACCGTCACGGTGAAATACGCCACGCACTTCCCCCAGCCGGGCGACGAGGGATACGATGACGCTCCGTCCTTTGAGGACTTCGGCTCGTTCATGGACAACAACCCGAACAAGAGACTGGTGTCAGAAAGCGGGCAAGGCAGGACTTTATTCGGCACTATGGATTCCCGTCCCAAGGTCGATCAGAGAGAGAAAGGAGTCGGCGGGCAGCTCGCGAGCTTCGGCGAGGCCTCGGTCCTGGCGTCGCGGGTCACCTGGGGTGCTCTTTTCGGGGCGGCTCTTGCTCACGGATGCGTGGCTCTCATCACACGCCTGGCGGCCGACCGCTCCAAAGTGCCCTCGTTAGAGCTCATCTTCATCCGCTCGGTGATCCAGGTGTTGTCCGTCCTGGTGGTCCTCTACTATAAAGAAGCTCCCTTTGGACCGAAGGGCTACCGGCTGCGTTTGTTCTTCTACGGGATTTGCAACGTCATCTCAATCACGTGCGCGTACACGTCCTTCGCCATCGTTCCACCGAGCAACGGCACCATCATGTGGCGGGCGACCACTACAGTCTTCAGCGCCATCTTAGCCTTCTTGCTCTTAGATGAACGCCTGGGTTACACGGACGTAGTGGCGGTCGTAGGGAGTCTCTTCGGACTGTGCCTCGTGATGATCCCCAACATCGCAGACGAGGAAAAGTCCCCGTTGGGATTCTGGAAAGAAGCGTTTGGGTACACCATGACTGTAATGGCGGGTTTGACCGCCGCCCTGTCTATGATCGTGTACCGGGCCATTAAAGAGCGCGTCAGCATGTGGGCCGCGCTCTTCACGTTCGGTTGGACGGGGACCGTGTGGGGGGCGTCCACTATGTTCATCATGCAAGAACCCATCATTCCCTTGGACGCCGAGACGTGGGGCTACCTCACGGGAATCTGCATTTGCTCCACCGTGGCGTTTCTGGGCGTCTACTACGCCCTCAACAAGTTCCACCCCGCGTTGGTCAGCACCGTGCAGCATCTGGAGATCGTGGTAGCCATGTTTCTTCAGCTTATCGTGTTGAGAATGATCCCGTCCGTGTACGACGTCTTCGGAGCGCTGGTTATCATGGTCAGCGTGTTCGTCCTGACGGGGCTCAAGCTTTACAGGGTGGGCCGCGCCATCCGACAAGATTACCAGGAGATCCTGGACTCACCGATCAAATGAGAGCGCCGATGCGTGTGTACTTGAGCGCATGAGGGGGCATGTATATGTGCGTGTGTGTGTGTGTGTGTGTGTGTGCAGTGTCTCCCTGCTCCCTTCTCTTACAATAGTGCAATCACTGAATGTCTGGATCTTCGGCATTTATTTCGAATCGTGTCGTTGGAGGAGTGCCATTGGTGTAATGTCTTTGCTAACTGTTGATGTGTGAAAATAAACAGTGATCCATAGTGCTCCCCGGATAGCATTGATTTTTTTTTTTCTGTGTGTCACTGAAACAAAAGTAAGATGCAGTGGTCTAGATCTATAAACGGCGGGATTGGATACTCTGACCAATAAATCAGACTGCAGCATTGCCATTTCTGCGACACAATAAACTTTGGATGTTTCACTTTTTGTTTTTATTGAAGTGATACTATCTTGTTTACACAGACTTTACTGATCCAACCTACATTTATATTATATTATATTATATTATATTATATTATATTATATTATATTATATTATATTATATTATATTATATTATATTATAACTTAATATAATATTATATTATAACTTAATATAATATAATATTATAACTTAATATAATATATTATAATATAACATGTTATAATATATATATATATATATATATATATATATATATATACATACATATATACAGTTATTATAAATTGTAATAATATTTCACAATATTACTGTTTTAATTGTATTTTGACCAAATAAATGCTGCCTTGGTGAATAGTAGTTTATATATATATATATATATTAGTCTCTACTGTTCACCAAGGCAGCATTTATTTGGTCAAAATACAATTAAAACAGTAATATTGTGAAATATTATTACAGTTTATAACAACTGTGTTTTTTTTTTTTTCAGGATTCTTTGATAGTTTAAGGAGAACAATAAAAGAACAATGAAAAAACAGTTCAAAAGAACAGCATATATTTGATCAATCAATGCAAAAGTATTAATTTCTTTATTTTTTTATTTTTTTTTTAATCCCACTGACCCCAAACAGTTCTGCATGTTTAATCCAATATCTCACAGCACAGCAAAGCTTCAACCAAATGAGAGTTGAATTTGTACCAAAATATTGTGTTTGATTTGCTTTAAAAATATGAGAAAGATTTTTCTGTTCACTGTCTTTTAACAGTCTCTTGTTGTGCTATCCTGCATGAATATATGGTTTGTTGGATTTTATTTTAACATAGTTTCCCACCCATTTTTCAGGTCACGACCCACCAGTCAAGATCGAAATCTCTAATCTGACCTTTTGGTTAGAATAAACTCATCCATATTTATTTATCTAAAGTAAACAGAAACCATGGTAAAATGTTATAAATTGTATTGATTTTCTTCAATTCTGTCTCGGTATGCCAAGGCGATCGATTCAGTCCCTGCCTCAGTGATGGAGGAATTTGTAATTTTTGAATTAGGCATCATGGTATTTTTTTTTCTTCTTTTAATCTCATCAGACTTGAAAGAAAACCTCTTTTGATAAGATTACGCAACCACAAATGATGTATTATTGGTGCAGAGGAAGTTTTTGTGACCCATGCAACACTACAGAAACAAAACTACATCTTCTGTGAACTTATTCAACTCCCCATCTGATCTGATATTATTTCATCATGATTTTTGTAGCTGCTGTGCACACGTTTACAGAGACAGTGTTTTGAATCTGATTCTCCATCTCTCCCCGACAGCTTCCTATATGAAGGCACTAAAACGCCTGTAAATAAAATATATATATAGGCTATAGCTGTCATCAGGTTGATGGTCTGTGGTCGAATCTCCCACTCTACTGTTATATAGACTACTGTTAAATAACCCTAGCTACTGTTTACAGCCTCATTTTCAGTGGCATTTAATTGTATTCATTTTTGTCTATACCTTACCACAAAGGTTAAATTTTAGAGCAAAGTAATCATTGTTTCCCTCAGACATATGAAAGCTGTGGTCATGATGAATCGCTGCTTGGTTTGTGTGCAGGGCCTAGAGATATTTTTGTAATAAATCTTTTAAATGGCAGAGCATGCAATTTCTTTAGTGTTCCACAAGGTGGCACTTCGGAGACATTTTTCTCTTAAATGAATAGTTCACCCAAAATGTATAATGGGGGGTTTAGGAATACAAAAGCGGGAATCTGGAGAATTTACGCAGCTCTTTTCAATACTGTTTCTCAAGCTCTAAAAAGGACCAAAAAGCACCATAAAATATTCCACTGCAACATGTGCACTTTATTTAAATCTATTGCATGGCTTTATATGACTTAGGGTGTGTTTTTGGTTCATTTGAGTGTTTTGAGGGAAAAGAAAACGTTCAAAATACAACAGTTAATATTAGTAATTTTACATTTCTATGAAGTCATCTGAGTCCATTGATTGAAGTAGCATATATAATGCATGTCTGAAGAGAGCTCAGACCACTGATTCCCTCTCACTGCAGAGAGGGATATTGAAAAGTGCTGGATTCTGTCGACAGTTTTCATATGGACAGGAGAAAGCAGGGGTGGTTCAGGACACGTACAGTAAAGTCCATCTGTTAGGACAGGAAACAGATTGCATCCTGCAGTGTTGCGCACACATCTCATCTAATGGCTCTATCGGCCATGCGTGAGGGACTTTGAATATGGTCATATCAGTGTAACTCATTCAGGTTCGTTTTGAGATAAGGTTATTGCAAATTCAGAAGGTTGGTCATTATACATATAATACAGTCTGTGTGATCATATGGTGTAGGGTACAGTTTGGTCCAAAATTTTAAACGACTGCTTTCATTTTTTTTATTTTTTGTTCCAGAAACATTTTTTGTTATGCTGGTTGAAAGTCTCTTCCCATCATGATGGCAATCACTAAGTTAAGTGGTCTAAATGTATTTATATATATCATCTGTGGAAGGCGCATAGGACCGTACAATGTTCGTCCAATCATTGCATTCAGACCGAAGGTCTTGTCATACCTGCCAGTCAGCATACCGTAGGCTATGTGTGTCCATAACTCCGCGCACCTGCTCGCGAAACAATCACACGTCATCAATGTGTTTCATGCTATGCAGAGTTAGACAGACGTCAGTCGCCGAGCACCACAACCGAAACAGCAGCCACCTCTTACAGTCCCTCCTGAACCAAAACAACGAGCTTATGCTGTGTTCATGTCATAACTACTGTAATTTGAAAGAGATGGAAACCCGTGACTCGAATTTATATGTTTCAATGGCAACACTCTTGATGTCGAAATTAATCTGCAGCAGTCAGGTGGTACAGGTCAGTGCTCTTTTAGTTGTTTATGTTCATTATTGTGGTAATGTTATTTGCTTTGAGACATTAGGTAGGTTTAACGGCGGCATCTCTTGTGGCGCTGTTGTTTGCTCCCTGCTGTGCGCATTCATGTGTTTTGAAGGAGGTGTAGGAAGGGTGGGATCTTATGCTTTCAAAGCTAACTCGCTAGTGCTAGCCGCTCCGAAAATTACCTACCTTACTTTTAATACAGAGTTTTTCATTACAAATTAAATTGTCAACATTAAAAACAAAATTGTGATAAATCAGATTTAAAAAAATGACAGATTGTCTTTTTTTTTGTTTAACTGACAGCAGCAGCATTCAAGCTGACATGAACTCCAAAAGTTTGTGTCAAACTTAATATAATATAATATAATATAATATAATATAATATAATATAATATAATATAATAAATTGGGAATTGCGAAACTGATTTACTACCGAAACTCTACATTGCCCCGTTTTCTATATGTAGCGACTCTCGGGACTAGCCCAGTACATTCAATTGATGGACGTGTGCACTGACCAATGAGCAAAGAGATCGCTTTTGGTTAACCAATGAGTAAGCGAGTAGGTTCTAGTCAGCCCCGCCTTCTTCATCAGGTTAGATAGCGCAGCAGTGCGGTGAGTAGAGCCGCAGTTCTCACGCTGGATACACTGAGAAAACCCTTCCCAGGAACACATCAGCGAATATGTAGCTGAAAAACATCTAAATAGTGCTGATCATCGAGTGTGTGCTGGATACACGGGAGGCAGGGCTGCACATCGGATCATTTAATGGTAAGATGACAGATATTTATGAGAGTTTATGGTTTGATTGTAGCGTTTAACGTTAGAGCTAAAGCAGTAAATCCGGCGGGTCTACTAGCTATAAATAATTATCATCATAACGATAGAAATATAAGAAGAAAGAAACAATCCTAGAAATTTGTCATGGATAAATCAGTGTAATTGTAAGGGGATTGTGTAAAGGCTGTGTTCAGGCCTCACACTGTGATTTAACTGCTTTACCTCCATAGATTGATATAGAAAATGTTGGAAAGTGGCCTGATATTGATTCATATTAAAAGCATGAATCATGCACAAACTGCTATAGTGTCTAGATTCAACAGGCCTTTTTGGCATTTACTCTGAAATACATTGAAACCACAATGCATTATAGGGGTCTTTGTTAAGGTAAAAGGCTGTATTTTTGCTTCTCATTGTCCATTACCAAGATCATTGTCCATTGCATGTGATTTTGATTTTTGACTCTGACATCTGTTTAGATGGGGTCTCTTTATTGTTATCTGATTTAAGATCATTTCTTTCTGCATGCTGATATATTATGCAACTGTTATCAAGAAAACACCAAACAGACAAAGAAAACCACTAGATTTTATTTGCTGTACGCTGTTGTCGACTGTGTGAAAAGTTGGTTTGTGATCATTGTCATTTCAGTGTGGAATCGGTCTTTATTAATCAGATGTTGTTTCTATCGAATGTAATGTTACAGTACCTGATGTTTTTCTTTCATTACTTTCACATTGACCTGTGAGTTACGATCAAATTTGTGTGAGATTTCTCAGCAAACGCAGAAGTTCCCGGCAGATCAAGATGACGAAAGACTGAATGAAACTTTCCATGAATAAAGTACATTTTAGATCTAACATACAATTTAATAATGAAAAGTTGTAATTAACACATTGGAATGAGATTATTTACTCATCTACCTGTTATTCTGTATAGAAAAGTAACAATGTTATTTCTTAACATTCATAGTTTTATGAAATGTGAGGTGGGACAGACAAACCCCACATTGCAAAAAATAAATTCTGTTTTATTTTATTTTGTCTGGTTCCAGTACACATATCTAAAGATTCTTAAAAGAATAGTTCACCCAAAAATTAAAAATCTGTCATTAATTATACTCTTAATGTTCCAAACCCGTAAGACTTTCGTTCATCTTCAGAATACAAATGAAGATCTTTTTGATGAAATCTGAGAGCTTTCCGTCCCTCCAGATACGCAACTACCACTTTGACACTTCAAAAAGTTCATAAAGAGATCGTAAAAGTAATCCATATGAATGAGCAGTTTAGTCAAACTTTTCTCAAGAGACTCGATAGCTTTATGAACAGATTGAATTTAGGCTTTTATTCACATATAAACATTGATCAGCGAACATAAACAGAAGCTCAACCGAACCTGATTGACGGGAGAGAACAAACCTCATTGGTTCTTTCTGAAGCTCAAACGTGATGCGTAACACGAGAATGAACCTCATTGGTTCTTGCTGAAGCTCAAACGTGATGCGTAACACGAGAATGAACCTCATTGGTTCTTGCTGAAGCTCAAACGTGATGCGTAACACGAGAATGAACCTCATTGGTTCTTGCTGAAGCTCAAACGTGATGCGTAACACGAGAATGAACCTCATTGGTTCTTGCTGAAGCTCAAACGTGATGCGTAACACGAGAATGAACCTCATTGGTTCTTGCTGAAGCTCAAACGTGATGCGTAACACGAGAATGAACCTCATTGGTTCTTGCTGAAGAACCATATCTTGCTGGATAAGTCGCTACATAATCAAATTCACATATTACACTTTTTAAACATTATTCACATACATAGGCTGAGTTAATAAAACAATCTTTGTCAAATAATACATTTGTTTGTTCACAGTTTGAACGTTTGTTTAATTTCAAGATCTGAGGTGAATTATCCATTGTTGCTTTTACAGCTACAAATCTGGAGCACTAAATGATATTCAAAGTCACATTACACGCTTTTTCAGAAAGGCGGGACATAGAAGAGCGTCAATAATGTACAGTATGTGTAAAATAATTACTTTTTTTTAGCCTAAAACCGCGTAAACTTATTGCATTAAACCAAATACACAAAATCATTTTCCTTTTAGAACCATCATATGACCCCTTTAAGTTATTGTAAGAAATAATGATAGCACATCTTTCTTTAAATTATGGGAAATATAAGTTTATTAATAATTACAAACTATCCCAACTAGTTAGGCTATATTTCTGCTGTGTTTGCAACACTTATTAGGCCAAGTATTAACTTTGCTTTGTATACCCTGTGGTATAATCATGAATTATATTCCTAAATCATGCAGAATGTTAAGGAGGGATGTGCTGTTACTCTTTTAAGCGATGAGTTTTGCTTGATCATGATGATAAAATGAGCAAGTTAGTCATATACTGCACAGATCTGAATATCATAGAGAGTGTGGGCGTTTCTTTGTTTTTTACTAACCATTCTGACACCCTAGCAACCGCATTGCAACATGCTAAAAACCAGAACACCTTAGCAACCGCATAGCAATGCCCTGACACACACCCAGAGCTCCTTCGCATTGCCAAACTTTCCTCATGAAGTGTATAAATAGAGTTATTTGGCAATATTTGTGACAGGATATGTTTACTCGGTTGATCATGTGTTGTTTGTGTGGGGTGCGGCGCATTGCCCTGCAGAAATCTGCACACTTCACAGTGTCACCTCCTGTCCTGTTTTTCTTGTATACTTTATCTCTCTAGTTGTGTCCCAAATGACGTACTGTACTAAGCACTGTGTACTCAACCATCTAGTGTTTGAGGCTCATAAGGTTAATATTTTGTCATCCAACATTGGAGTCTGATATACTTCTGGAAGGAAAGCTGTAAGAAGTGTCCAACATTCCACACTTCAGGCTTTTTTTAAAAGTTATTTTAGTTTTTATTTAAATTTTAATATAGTTTTATTAATGTTTTGAATTGGCTTTTAGTTTTTAGTTTTCATGTTAGTTATAGTTAATTTTTTTTGTAATTTCGTTATTTACTTTGTAATTTTAGTAGTCAAATTTTTATTTAAGAAAATATATACATGTATACATACATACATACATATATATACACACACACACACACTACCGTTCAAAAGTTTGGGGTCAGTAAGATTTTTTAATGTCTCCTCTGCTCACCAAGGCTGCATTTATTTGATAAAAAAAACAATAAAAAAACAGTAATATTGTGAAATATTATGACAATTTAAAATGACTATTTTCTATTTTAATATATTTTAAACTGTAATTTATTCCTGTGATCAAAGCATCATTACTCCAGTCTTCAGTGTCACATGATCTTTCAGAAATCATTCTAATATGATGATTTGATGCTCAAGACACATTCATTATAATTTTCAATGTTGAAAACAGTTGTGTACAATTTATTTTCAAAATTCTTTGATGAATAGAAAGTTCAAAAGAACAGCATTTATTTCAAATATAATATTTTCTAACATTATAAATGTCTTTACTGTAACTTTTGATCAGTTTAACTCATCCTTGATGAATAAAAGTATTGATTTATTTTATTTATTTCCCCCAAAAAATAAAATAATTAATAAATAAAATAAATAATTCTTACTGACCCAACTTTTGAAGGGTAGTGTTTAATGTTACAAAAGCTTTCCATTTCAGATAAATGCTGTTCTTTTGAACTTTCTATTCATCATAGCATCGTGAAATAAAATGTAAATAACTGTTTTCAACATTGATAATAATCATAAATGTTTCTTGAGCATCAAATCCTCATATTAGAGTGATTTCTGAAGGATCATGTGACACTGAAGACTGGAGTAATGATGCTGAAAATCCAGCTTTGATCACAGGAATAAATTGCACTTAACTATATATTCACATAGAAAACAGCTGTTTTAAATTGTAATAATATTTCACAATATGACTGTTTTTGTTTGTATTTTTAATCAAATAAATGCAGCCTTGGTGAGCAGAAGAGACTTCTTTTAAAAACATAAAAAATATCTTACTGACCCCAAACTTTTGAACGGTTGTATGTATGTATGTATATATATATAACTTATTATTATTTACATTTAATTTGTTTTTATTTCAGTTTTATTTATAGGTATTTATTTATTTCCAGGCAATAATTTTAGTGCTTAAACTTATTTCAGTTTATTGCTAAGGCAACAATTCTAGTTTTTCAAGTTTTTCAACTAATATTCATATCTTATTTTTTTTCAACTTTATTTTTTAATCATTATAGTTTTAGTTAACGATAATAATCGTGGATAAGTGCATCGTTTGAAGTGCACTTTGTCTTGTTTGAATTTTGGTGTGAACAAACTATTTATACTACAATAGGACTTTGGCCTGCTTCACACAGGATGCATTTATGCTGTTAATACACCAGACGCAGGTCAGTCAGTGCGATGATTAAAGTGCAAGGTCTAGACTAGAGATTGAAAGTTGAACTTTTATCCTGATAGGTGTGTTTTTCGAATGCTGTCATGCATGAGATGCTGCATACAGGGTTCTTGCAGGTTTCAGTAAGTCAAATTTAAGACATTTAAAGACCATAAACATTGAAATTTAAGACCTACACGACGCCTTGGCAAAAAAAAGTTCAAATCAAAGAATTTTATTTCAATGAATTCAGTAATCGGAAAAGCATTAATTTAATTTACAGATAAAGCAATCACATTAGTAACCACACCCAACAACGCGTGTCAGAGAAAAGAACAGAATCAGATATAATGTTTTTTATAGAAAACTGAAATGGAAAAAGTGAACGAGGGTAAAACCTTTTTAAGGCCTGACTAAATGAAATTTAAGAGCGTGGATGAAAATCTGGCCGTTTTTAAGACGTTTTAAGTAGGGGTGTGTGACGGTTAGTATATAACCGTGAGACCGACGGTTATAGTTGAACACCGTCATTAGAACTCTATAACCGCCAAAACCGTGTTATTAAAATATTTTTTACAAACATTTTTTATCATAGAGAATGTTTAAATACTAATTAAAAACAATTGTTAACAGTCTGTGTTATTAATGGTCTACGTCGTTTCCAACTGTATTTGATTCTTTGCCAAGTACCCCCTGACCGACCGCCAATCATTTGAGATAGAAATAAAAGCTATGATATAGTGATGTGCCATCATTATGAGATTTATTAAACAAATGAAAAACATTTGCAATAATAAACATTAGCAATGAACATTTGCAATGGGGAGACATGGTTTTTACCACTTAATGAAGTTTTGTTTTGTAAATCGTCAGACATGATTTTTACCACTTCATTAAGTTTTGCTTTGTAGAAAGCCTTTCTTTAAAGCGAATTTCGTTTTGTACAAATTGTATATTAATTGTAATAAATGTTTCATCAACCAATTGCATGTATTTAATAAATAAAAAGCAAATATAGGAGACAATATAATAACCGTGACATTGAGGACGAGCGCGACGGTTAAATGCGTCCGTCTAGCGGCTGTTCACAATGAAAAACATTTGAACAGTAGCAGGGTTGTCAAACCTACTGGTGCAAACAAAACAACTTCAACTTCAGCAAAGATGTTACTGGGTTGACAATTGTGTTTAAATGCAAGATTGAATCAGAAACTGCGATGATTGACAGTGATAGCCAATGGACGAGACAAAGCGGGACATTATAAAGTACTTGATTCAGCAGGTTTTGCTCTGGTGCAGAGAGCTGGTGTTTCACTGGCATCGGTGGACCGACTTCACTATGTTATATATTATATATGCGAATTGTGACGCACCTTCTTTCTTTAATTCTTCACACACACACATTCTCACACACACACACACACACACACACACACACACACACACACACACACACACACACACACACACACACACACACACACACACACACACACACACACACACACACACACTCCTGATCCAGCCAGTGACTCAGCTGCTAATATACCCTCTCTGTGCTGTCAGCCGGCGTGTTTGGTGTTTATCTGGTGGCCAGTATGACTGAGCATGACATTATCTGAATTATAGGGATGAACAGTCATAACTACTGTTATCTGATTCTGTAGTCTTATTAAAGTAACCCAGCATTCACTGTCTGTGAGACGGCCGAGATACAGTAGCAGGATTTTTTTTTTTTTCCTGATTTTTCCATGACCTCACAGTTGTGTGTATGAATGTTTTGGGCCCCGGGGCCAGTTGCAGCTGGTGAGTTTCTGTAATTATTGTCACACTGACAGGTCTCTCCACAGCCTCTCATTAAGTAAAAAAAAAGAGAGAGCTAGAGAGCAAACTCAGATGAATGAGTGAGAGACATTTTGTCTGGGGCCCCAGATCCCGCTGAGCTGAGGGGCCCGGGATCAAGGAGAAAGGGTTGGGAAAATGGTGAAAGCAGCTATTTATATTTAGCCATTTCCTCCATGAGCGGAGAGTCACCCCATGAGCTGCATTCACAGAAGTTGGACGATGTGTCTGTGGTCTGCGGGGACTCGTCTCCTCTCCTCGAACGTGCTCCTGAAACACAGCGCCTCATTCAGAGCCTGCGACCCCCGGCTCTCGGATCAACACCTGCTGTTCAGGCGCTCAGTGACGTGGCATTGATTTGACACACGTGTCCGTCTCTCTGCTTTTGTCAGTGCTGTCACTCAGCCAAACGCTGCTGCAGAATTACATTTCTGGGCCTGAGCCTGTGCTTGGGCTGAAATACGGGTTTACTGCGTTTGTTTTTTTGTCTGTACTGAATATTTGCTTTTTGGATGATAAAAACTGCATATGTTATAAATATTTCTTGTGGATTTAATACATTGCTTATTTTAATATAAAAATAAAATATATTTTAATCTAAAATGTATATTTCTCTTTTATTTTTATTATTTGGCATAAAATGAAAATGCACTATTTTCTTAATGTTATTGATCTTATTGTGAACGATGCATCCATGCAGATGTTTCATTTAGATATATACACACACACACATATATATATATATATATATTTATTTATATATATATTTATTTATATATATATATTTATTTATATATATATTTATATATATATATATATATATATATATATATATATATATACCTAAAAAACGTCAATTAAAATATAATTTCATCCACTTAAACAGTCACTTTTTTTTTTTAAATCGACCGATTGGTAGAACCAAGTCTTTCCCTACTTTTGTTTTTCTGAAAAAGTGGCTAGGTTTAAGTGGATGAAATTATATTTTAATTAAAGATTATGAACTCTCTCTCTCTCTCTCTCTCTCTCTCTCTTTCTCTCTCTCTTTCTCTCTCTCTCTCTCTCTCTCTCTCTCTCTCTCTCTCTCTCTCTCTCTTTCTTTCTTTCTTTCTTTCTTCCTTCCTTTCTCTTTCTCTCTCTCTCTCTCTCTACATATATATATATATATATATATATATATATATATATATATATATATATATATATATATATATATATATGTATATATATATATGTATGTATATGTATATTTATGTTTGTTTTTAAATGAAACATCTGCTTGGATGCATAGTTCACAATAAGATATATAACACATGTTAAGAAAAAAGTAAATTTTTATTTTATGGAAAATGATAAAAATCTGAAGAGATCTGTCGCTACTTCCGTTTCACTGTGACTTTATATATGCAAAACAATTATTATTGGTTGTTGCATTGTGTCGAATGTCGGATATAGTTTTCTTTTTAATTAAAAAAAAGAATGCCATAACTTTTTTTTTTCTTTTTTTTCTGTAAATTGTTTTAAAAAAAACAAAGTTTCACCGCCCTCTGCGGTCTGTTGTACAGTAACTACTGTTATGGCTGAGCAGCATTTTAAAGAGAATCTTGCTTGACATGTTTATATAATTAACTGGCTAAATAACACGTTGGTTTAATGGGACAGACATTTGAAGGCAACTCTATCGCCCCCTTGAGGACTGAGGGTTATTACGATCGCAGTAACACCAGAGTGTGTGTTAATGGTGTACAATGACTCTGCAGGCGTGCACTGGCCTTTATGTATATTTACTTGTATTTCTGGCAAACAAAACCAAGTGTCAGACACAGAAAGGTGGAAGTATTATGTCTCAGGAAACTGCTGCAATACCTAAATCTGCCCTCATTTACTCAACACGTGTTTCTGTTCTCTGTTTCACAGTAATGCTGTTTGCTTGAGTAAGCCCACATAGTTAAAGCTGCTCAAGCAAACACAATGAGGTCACAGGGGAGAAACTCTAATGCGTGACCACTTTTATATCACAGAGATTATTTGTTTTATTAAAAATAATTGTGTGTGTGTGTTATATGAAGGTCACATTTATGGCTGGAACTAAAGATTTTTTTCAACCGATTAATCTATTGATTATTTTTCCGTTTATTTGAATAATCTAATGATTATTTCCCTAACCCAAATAGCTGAAGTCACAACTGCATTCTAGCTAACTAACTAACCATAACGACATGGTGGTGTCCATAAAGGCCCGTTCATACCAAGAACGATAACCATAAAGACTGCTTTGAAATGGTCAGTTGTCTCATTTACACGCAGGCGCAGAACACGCATTAGCTGACAGTCGGCTGTAGTTCTCTCGGTGTGTTCAAGTGCAGCTTTTTACCCCGACACAGGCGACAACACAGGCGGCTTTCATCAGCGCTAGTTCTTTGGCGTTGGTTTGGTGTGTCCTGGGCCTAAACTATCCGCTGATAGACGCCCTCTGCCGTGTGGACTAGTGGTCGACCGATATTGGTTTTTTGATTGCCGATGCCGATATCTTAGAGAGCAGGGTGGCCGATGGCCGATATAAAGCCGATATTTTTATATATATTTATTTTAATCAATATTTAATGAATTATAAATAAATTATAAAACAAATTTTTAAAATAAACATGCTTTTATACTTTAGATGGCAACTTCTTAAATTTGCAATCCTATTACAGTATTTTTCACAAAGTAATTGTTTAGAAATATATGAATATGTGAATAAAAAGTATGTAAACGGGGCACTCAGTAATCTGGTAATTTCGTGCTGGTAATCATATTTTTTCAAATAAAGACAAGGTAACGGTAATTTTACATACAGCACAGTGAAAACGATATGAATATGACACAGTTGGCAACTGGTTATATATCAGCATATTTTAAAATGAAGGATTTAAAGTTTTTCGATCGCGTCTCCTGAAGCTGATCTTCTGTTTGCATTCACTCACTTCGCACAGACCGACCGTCACTCGCAGACAGTAATGCACACTTCACAAGATATCACAGTTGGATTCAATTAAATCTGCAAGGTTTGTGAAATTAAATGTTTATTAGATATTCGGAGATTTGTTTAAATGACGTAGATGCGCATTTGCTGAATGTTGAGGGCAAATGAGAAAGTATTTTAGCCTGATTGTTTGCCTTTTCTGTTACAAATAATATAAAAGCAAACGCTTTACTTTACTTACTTGGCATAAGTTACCATTTACTTACTTTGTTTACCAGTTCTGTCTAACAAAGTATTAGATATGACTGACAGAGATCGTAAATTAATGAAGACGGAGAATGTGAGTGAGCGCTGTTTGATCTGACATCATCTGAGGAGCTGCCGTTGCCGTTCTCTTCTGGCGCTGGTGTTCTCAGCGCCGCCCGTCAAAATAAAAGTCCCGAGCGCCGTCAAAATAAAAGTCCCGCTTTCAACACATCGGCCAATCAGAAAAACTTATCGGCCGATGCCGATTTTTCAAAAATGCCAAATATCGGGCGATATATCGGTCGACCACTAGTGTGGACCTGTGTAAGCGCTCTGTGAAGAGCGTCAAAGACGTCTATTTACATGTTTTTGAAGCGTTGATCATTGTAGCCAATCACAGACATTTCTACCTCTAATATTTGACCAAATCTTTGTGTACTTCTTTACCAAGAAGATAAATGTCAGAAGAGCTTGAGATGTGAGATGTGATGTTTGAAGAAAATAAAGAAAAAACAAAGTAAATATAACTTGTGAACAGAATATTTTATTGTGCGTCATTTTCCAATCAACCTGTAGTGTTGTCAAATTATGCAAGTAAATATTGGAAATATTGTTTATGTCTATATTTAGTAGAGCTGCACGATTCTGAATAAATCAGAGAATCAGTGCTGCAGTCTATCTATAATGTTTAATCAATTTGAATTAATTATTTAAAAAAAATGGTTTGAATGAATGAATCAATGACTCGCTCATAAAGACGTAACTTGTTTCATTACTGGATGAATCAGTGTTTTTGAACGAATCTCTTGAATGAATGATTCAGTGACATCTATTTTTTTAAGTCTTTTGTCGCCCCCTGGTGGCGCAACAATGTAATCGATACAATCATTATTTGGAGCGACCAGTCATTTTCAAAAGGCTTCTGCAGACCTCATCAGTTTATATATCCAAGCTGTAAACTTTTATCCCAGTACTTCTGTGATCATTTATTATCTGCAACACAGAAACAATGATACTGTGTGGTTGAAAAGACTGTGAAGCTGTTTCACAAACACTGTTTTAACAGACAGTTTATTGGAAGTTATTTTTATTCATCGTCTTGTTTTAAAGAAGGATTAATGGAGAACAAAGTGGTAATAGAAAATGTGTTTATAGTTATCATGCGATTTTCGGTTCTGTATTCAGAGATTCGATTGGTAAGCGTCTCATAGTTTATTGTGGTTTGATTAAAACCATGATGGAGGAGTCACATTGTGTTGTTTCCTCTTTATATTTCAGTGTTGTTTCATGGCCTATTTGAGCCTGTAAACACTCACAGACTCTTGTCAGATGGGGTGCAACAGGCTTTGGATTATTCAGCTTTGGTAAATGTTCCTCTCTGGGGTTTATTTTTCTAGCTAGCATCAAGTTTATGGTCATTGAATGGGTTTCCTGTGGTAAATGTTACATGACATCTTATATATTTAATACATGACATCTTTTATTGACGTCTTTCTGTGGTTAAAACTAGTGGTCGACCGATATTGGTTTTTTGATTGCCGATGCCGATGCCGATATCTTGGAGAGCAGGGTGGCCGATGGCCGATATAAAGCCGATATTTTTTATATATATTTATTTTAATCAATATTTAAAAAATTATAAAACAAAATTTTAAAATAAACATGCTTTTATACTTTAGATGGCAACTTCTTAAATTTGCAATCCTATTACAGTATTTTTCACAAAGTAATTGTTTAGAAATATATGAATATGTGGATAAAAAGAAAGTAAACAATAACGGCACTCAGTAATCTGGTAATTTCGTGCTGGTAATCATATTTTTTTCAAATAAAGACAAGGTAACGCTAATTTTACATACAGCACAGTGAAAATGATATGAATATGACACAGTTGGCAACTGGTTATATATCAGCATATTTTAAAATGAAGGATTTAAAGTTTTTTGATCCTGTGAAGCTGATCTTCTGTTGGCATTCACTCACTTCGCACGGACCGACCGTCACTCGCAGACAGTAATGCACACTTCACAAGATATCACAGTTGGATTCAATTAAATCTGCAAGGTTTGTTAAATTAAATGTTTATTAGATATTCAGAGATTTGTTTAAATGACGTAGATGCGCATTTGCTTAATGTTGACGGCAAATGAGAAAGTATTTTAGCCTGATTGTTTGCCTTTTCTGTTACAAATAATATAAAAGCAAACGCTTTACTTTACTTACTTGGCATAAGTTACCATTTACTTACTTTGTTTACCAGTTCTGTCTAACAAAGTATTAGATATGACTGACAGAGATCGTAAATTAATGAAGACGGAGAATGTGAGTGAGCGCTGTTTGATCTGACATCATCTGAGGAGCTGCCGTTGCCGTTCTCTTCTGGCGCTGGTGTTCTCGGCGCCGCCCGTCAAAATAAAAGTCCGGAGCGCCGTCAAAATAAAAGTCCCGCTTTCAACACATCGGCCAATCAGAAAAACTTATCGGCCGATGCCGATACTTCAAAAATGCCAAATATCGGCCGATATATCGGCCTTGGCGATATATCGGTCGACCACTAGTTAAAACACTGATTGAACGATTAGGCCTACATGAGGCATGAATCATTTCAGTGAGTTGTACTGTTGTTTTCAACATACCTTCTGATGTTCATCTATGTTTATTTTGTGCTATAACTAACGTTAGTAGTATAGAGGAAGAGACGATCGGCAGCGATCTGTCACGCCACATTAAAGAGTGCCAAAACCACATTTATTGTTTGAATTTCGTTGTAAAATTGACCGAATTTTGTTTGATATCAAAAGTAACCTGCTCTGTCTTGTCTGTTATTAAACTTTCCCACACTGCTGGTTCGGCTTCGTTTGCTCTCCGAAGTGCTGTCTTTTCTTCTATTGGATTGCCTTCATGTGGGCTGCATTACATTGCACTACAGCGCCCCACTGGTCAAACTGTGCTATTGCAGGCCCTTACAATATCATGACATCAACAATTTTATATTGTCGATAATGTCGGCTAATCTTTTCAGATAACTTGAAGGAAACATAAAATCAGCTAACATGAACTCACTATGATCAGTTGTATTTTTTAACTAAAGTTAAGAAAGATTATTACCTGGCTTTGTGTGGAATGCTTGATTCTGATTGGTCAATCGCGCCATCCAGCGGTATGCTATTCCTCTGAAAACAACAGCGATATATACTTTGCTAGGAACGTTTTTTTCTTGGAAGTTTTGATTTTGGTGAGCTAATAAAATATTAAAACTCAGTCGAATAAATATTTTGTGTACAGTTATTTAATTATGCCATCCAGTATCGTGGACTCGCTCTCTCTTGTTTCATACAAACGCAGCTTCTGCCATTTTGTGACTATTGTTTTGTACACTGTTGGAATATAAGATAACAGGTATGATTTTAAAACAGTTTAATCTGAAATCACTATCTCTTATCCCCATAATTATTTATATGGCGAGATGTGTAATAAGTGGTATGACTGTGTACCGTATCCCTAAAATGTCCGTCTCGATTGTGAGCGACTGCTCTCTCTGCGGAAGAAGCTTTGCGTTTAAAGACCTACCTGTAATAAAATATTTCGTTCTGATCAATATTTTGTCTAATTATTTACTTATGTGTCAAGTAGCCGTGTAATAAGTGGGATAATGTACATCCATCCTGTTGTTATCTCAGAATAAACGAGGCTGATGCAAGACCGTCCTCATCACCCTGTTGGGGTTTATTCTGAGATAACAGTACATTATCCCTTACATTATAACTTATGTAACATAGTTATTGCTCATTGTGAATGCGTTATGGGAACTTATTGTAAAGTGTCACCTATTGTTCTTTATAATTCTTTTCCATTTTAATCTGTTTGAAACGGTTGCTTGCTTTTTTTTAACTTACTTTTTTGTTTTGTTGTATTTAAATGTTCATTGTTTTTTTTTGTTAGAAGAATACAGTTATTCAACCTGTTATTTTTTTTATTTTTATTTCGAATTATGCAAAAAAAAAACAACATCAACAAGAAAATGAAATCTGTCAAATGGGTTTTTTATTCAAACAACAAATAGCCTTAAAATAGTTACAGGTTCCAGGATTAATTTTCTTATATGCAAAAAAATAAATAAAAAATAAATAAATAAATAAATAAATACAATAACCAACACCCCATCCCCCGCCTGTTAATATATAATCCAGTGACATTAATACACAGCACTTAAGTCAGTCTACAATACATTGCATTAAGGAGTAACATTCCTATTGAGGTAGCAGATGAAAGGGTCCCAAATCTTGTGGAATTGACCAATGTTGCCTTTCCAAAGGTATCTAGTTCGTTCCAGGTGTAGAGTAGACGTCAGTTCCTCAAGCCATAATTTAGCATCAGGAGGGTAAACCTTTTTCCAAAACAGTAGTAACTGTTTCTTGGCTGTTATCAGACAATATGTGAGAAATTTCTGTTGAGCACTGTTCAACGAATATATATGGTTAGAATGTCCTAATATAATGAGCACTGGGTCTGGTTCCAAGTTTACATTAAGTACATCTGAAAGCAATTTAAAAACCTCACACCAGAATAAGAAAATGAAATCAAGTAGACAAATCAAAATAATTAGAATAACATAAAAAAAAGTAAAAAATAATAATAATTAACAATAGTTACAGCCAAAGACTTTTTAACCATTGTCATTGTCCATTGCATATTCGAAAAGGAGTGGGAAGAAGAAAAAAAATGTATTTAATCCCACCCCCATCCACAAATCAAAGCTTACAAATAATCGACCCGCGTTCCAAATATTCATACATCTACTTTGTTATACCCCGAAGCAATACAGAAAGTACATAAATTATGTAAACAAGGAAAAAAAAATATTTAAATAACTACTATGAAAGAATAAATTACAAATTTCAGCAGCTCAGAAGAAAAAAAGAAAAGAAAAAAAAATGAAGTAATAATAACAACACAATGAAACTGAAGATAACTAGCCCCAAAAATACTCGTTGATTATTCACCCCGTTCTTCATCCCTGTATCCCTTGAAGACCATATCTTTATACCTGATTTTAAACTGATTTATGTTTGGACATTGCTTTAGTTCCTCGTTGAGACTGTTCCAAAGCCTTACTCCAGAGCTTGAAATGCAAAAACTTGTTTTGGTCCCACTTTATATTAAGTGGCGTTAAGTACTATGTTCTTACATCAAAAAATAAGTACAATGTACTTATTGTGTTCATGTTGTATTGTAAAACACTTTTGCTGCTATTGAGGTGTGATACGGGTAAGATTAGGGACAGGTGTGGTGGATTGGGTAGGTTTAAGGTGTCAGGGAAGGGTCAACTGTGTAATTACAAATGTAATTACATAAATTAATTACAGCTGTAATTACATGCAGGAATTTTTAAAATGTAAGTACAATGTAAAAACATGTAGTTACACAATAAGTACATTGTATCAAATTATTAATTTCAATGTAAGTACATAGTACTTAAAGCCACTTAATATAAAGTGGGACCCTTTTTTTAAACTGTTATGATGACAACACTTCTTTTGCAACTTATTTCAATATTGTGAATCGTGATAATACCATATACCGTGATAAAAGCTTCAGCAATTATCATGATATCAAAATTTGATAACGTCACATCCCTACTTATGTCACAATTATGGTTAACATTTCATGTTGACTTACAAGTTGATGTGTGTGTACTATAGGGTTGTACTATAGGGTTTGTATAACATCAACGTACATGAAACCGGGCGTCACCTGTGTGTTTGAGCAGGAGAAATGGAGAAACTGAAATATTTTAGCATTTGACCTTGATCTTTAAATAGGCCAAGAGAAAAACAGGTGTTTGGCATGTGAAATGACTGTTTTCCACTTATCTTGTTCACTCTTGTGATGAAGATGAATTTGAATGCACTGCTGTAGGATTCAGTGCACTGGTAATGTGTCCTGGCAGCTTGTTTGCAGGGGTCGTTAGGCGCATTTCCATTACAGATTTGCGCAAAACGTTTGCGATATTTTATTTCCGTATACTTGTGAGCGGCACATATGAGGTGTTTCTGGGTGTTTCTCCCTCATATCTGTTTCGAGGTCTTGATTGTGGCATTTCTTTGTTGTTTAGAATTCATTATTCCTGTAATTCTTTTGTCTTTTATGAATTTAATAAAGAGCTCTGTCTCGTATTCGGTCCACACACACCACATCGTCTACGTCAGGTGACCTGTAAATGCGCAAAAAACGTTTCCATTGCAGTTTTGCGAAATATTTCTTTTTTTGGAATTGCCTGGAAAACCACCTCATGCGAGCGTAACTTTTTTTGCGATAAATGGGAGTTTTTGCAAAACTGACGTGTTTCCATTGGCCGTATTTTCAATTCGCAATTTCAATTTGCGCAATTTGAAGGGTGATGGAAACGCGGCTATTTCTAAAACCTGTTAGAAATAAGAGGATACAGTGGAAGATAAAGCCGCTATCCACTTCTCCTGTTAAAAGCTTTCTAGATGTGAAATCTCTGTGGTTTACAAATTAGTAGATTTGAGTGCAGCAGTGAATTCCTGTCGTTTGCTATCGTCCATTCTTTAAAGTCACCATAAAATCAAAATTGAGTAGTCTTTTTTTTTTTTTTAATGGAATATTGCAGTATTATAAATGACTTATCTGTGCACATAATTGTTTTTTAAATTCATGTTCCCTTATTATCTTTAATCAAAATAACTTTCCCTCCCTCTTGCAGCAACATCTGTTCTCTGATGATGTATTTACTGGCATGAGGGCGGGGCAACATGTCACTCACATGAGATCCACCAATAGCAAACCACAACCATTCAAACAATTCTTCATGGACAAAATCAAGTCCCCACCCTACATTTTATTCTTGCTTGATAAATTAAAGCCTAAATTAAATCTGTTCATCACATAAAGTGATCGAGTCTCTTCAGAAAATGTGGACTAAACCGCTCAATTCACATGGATTAGTTTTACAATCTCTTTATGAACTTTTTGAAGCGTCAAATTGGTAGTTGCGAAGCTGTCAATGGAGGGAGATGAAATCACTCAGATTTCTTCAAAAAGATCCTCATTTGTGTTCCGAAGATGAACGAAAGTCGTGTTTGGATCGGATCGGCGTGAGGGAGAGTCATTAATGACAGAATTAACTTTTGGGTGAACTATCCCTTTAGGCAGCTTTTCTTTTTTTAAACATACTTGAACGAGAACAACAACTGGGTCCTTTTTCACTTCAGGCTCACTTTTTGAGTCAACTGAAAGTCTGAGTTTGATCCGTTTAAGTAGTTTAGTTGAATTTGCACACTAAATGATTACAGAAGTAAAACTGGGCATCATAGACTAAACATATGAGGATTGCACACCACCAGAATTTCCCCAAAAGTTGCTCCGAACACAAACTCATGCAGAAACATGTGCTTTGTTGCAAGGAGACACATGACAGATGGGGAAAAAAGTGTTCTAAAATTGTCTAAAAATATCAGACATGTACGATATCCTCTGACTGGATGATATCCTCATAAAAAACCTGAAGAAAAAAATGTGTTTGGTCATTAAATCTGTCAACTCAGCATCTTTTGGCAGCTAGAGCTGACTCATCCAGATTGCAGATTGGCCAATAATTGTGTAGTGTATTCCAGACTTCAGTTGTTTACTGTATGATGTCTAGTTCTTACTAAAAAAACGTTTAAGTATTTACAGTGTATGATGCATAGCGTTTTAAAATCTGTTCAGAATTGAAAGGTTGTATAGTGTCTTTCATCCTTATTTAAACCAGGTATTTTGACCAAAAACACCACTTTTTTTTTTTTTTTTTTTTTTTTTTTTAATTGACAGTAAACAGTTTAAACTGATAAACTACCACTTTGTTTAAGCCTTCTTGCCTAAAGACTTATTTACCTGGCTTTATGCCAATAAGCAAAAATATGGCTCTGCAAAAAGGCGGGGACGTTTTGTATTCACAAATAGGGATAGGGATCATTCATTTTATAGGCCTTGTGGGGGAATGGCTTGTTAAATTATGATGATGCTGTTACCACATAGTTTAATGCATTTGGACTAATTCGTTTGTAATGCCAAAGGGCCTTAAAAAGACTCCAGATTGAGATGTAAAAGCTGCCCTTATTTTAACTTGCCGTTTATTAGTGCTTTTATTGGCGATTGACTATAAATTAGATTATGAATACTGCTAGATTTTTACATTGTGTGAAGAAAATGTGTCTATGCAAACTAATGCTAATGATGTGCATTCATTGTTTAAGGCACTTCAAGGGATTTTTACAGTTTTATTGTGCAATCGTGAGTGTTTTGTCACGTGATTTGAGGTATCGTTCAGCACAAACGGTTACGGGTTACATGCTGAAGTTTACTTGGGGTTAGGGGTTTGTTAAAATATGAATTGCAGTAACTATTCAAAGACACTGGAGGTCTGTTAGCACGATCATAAGTCTGATCATGAGTGGTTTTATTATGGAAAATGTCAAAGGAAGCCCTGGGGGAGTTTTCAGCCCAAAGATATTAAGGTCCTTTTGTGAAGAGAGCAGATTCCTTGTATGACTTTTGCTCTAGTCGGTCTCAAGTGGTCGTCCCCTGACGAAGCCCTATATAAGGCTGATGAACTGAATGTGTGTTTCAGTGTGGCCATCCAGTTTAACACACTTGCGTAAGCAGCACGAGTCTCCAACTCTGCCTAAATCAACAGGCCTGGATTTCTCCTCTAAACCTCACGTCAACATTAGCGCCACATAAATGACTATTGGATGATCAAGTTTTGTGTGTTCAGCTGCTTTGATATTATATGGTCGTCTTCATTGACAGGGGGTATGAGATGATTGAACCTTGGTCTTAGATGATACACACACACACACACCGAGAGATCTTCTTTAAAGATGATGAATTGGTTTTAAAACTTGAGCTGTTGGAAGTTGGAAAATAGGACGAGTGCCTATGGAAAACAGGTTTTCCCTGCTCTCTTGAATTAAAGGGATAGTTCACCCAAATATGAAAATGGTCATTTATTTACTCACCGTCATGTTGTTCCAAACCATTAGATTTTTTTTCTTCTTCTGTGGGTCACAAAAGGAGATATTTAGAAGTTGGCTAAGGGGTCGTTCACACAGAACGCGTTTTCCATTCCAATGCGCTACTTTTCCATTGTTTTCTATGTAAACACGCACTAGACGGACATCGGCGCTCGCGTCTTGCGTCTTTTGCAGCGTCTCCAGGGCTCGCAAAATCGCATGCCCGACGTCCCGGGGCTATTGTGTTTTCCAGTCGGGCTACCAAAATGCATAACCGGCCTGCCCGACGGGCTATCTGAAATAGTGTTCGCTTCAGTCTTGTTATAATCAGATTCAGCGCGTTCTTCATCTTCAATCCGCAGCGGCGCCGAGCAGCGCGCACGTCAGAAACAGAGGACAGGGTGTGTGTGTTTGTGTGTGAGTGTGTTCATCTGAGTCTCATTGGTCTGTCACTCATTGGTCTGTGGTGCTCGTCAATGTCAGAAAATTTTAGATGACCAATCAAATCAAAGTAGGCGGGCTTTATGTTCACAAGAAGCTGCTGAGCGCGAATTTGATGAGAGCGACTCGACGCTTCAGTTTACGGTCAAGTGCGAGATAAGATGTAAGTAGCTAAACTAAACATTTCATATTTGACAGCTTTTTTAGGTCATAAATGTGAAACGAATGACAAAAATAATCAGGCAAATGAATATACTTTTGTCGAATTTTGCCATTTTGAACTGAAAATAGGCCTATGTAATGTGACTAATAATTAGTTTACTGTCATTGTGAGGGGACATTAGCATTAACAAAGCCGTTTTCATGTTAGGCACAAGATTAATAATGAATGTGTACATGTTGAGAATTAATATACAATTTGTAGCCTTCAGTAAATTAAAAAAGTTCAGCTTTAGGAGGGGAAGAGACAGGGCAAGATGAGGAGACTGAGAGAAAAAGACAGAGTGATGTATAAGAAGTGAGAGCAGGTATCATCTACCGCCTGCTAACATGGTTTTAAAGCTATTTCTTATCCTTTTTTGGCCTTCAAACGTCTTGAAATGCACATATCAGAGTAATAAAAAAATTGAACCCCCTAATAACCTTAAATGTAGGACCTCTTTGATTATAAAGCCCTGTCTACGGCCCTGTATTAGGAATAAGATCAATAATGAATGTGAACATATTGTGAATGAATTTAATAAACTTAGTTAGGCTACCTAGCTTTCCTAGTAGCTTTCAGTGAATTAATGCATCTGAGAAAATGATTCATAAATCAATCAGTTGACCCTTTGTTTACTTTCTTAACTGATAGACAGAAATGAAATGCCTATATCAGTCAAAGCTCAGCTTTAGGAGGGGAAGAGACAGAGCAAGAGAAAAACAAAGAGAATAGGAGTGTGATGCTGATGAGGAGAGAAAAATAATCAGCTGCCCACTTACATGGTTTTAAAGCTATTGTTATCCATTTTTTTTGGCCTTCAAAACATCTTAAAATGCACACATGTAAATCAGAGAAATAAAAATTTGCCCCGACCCCCCTGACTAGCATATCTCATATTCGGGACCTCAGTGATGAAAAAACCCTGCCATCTGCATGTTAATGAAACAAGTTAATAGTGAGTATTAGACCCTAAACTAAAGAGTTACTTGTGTTTTATCATACCCTCATTGGGGGCTGAGCCACACACACAGACTGATTCATGATCCATACTGGTCACACACATTTCAGTTCAGTTAGAACCAGATGCATATTTGTTGATATTTGTGTTTTGAAAAAGTTTTTGATTCATTGTTTTGACTCCTAACCAATATTCTACATTAAAAATTGTAGTCTTTTTAAATGGGCTAGTAAAATTCATTTCGGGCTACCAAAATCTGAAGAGTGCCTGCCTGAAGCCTTAAAAACACTGCGCTAAAGTTAAAATCAGTTCAACTTTTAAAAACTCTAGACCTTGCGTGTTCAAAGCAGAAACGCGTGTGAACGAGCCCTAACGCTGCTCTTTCCCATACAATGAAAACATGCATTGAGCTGTCAAGTTACAACTAGTTAAAAAGGCATCCAAAACATACAACTTGTGCACTTTCCAACTTGTTTTTAAAACTGAAGTAAACTATTTCCTGTGAATGTACGAAATTTCCGAATCATTAACTGCTGTAGGTAAATTAGTGGTCTGCATTGGCTTTAAACTTAACTTTTTTCTGTGAGAAAAAGTCAGTTTTCAGAGTCAGTACTACATTAAACTACAATATATTATGTTGAATATAATGTATAATAATGGGGGGATATTAGTGGGTCCTGATAATGCTTATGTTATAAGTCTTATGTTACCAGTAAAAAGTGGCCTACATTATTTTAAATATATCTAGCCAGTGACTGAGTGCAAGCATATTCGTCTAAAATAATTCTGTATTTTCAGGTTCAGAATCATGAATATATTAATTCTGGTGTCACCATTGTCCAAGCCTATTCATTTACACCCAAAATGTTATATCAAATTTAGCATTTAATCAACAGTACATTTTTTCTTAACCTTTTATTATATGTCTTGGAGTATCGCAATAATATCGTATCGTGAGTTCAGTATCGTGATATGTATCGAATCGTGAAATTAGGGTATCGTTACACCCCTACTAATTACTATTACGAAACTTTGATGTGGTTGAACAGGTGAAACAGTCACTAATTCCCCTGGAACTCAAACATTAAACTTCAAAACAAAGTTTGCACAGTTGCACAAATATTTACACAAATATATCCTTCTCAGTACGAGTTATGAAGGAAGAGAACAGCATCGACAGTTGATTTCAGCGCCGTCCTCTGATTGCTGTGTTGTGACTGAAATAGCGCGCGGAAGCACAGAACAGTTTTGTAAAATGATATATGATCAAATAAAAATGATTCATATATAATTTTACAAAACTGGTTTGCGCATGTGCTCCCGTGCGCACCATTTCGGTCACAACACCGCAATCAGAGGAGGACGGCTGAAACTGCGCACGAGCCTACTTTCTCTCTCGCGCACTCGTATAATTACGATCGCAACACGGCAAGCAGCCAAGCACACGGCACGCAAACTGTGTATAGCCTATATAGTTTAAGTTACAAACCCGAACCCGAGGCTATTCATTAAACATTAACCCGAACCCGACCCGAAACCAGTGAGTAGCAGACCTAAATAACTAGATAACAACAAAGTGCAGTAAAAGGTAAATCTCTTTGCGCAACAAACCATTGTGTTGATTACGGTAAGAACGTTATAGTAAATACCAGTTTGCAGCATAAGGGGTCGTTCACATATCGAGTCTAAAAATGCGTGGAAGGCTGAACATTTTCAGCTGTCTCCTTTCCAAAGCGCGTGCGCTCCCGTGGCGTCTGTCGTTGCTATGCAACCATGAACTGCGCTCTCACAATGACAAGGAAGTTTCAGTAATGGATTTCCACCACCGAAGAACGCTTGCTGTAGCTCTGCTTCAAGATTTATTTACAGAGAAGAGAAAAACACCCGTAGTGTTTGGGTGCACCCCATCCTTCATGTTGACTGAGCTTTTCATTTTGTTACGGAAAGGGTGAAGCTGATTGGTTGGTTCTTGTCACATGACCTGCGGTGCGCTTGTGGCATTCTGAAAAGTCACGACTTTTTTTTCATCTCGCTGCGCCTGAAAAAATGAGATCGCTTGCCGCGCACATACATTTGAAATAACGAACTTGAGCGTGCAAAAGACGCGATATCTGAACTGAGACTAAAGTGGGTCGCACACCGGACGCGCAGCTCAGCGCCGCGCCGCGCCACGTCTAGGACAACTCTCACCTGAAAATCCGTTAGCATCAGCAATTTTCGGATTTCTGTAAATAAATATAAAACTAAATGTATATTGCAGCACGGGGTGAAGTCCGTATATACATTAACTATGATTTGAGACACATAAATGTAAATTTAATATAAAACTATGTAAATGGCGCTCTGTGGCGCGGCAGGATTTTGAACACGGTCCTGAGCCGTCGCTGAGCTGCGCGTCCGGTGTGCGACCCCCTTAAGACTGTTTTTGTACTGCTGAAATAACTAAGCGGCTGACACCACTAAGCCTCACACATTTGAGTTAAAAATGGTTATTCCTGCTCTGAAGCTCCGCCCCCTGTGCCGGGAGCAGCAGCTCATTTGCATTTAAAAGAACAGACACAAAAACGGTGCGTTTTTTGCTCACCCTCAAAAAGTGACAATTTTAACATGCTATATTAAAAAAATCTGTGGGGTATTTTGAGCTGAAACTTCACATACACACTCTGGGGACATCAAAGACTTATTTTACATCTTGTGAAAAGGGCATTATACCACCTCTTTAAAAGTAAGGTGGAAAAGCTGACCGTATTTTTGTGAGGGACACAAAAGAAGATATTTTGAAGAATGTCGGTAACCAAACAGCTGATGGGACTATTTTTTTCCCCCTTACTATGGAAGTCAATGCGGTCCATCAACTGTTTGATTACCGCCGTTCTTCAAAATATCTTCTTTTGTGTTCAGCAGAAGAAAGAAACTCATACAGGGTTGGGATAACCTGAGGGGAGATTTAAACGATGACAGAATTTTCAGTTTTGGCTGAACTATACCTTTAATTGTGCAGTTTTGGTGCAATGCATATGCAAGTTTTCACATCTCAAAGTTCCCTCTCCAGCCCACCCAGAGCATTTACTGAAACGCTTTTGACGTGACAATCATGAGCCCACATTTACATATCAGCACATAATACTTATTTCACATGTGAAAGTGTTAGCCAATCATAAAATAAGTAATTTACATATAACAGTCTTAAAGGTGCAGTAGCACAAACATTGTTTTAGTCCGAACAGACCGATAGAGGGAGTAAAATGGACATGCCAAAACAAATTACTGTTTTGTGGTTACAGTAACCCTGACTAAATGATGTGGACTTCAGATAAAGTGAAAGTGTACTAAAACAGAATGTAGGCTATACCTCCTGTAGAGTATTGTTAAAGGTTTCACTGTCTAAATGTGTTTAAATCCTGCGGTAATTCTGGAGAGTTTAAGGCCGTGTGTGTGTGTGTGTGTGTGTGTGTGTGTGTGATGTGTCAGAGGAAGTGAGGCAGTGCTGGAGGGGAAAACACACGGATTGCATTCCAGCTCCAGAGCCCTGTGATTTGAGCTGCCTGTCAGAGGCATTATGTTACAGCGTCTAGGAGCTCGCACTGTGTCTATTAGACCAGTTCTTCCTCATAAACCACTGTCCAATCCAGTCTGATGGGTCAGTATTTAGACATGAAGTGGAATTTGAAGTTTTATGATGTATTCTTGAATCAGTGGACTTGTATGTTGGTACAGAGATTCTAAGTTTAATAAACTATTACGGCGTCAGTCGAATTCTCCGCACGGTTGATGATCATATAACTCCTGGTTTTTGGTTTTTGACCCTTTTGGAGTCAGACATGACCAGTTCAGTGGAGGCTTGCTCTGACCTGAGTCGTTCAGGGCAAGTTGTGAACTGATTCAACAGGATTATTGAAAAGAATCAGCCCAAAAGATTGAATCATTCACAAATCAGACATTGCTCTTGCTTTTTGGAGCTGGTGATATATTGTGCTTTGTATGTACAGTCCCACTGTAGTCAATCATTTTATCCCTTAAAACTCATCTTTGATCACCAAAATTACATATTTAAGCGTTTTTTTTTTTTTCTTTGGAAAAAAAAATTCTTTATGCCTTAAAATAGCTTGAATGTAACTCTACACCCTTGCTTTATTTAGTATACGCGGTTCTATGAATATGCAAATGAGCCCTGTGATTTCAACCCGTGTTTTTGAGACTGTCTTTGGTTCACTGCAGTTTTAAGGAGAAAATACTCAGCAATGGTGCTGACTTATGGATTTACACATGGTTTGTCTTAAAGCACATTAAAAACACCACATAGACACATAAACAACATTAAAAGCTGGATTTTCACCACAGGGGGACTTCTAGTAAGTTAAGTAAGTTTCCCAAAATACAAATAATCTAAAGTAGCCTATTGACGATTGCAGAATTTACTAGATTTACTGAAGTAACCAGAGTTATCATCTGAAACTGTTTAAAAATTGTGTTAATTGAAATATTAATTTCATTAACTGAAATAAACTAAAATGAAATTATTAGATGTTTTAAATATTAGATGAAAAACGGAAATTAGAAATGTTGCATTGAGCAACTAACTGAAATTTGAAGTACTAAAATTACTAACACTAAAACTTAAGAAATAGCAAAATAATAAAATAAAAAAACTTGCAAAAGCACAAAATTACCATAACTAAAATGAAAATTGAAAACTGATTTTAAAAAATAAAAGCAATTAAAATGTTTTATATAAATAATACTTAAATAACACTTAAGTAAACACTGTTTAAATGTAAAAACCTAGTTTTAAGTAGCCATGAAATCAAAATTGACCACTTTAGTAACTGTATGACCGTCTGTATGATTCATCTGTAAAATAGGTGCAAGTAATATCAACTAGTAATATCAAAGTATTGAAGCCCCACCCGTTCAATTCTGAAGTGTGTGACCTTAGGGAAGGTAAATGTGTTTTTTTTTAATGTTGTCTTTTAAAAGGAGGAGAACGTCTGTCTAGACACCTTGAGACGTTCAGTGTGATCAGTACTGATGGATGGATACTTTACTGATCCTCAGGTGAAATGTATATCCATAACACATTGATTGATGCAAACAAACGTACATTCCATGCTGTGAAAAGTGGCATCGCTCTGTAATTTAACCCTCATTAATACTGCCATTCATCATTACCCATCACTCCCCTCTCTCAGGATCACCAGTGTCTCTGATAAAAGCTTCTCTCAGATCTCTGAGGTGGTCCGAGCCTGTCACTCATCACACAGCGCTTGCTCACGAAGCAGATTTCGGACAGAGGCAGCGTAACGGTTTAATGATCTTCAGCAAAATAGAGCGAGCTTCGGTGAAAACTAAGAGAATATTTAATGACTACAATAGTGATGCACCGAAATGAAAATTCTGGGCCGAAACCGAAAATTTAGGATGCTCTTGGCCGAAAACCGAAACTGAAGCCGAAAATGGCTTCTTTTAAAAACGTATATATACTGCTTGAATTTAATGGATCTGAAATGAAAAATCACAATATAATAATCAAATTTTATTAACAGTTACATAACAAAACATAAAATATTTTTAACAATAAATATAAATAATAATACCAAATAATATTATTCTTCAAGTTTTATGTTCCATCAAATAAAATAGTTTTTTAAAAGTTGTGCAAAAAAAATCCACAATTTTGGAGATTTTTGCAGAACAAATGTTACATATTGCAACTTTGGTGTCCTCTCGTATAGGGCTGTCACTTTTGTGAAAAATAAATCCTGTTCGATTTTTGAGACATAGGCTAAGTGTTCATTGAATCTTTAGTAAATTGCCTATATTTGGCGTTGATCCGTTTTCAACGCCAAATAGGCAAATCCATGGACAACTAAACAGGCATTAGGACGACCGTAAAGAGGGCGCACAAGTCAGCAATGTGGACTGCCATAACATCAATGAAAAGCATTACTGAAGGCTACATATTATGCACTATATTATGCAGAAATAGGCTATGTGTGTGTGTGTGTGTGTGTGTGTGTGTGTGTGTGTCAGAACCTGCAGTTGCTGTGTGACGCGCGTTCGCTGCGAGCGTATAGTGACGAGCTGGACGCGCTCCGAGAGAAGGCCGTTAAAATCGATTCCCTATTTTCGTTTTCGAAACTTGTGTTGGTTGGTCCGATCGATTGTGCAATAAGTGACAGCCCTTTGACATGCTTAATCTTTGATAGGCAGACGCGTGATAACAGCTCGACCGTGAGTGAAACCTAAGCGCTTGCGCACGGATGGGAGGGGCGGGTGACATTCATGTTCGGTTAAACGTTTTCGGCTGTTTTTTTTTATTTCGGCCCGAAACCGATAATGCCATTTCGGCCGAAAATTTTCGGCGGCCGAAATTTCGGTGCACCCCTAGACTACAATAGTGATTTCACACTTGAAATTACATAAAACATTGATCAAAAATGTACATTTACACACAAACTCACGACCAGCCGCAACTTTTGGCCGCCATCTTTATTTTTCTAGCTCAGCTGTCACCGAATGAAACGCACAGGATTGTGGGATATCAAAGGCAGTGAAGGATACATCTATGCTGCCTTCAGAAATCGATCAGATGAAGGTTCTCAGGAGACGGGAAGGGAAGCTAACATTGGATTCGGACGTGCCTTGATGCCATCCGACCTTGGATTGAGTCCTCCAAAAGCAGGATTTATCAGGTCTCAGCCGCTGTGTGCTTGTCAGGCCCTGGTGGCGGGCGGAGACGTTACAGCGGAAGTGGTGAGCGACTCAATCACCCTCTCTCTTCATCTAGACACAATGGAGAGAGGAAGCTGTGCACTCTCAGACTTCTGCAGTATCTCTCAGGTGCGGTCTAGCTCGATCCCCGCAATGGTTGCAGCTTTCTTAAGACATCTGTAGACCTCATTTGTGTCAGGTTTGCAGTGCACACTCTTCTGTTTCAATGCTCAGGTTATAGTAACAGGTTTCAGGGGAGTGGTGAACCCTACAGCGGGTTACAAGAGCAGAGCCAGGATTACCTGTTAACCAATGAGCATTTTTTTAGATTCGTAGCAGGAACATGAACGTAAAGAAGAGGATATAATGTCACACAGTTGTTGTCAACGCCAAGACTGGAAAACGTCACTAATGAACCTGTGGTTTTCGGATAAGGTGGGACATCTTCCAGTTTTTGGTTGATCCTGAGGCAAATTATTTATTAGTACTTTTCCCATAAAACAAGAATAGTCATTTGCCTAAAGAGCTTTCTGTATTGCTGTCGGCGTTCTAACCATGATGGGACCTTGTTAGCATCTCTTTACCACACAAGTAAAGCTCTGCACGAGAGTCTCGACTCGCTTTTGAATGCAGTAACTTTTGATGTCGTTAAGTTTACATCTCAGTATTCGAATTAACATTGAAAATGCTAAAAACAGCTATGATTGGAGCTTTCCAATTTGCAATTCTTTCAGTGCGAACAGGTTATTTGAAAAGAATTATCTCAAAAGAATGTTTCGCTCACAAATCAGACATTGCTCTTGCGTTCTGGGTTTTTTTATTAGCTCAAAATAATAAGGAAAGTTTTTTTGTTGTTTCATGGTGAGAATCTGGACAGTCCTTTATATAAAACCAATAAAAAGTTGATCACAAAATAAGGAAAGGTATGCTTTTATTAAATTTAGTAAAGTAAAATTTACTTTTGATTCCAGTGGTGTTTAATGTTAGCATGTCGCTAAGGTGTAACAGATTAGCAGGCTAATTAACATAACATTTTTGGAAATAGCTGCGATTGGATTAGTTCAATTCGCAAAGGACTTATTCAGTGTGATTTATGGACCGATTCAAAAGATTTGTTGAAAATTATTGTCTCAACGTTTCATTTACGAATCGGACATTGCTCTCAAGTTTTGGAGATTTTGGTCTAGATTTTCAGTTCATAAAATAATAAGAAACAGAATTAGGGATGATAATTGACTGGTTAACTGTTAACTGAAAGTAAGGGTTTTGACCGATTAATTCTTTGTTAAATAGTTAAGTAACTTACTTTTAAGTTTTTCAAGCTATTTTTAAAACCTTTGCAAAAATAAATCCCGCATATGTAAATTGCGTTGAGAAAAAAAAAACAAAAAAACATTTTTTTATAAGTCCTTTAAATTTTACCAGTATGCAGAACAGAACAATAATAACAATTATAAGTAGCTAAAATTTTTGTAAATTATAAAATAAAATTCTTTATGATCGACATATAAATTTCAAGCCAAAACTAATTTATTTAAAGTGAAACTGAAACGTACCTCTCATTAATTCTCATTTATCATTCTAATCTTGTCGTTTAATGACCGGTTAATGAACACTGGCTATCGTCAGGAAAAAGAACTGAAGCACACATCCCTAAACACAATGTTTCTTGTGAAATGTAGTGCAGAAAGACTCGACTCGTTTGACGTTAGAGTTGGCTTAGCTGCGAAGGCACTGTCGAATCCTTTCTTTATAACACAGTATAAACAATGTCAATAAGAGATCCATTAGCGCAGCGCAGACGGCTTCAGTGATTATAACAGGAGTTTTCTCAAGAGTGCAGCTTTGTGTACCTCACCTTATAATTGACAGCTTCAGTCATTTATAATCAAATAATAATTAAATGCACAATTGAATCAGATTGACAGTGATAACCACAGCAATAGAAGGAACAAAACATGTCAAATGGTTTGTGCATTAAGTTTAGCTGTAAATGCAAAGTAATAAACCTGCAACTTTTTCTATGTAATGTTACTTTGTTGTTTATTTCGTGCACAACTTTTCAAATCAGTCACTCAGAACTATTTTATATTAAAATTATATGTAAACAGTCACCAAGCACTTTGCTTTATGATCTGTCCAGTGATTATTTTTACATTTCATAAATAAATAGTGTATGCAAATATTGCAAACTGTTTCTTTGCATTTATTTTGGATTTATTGTTCACATGGGTAGGCTTCTTTGTAAAGTGTGTGTGGATGACTGTGAAAACCCTGCCGTTTATATACATGCTATAGATATGTTGTGGGTTTTGGCCTGGTCGTAACATTTGCATGTGACTATTTTCGTTTAACCATCAGTTAACCACGTCAGCTGTAGCTTTTACTAGATGCAGTGAGATGGTCTAGATCGGCTCTGCATTTCCTCGATCTTATCAGGGTTATTGAGTTTTAGTGTAGTGTTGATGGATGTTGAAAAGATGTCGTCAGATTCTCTCCTCGGGCTCAAAAGAGGAATTAAAGCAAGCACACTTCTCCAGGTCGGTCCAGTTTTCACTGCTTTAGCTTGGATTTATATGACATCAGTGTGTTCCTCACAGCTGGATATATATTCACAAACATGGATGCTTGGACACACATGCTACAGTGGTGTCTACATTTCAGGTTACAAACATACAAAACAGAGTTATCAGAATTGTCAGTTACTTAATTTTTGTGAGAGTATGCATGAAATTTAGTTTTTTTATTGTTGTTGCCAATGAATATTTGCATTATCATATTGATTATTAGCTGTAATGTAAAAATCGTACTCATACCTAATATTGTTGACCTTTTAAAAACACTAATAATTGAATATAATGTTGGAATGGCGTTTCAGAGGGGAAGCAAACCTTCAGATTTTGACTAAATATTACTAAAACCATTTTTTTTTTGTGTAGATTAACTTGCTCAGGTTAATTGTCCACCACAAGACTAATAATGTGTGGTAACAAAGTAAATCGAGTCAATTTTGATTGAATGCAGGCAGTATTAGGACAGGGCATTTATTGGTTAACAGCCATAAAATGAAAATAATTATCAACTTTTAAGATTGTTGCATCCCTAGATATAAACTTATTTACAACAGTTTAATGGTGTAGTCTAGTTAGTTCAATCATTGCTACTTATACCATAAATTAAAACAAACAAACGAAAAGAGAAAAAAAACTATGGGTTTTGATTAGGGATGGCGAAAACAAAACATTTTCTTGACCGACCACCGAGCTTCATTAGCCGGTTGAAACCGGTTAATCGATTAGTTTAAAATATGCTACGCTATTTGAAATAACAGCCATTTCGAGCCGCGCCTGCAATTTCGCAACTCTGTCGCATCTCTCTGCCGCCCTGCCTCCCGCTTTGGCTACCTTTCTCACCCGAAGAGGCTTGCGGGTGTCGCGTTTTCAGGTGATGCATCATAGATGATGTGCTACTACTGTATTTAAGCACTGTGTCACACAAGTTGCAACTTACATCTGTGTCATTCTTTTTGGTGAAATGGTCCCACACACTACTTTTCTTTGCACGCTTCATCCTGTCGTCTGCCCTGGCTCTAACCTCGAGCTCTAACCTTCTATATATATAAAATACTATTTTTGTCAAAAATAAAGTCGTCAACTAAGATGTTAGCTGTTCCAATGTTGACTATATTCAAACTAATGAATACATAGATAAAATGTAGGCCTATAATCATTTTTTTTTACAAAGAAAGAGTACACTTGAAATATTGTTGAAATTGTAATTATTGTTGTAATTGTAACCTTTTTAATAAAATAGCAAAACATATTTACAAGATAGATGTAAGCAAAATCTTAAATGGTCAATATAAGTCTTCTTCTAAATATATCTTTTGTCCTTGCATTGTGGCTCAGTCAGTGTCACACCTGAATGAATTATGCAGAGTGGGTGGGACATTGTATTCTCAGGTGTAAACCACTCCTCGTTCACGCCCCCCTCGCATATTGGCTTTCCAAGCAAAACCTGTTTTACATCAATTTAAATCAATGTATTGTTTTATGTGAACGATAAAGCAAGACTATTTTCACATAATTTTGAAGCCAGAACTCGAAGCGACAACATCCATTAGACAAAAGTCTTATTGACACATATTTATTATGAGTTTTGTGGTCTTATTTCAGCAACTTTCATTTTAATTTTTTTTCAATAACCACGCATACACATTATTCTCTTAAAAATTCAAAAATATACATGCATGGTGATCACATATTTTGGTAGCCCTGTTTGTGCTATATAGAGTGAATTTACACCTTTGCCATTTGCCAATAACTGAAAAAAGCACAAATGTCAGAGCATGTCAGAACACCTCCAGGGCCCAGAAAACTGCTCAGACTCCAGAGGGTTAAGCCTGTAGCCTTTACTTTTCGCAAACCTTGTGAGCGCGCGAACCCAGATGCTGTGACCTCGCGCCAAATGTTTTTATTGGTTTATTAAGTACAAACAGGCGAGTTATGAAAAATTGAGTGTGAGGGATTTGTTCACTTCACACAAAAAGATCTTGGAATGAGATGGCTAACTGTAGTAGCGTATAGTCCACTGTCTATAATAGCCTAATTTAGAGATCACTTTTTTTTTTTTAACCGACTACCGACAACTTTGATCGGTTCACGTTGATACGGTCAACAAACGGTCATCGGTTAACATCCCTAGTTTTGATGAGAAAGTATTAGTCAAATCCAGGGCTGGGCAATAAACTATATCATATCATATCAAGATCATGATAAAGTTGATAACGATAAGCTCTGGTTTCTCCAGGCTTCCGTCATTGTCAGTATACTCTTTAAGCGGGCAGCATTATTAAATTATATGATGTATATTGATCAATATGGAAACAATTATCGTGATCATGTTTTTTCTTCTTCCATAATGCCCTCAATAGACTATAGGCGTACTGTACAAATAATAGTAGGAAAGTTCCCCTTTAGTGCTTCTTACTGCTTACATCTGTATCTCCAACACGCAATATTTTTATTTTTTTTTAGCAGTTTCTTACTTTATCTCATGACTAGTTGTTCAGTGTGCCCTGAGAACATAACATTTGGGTTTGTAAAACTCACACACATGCTGTAAATGAAACTGCGGGACGAACCTGACGAACCCAGCGCATCTGCGCCAACTCAGTGAGTGAAAAGGTTTCTGGGACGGTGGAGTTCAGGGCTGAGAGACAGATGGAGAGGGAGGATCAGGCTCACTTCAGCTCTCATGACCTCAATCGTGTGACACGAGCCCAGATGCAGATGTTGTGTTGTGCTAGCACAGTCTCTTCTGTGAAGTGCATCTCTGTAACCAGCAGTGCTGAAGCTTGAAGAGCACAGATGCAGACGGTTGGAGGTTTCTCGAAGCTAATGTGTTTGTTCTGTCAGACGGCAGCATAAAGGTGCTGCACTTCTGTGACTTTTGTGGTGATTAACGCAGCCAGTGTTCATTTTTAGTCTGCAGAGAGCATTCTCTCATGTTTAGGGTCGTGTTTGGTGACACATCCTGTTTTCGGTTCATTTACACGCAGTTCATGTGGAAGCGGACTCATCTTTTCAGCGATCGTGTTTGGTGGCACCTAATATTTGAGATGGCAAATGGTTCACATGACTCATTCACAATTATTCAAATGAACTGCACTAACAGAGTAATCGCACCAGAGTTCGTTTTAATCCAAACATGCCAAGTTTGCATGTCTGGCAAAGTGACAAAGCATTTCTAGTCCTGTCAATTTTTCTACGATTTGGTAGAGTACAGAAAATGAATGCATTATAATATAATATAATATAATATAATATAATATAATATAATATAATATAATATAATATAATATAATATAATATATAAAATTAAATTATATTAAATTATATATTATATTATATTATATTATATTATATTATATTATATTATATTATATTATATTATATTATATTATATTATGCAGTACTGTATCATTCCAAAAATTGGGGTTGATATGCAATGTTTTTAAAAGAAGCCACTTCTGCTCACCAAGACTGCATTTGTGATAAAAAATGCAGTAAAACCAGTAATATTGTAAAATATTATGACAATTGGAATAGATTGTAATATGTAATTTTTTCCTGTTATGCAAAGCTGAATTTTCGGCCTGATCCTTCAGTTATCTTGATGATTTTCTGCTCAAGAAACATTTCTGATAATTTTCAATGTTGAAAACAGTTGTGCTGCTAACGGTATAAATGTCTTTACTGTCACTTTTGATCAGTTTAATGTGTCCTTGCTGAATAAAAGTTGATTTCTTAAAACAAAAACCAAAAAAACACCGACCCTAGTACTGAGTTCCTTATTTTTCAGCAGTAACACGAGGAGGTAAAGAAGACGACCGTAGGAGCCGGACACATGACAGTCATTTCAGAAGAAAGTCGTGATGAAGAGAATGGGGCGTTGAGGAGAATGATGTTAGATCAGCGTGTGGCGTGTGATCGGCCTTCACTCGCTGAACTCCAGCTATGCGGAGGGAGTGAACCGGCTTCGTCTGCCAGACTGTCTCTGCACTGTTGTTAACTTTACCTCCCAGCGTTCATTCGTCTAATTAGTGAAGCTGCGAGAGGTTTGAAGTTCCTAATACCACATGATAGAGCCCATAACATACATCTAGATTACTTTGCAGCGGAGTTAATCATCAGAGATGTGCATGTTAGAGATGAACGTGAGATGTCTGTGTCTCACCGTTGGATTGTAGTGTGTTTCTCTGTTTCCGAAACCTTGCGAATGCTTGCGTTACCTGTGCAGCATTTCATAGTCAGACACTTGATGCATCTAAGATTCTTTGTTCTTGTCAAAATCTGAAGCAGCATTGCATGCATCAGTGTCTCTAATTGCACACTTGATGTGTCCTTCGCTTGCACTAATCGGTGATTTCCACAAGATCGAAGGGCGTTCCATTCTCGTAAACACGAAGGGCTTTTCAGTTATAAGAATCAATCCAGTTTATGTTTCACAGCTAAATAGCTCTGCGACGCATTAAGCATTGCAAAATAAACACTATTATTTATTAGATTTGTATTATAAAACACAATATATGGCTCCTATAAATTAATTGTAACAGTTCCACTTAGTGCAACATTGGTATTTTTTAATTCAACTGTAAAATTTGCTTAGAAATTACTCTTATCAAATCCACTTGTAAACTAGAACACTTACAATTAGTAATATAATCCACATAATATAATTATAATTCCACTTTGCAGTGGTCTGAAAGTGAAATTAAAATGACAGTGTCTCTTATAGTGCGGCATTGTAGCCTATAGTTGTATGATTTGTTTTCCATCTTGCCGTTTTGTTGTAAAATAAACCACTGATTAAACAACAACATGTGGTGCAGTTATTAAAGGTCAAACTGTAAATGTAAATATGTAAATTCATCTCTTGTTAAAATAGCACTGGGCCCATGTTTGAGTGAGACGTTTTTATCAGTGTTTGTCCTCTGTATCTCTAACTGTACAGTGAGTTGAATTACTGTAATGACTCTTGGAAATAGGCACCTTACAAACCGTAAACATTTAATATATATATTTTTAAATCAAAATTTGCATAATCTGAATTATAGCATGCATGAATTTGTGAGGCTACGAATATTTACAGTTGCCAATAATTAACCCTTCAGTGTCGATCGATATACCACAAAGGCCGATATATTGGCATTTTTAAATCATCAGCATTGGCTGATGAGTTGCTGAGGCAGGACTTTTATTTTGACGTTGCTTTTTTGTCGTTATTTTTATGAAATAATTTTGCTCGGTTCAAAAGGCCATGTCACCCAGCCTTAACTTCCAGGGTTGATTCATTGGAGTAGTGTGATTTTCATGTATTCTGCAGTTAAAAAAGATAAACCCTCGATTTAGGCGGGATCGGCCAATTGATGATCACAGGATTAAGACGATATCTACCGGCATGGTCACTTTATTTTTGGTGTATTTCTGATTATTTTACTGAAGTCAGCTTTCAGTTTGTCAGGTATGATGTCGGGATTATAGATGGAAAGCACAGTTTTTCCTTTTTTTTTTTCTTTTTTTTTTTTTCACCACACGCCTGGTATCCGGTGATGCATTTCAAATGAAATGGCATATCCTGCTTTTGCTGTTTGTGCCCTACTTTTGGATCTGCCTTTTCCCCCACTATTTTCCTGACTCACCCTTGGACAATAGACAATCGCTGGCCATCATTCTAGAGGAAGTGATCTCTTGCTCTGACTGCATGGAGATCATTTGACTATAAACTGTCTTCTGGCAGTCGTCGAATTGAAGCCCTAAAACAATGGTCATCTTCATCAGTTATTTATTTAGCCAAATGGCACACAATCGCTGGAGAGATGATTGTCTTTGGCGAGTAAACAGAGGCACATTCCCTGCGTACATCTGAGGGTGTTCCCAACAACGTCGTCGCCAGCGTACATGCCAGACGCTTCGGACGGGAGCTGTAACGCATCGATTTTTTTTTTCCAAAGTCATTACAGTCTGTTTCCATTAGTGGTTTCCTTTCTCGTTTTTTGTCTTTGCGAACATGCAGTTTTGTTAAACTTACGATTTTCTTTCTTTTCTAGGTCTGCCTTCGAGCATCTCTACTAAGATATCCACAGCTTTAATGCAGCACAGGTAAGCATTTCAACTAACAACATTTATACATGATGTTTAGCATTTGGTTGAACATTTTACGTACCGAATGGAAACTTTAGCAAGATAAACTTTGATTTAATTAGCTCGGCAACACTTGAGAGATTGGTGGATAGTTGCTAAGTTTGTGTAATCAGAATACCAATAATAACCAACTTTAATCTTAAGTACACGGGGACTCTTATTTTGAAATGTCTTTGCTCTTTCCACCTGCTCATTTAAGAAGATGAGGGGGAAAAAATGCACGGTAACACTTTATTTTACAGTGTCCTTGTTGCATGTTACATGTACCTACCGTAGTAATAACAGTAAATTATGCGTAATTGTATGCAATTAACCCTCAACCAAAACCTAACCCTATAATAATCACATGTAGTTAATTTTAATTACTCAGTACTTAAATATATAAATACACTGTAACAATGACACCTTAAAATAAAGTGTAACCAAATGCACTCTTGCAACCATCCACAACACATTACAATATAAACATCATAAAGTAAACATTGTCTCTATTCATCTACAGAAGATCATATGCAATCTGTTGGCATAATTGTGTTGTGTTTGTCAGAGCTTCTCGATCGCCCCCTGGTGGCTGGACACAGTATAGCTCACAAATCCCACCCTCTCCATGTAAACAAATGGGACGTGATCCAAGCTAAATAATCAAATTACACTTCAAATAAATGTTTTCCAAATATGGTTTCTGTCATTTTAGGTAATGTTTATCACGCTGATGTAAGATCACAAGCGGTGCGACAAAAGCAAATATACCCCATTATAATCAGAGACGCTGTCTACACTGGAAAGCGGCGCAATGCGACATGATACCAGACAGTAAACCTGAATGAATCAATTAGGCCTTTTTAAATCAAAGGTACATAATCAAGCTAGCAGTCTTGGAGTTCATTTTGATGCCGAGTTAAAGTTTGATAAGCATATAAATTCAGTGTTTAGAGGTGGCTTCTTCCAATTAAGGAAGATAGCGAAATTGAAACCTTTTTTTGTCTTTTAATGATTTGGAAGTTGTTATGCATGCTTTTATTACGTCCAGATTGGACTATTGTAATTCATTGTACTATGGTATTTCTCATGCATCACTTTCACATCTGAAGCTGGTTCAAAATGCTGCTGCTAGGCTTTTAACCGGGACTAGGAAATATGCGAGTATAACACCTGTACTAGCATCCCTTCATTGGCTTCCAGTCAAATTTAGGATTAAGTATAAGATGTTATTATTTGTTTTTAAGGGCTTTAAATGGGATGGCACCAAGTTATTAGGGGTAAGAATTGGCAAAAATGTGACGATTCGATAGTATTGCGATATTTGGGCCACGATTCAATATTATTGCGATTCTTAACGTATTACGATTCGATTCTGCGATATATTGCGATTCATGTCCTCCATATTATTCAAAGGCATTACAAAAAATGACTGCTCCAACTCACTTCAAATGTCACATTTAATTCTGTGAACATTATCTTCTACACATTAACTGAAGTGCAAAAACTTAGGAGGGTAGTGCAAAAAGTTTGTCCTTGAACATTCAGGACACAGGACCTTATTACAGGACAGGACGTAATTATTCTCTGAATAGGAGACCTCTCACATGAATGGTGAGCTGCTCCCAGCACATAACTTAAAATTATTTAAATACAATAGAGTAACATAAACCTGAGAATAATCACAAATAAGAGTAACTTGAGAAAAATAAACAAAAATGTGTACTGCTAGAGTCCAGTCCTGTTGGCTGCGAGGTCATCAACCAAAATTAATTTGGGAATATTGGCATTTTTGTTTAGAAAAAGGAGTTGGTCAACATGCCCACACTTTTAATTTGAAAGAAGACGGAGCGTCGTGTACAACCGGTTGTGATGGTGAAGCCATTTTCATTTGAATTTGCTGTTGAATGTACGACAACAAAGCACCGCAACAAGCGCCACCTTGTGGATGTAATACGCAAAATGCAAATTATCAGAGTAAACTCCAGAGAAAACCAATGGAGAAAACCCGAAAGTAAAACAGATAATTTTATAATTAAATATTGCAAAACTTTGCGCTACTGTATCGATATAATTGCGTGCGCAAAATATCGCGATACTGAACAGAATAGATTTTTTCCCCCACCACTACAAGTTACATTAGTGAACTTCTTCAGCAACATACGTCTCTAGGCCTTTAAGATCTGCACGAAGGTTTCAGCTAACCATTCCTCGTCTCGACTGAAATCAAAAGGAGACAGGGCCTTCTCTGTGTCGGAGCAGTTTACCCCTCCATGTTAGATGTCGTGCCACCCTTGATGCGTTTACATCTCATTTAAAGACTCATCTCTTCTCTCTTGCATTTGATTGTAATTCATTTTTGTAATTGTTTTATAATCTTAGATTGTATGTGCTGGGCTGTATGTAAAGCACTTTGGCCAACGTGTGTGCTATATAAATGAATGTGATTTGATTGATTGATTGATTGATTGATTGATTGATAAACCGTTCAATTTCTGATGTAATCCAAGCGCTCGCGACATGAAGAACAAACAGATTTGCGACGGTTGATCTGTCGATTCCAGTGTAGACGAGCTGTTGCGACGCGACGCGACACATGATGCTAGACTTTTTTTGTAGTGTAAAGCCAAATAGATCATGTGGTCACTGTGTTTCCAAGCTCTTCAACAAATGCTTTTTTCGAATATTTTATGCATCTATTAATATATGCTTCTGAGTATACTCTGCATGTCTTCGTTTAGGGCAACGTCGGACAGGATTCGTTTAATGTAATGAAAACACGAGTCCAAAGACCTTTAGAAAGTAGGTCACCTCTGTTGAGTCGTAGAGATGTTGAACAATGATGTTGATCTATTCTGACAGCCAGGTTTGCTGTCCTGAACCCTGTAGGCCAATCAGAAACTCTGTGTTCTTGAGAACGCTATACCTGGTCATGTCCTTTAGGCTCAAAGGTCTTCGTGCACTGATTGGTCTTCAGTTCGCTGCTGTTGTTGTTGTTGTAATGCAGAATTGTCATTTTAGATCCATCACTTCAAGCTTAGTCATCCAAGTGAACAACAGGATCTCTACAACTTCCAGTTTAACTCCAGATTGTTCCTGGCAAATGTCATTGTTTGTTAGGACGGAGTTCGGTTGAAGTCTTTGTGTTGGTTTTCCAAAGAGCAAGCTGACTTTGAAATGGGACATTGGAAGAGATTTTCGCTTTTGGCTGCAATGACACCATTATATGAGAACTGAGCTGGACGATGACATCACTGTTTCCTCCAGGACGGCTGTATATATAAATTAACTGAATTAATAACTTTTTTACAACCAAAATGAACCATCACTGAACTTAAACTGGATTATGACGCTGTTTTCTTCTAGATCTCTGTTGCATTATTTTCATCATTATCAGTGTAAAACAATCTGTATTGTTGAAAGCACTATATAAATAAAGGTGACTTGACTTGACTTAAACCTATTCTTAAATACCGGAACATTTTCATCATTGTTTTCACTTGCTAAATAAAGTCTTGTTCCACTATGTAACCTCAATTCAATTACCATCTTTCCTCAGTGTTGAAACAAATCCAAGATGACGGAAGAGGTGATTGTCATCGCCAAGTTTGATTACATGGCCCAGCAGGACCAGGAGCTGGACATCAAGAAGAACGAGCGTCTCTGGCTCCTGGACGACTCCAAGTCCTGGTGGCGCGTACGAAACGCCACCAACAAGACGGGCTTTGTGCCTTCCAACTACGTCGAGCGGAAGAACAGTGCCAGAAAAGCCTCAATCGTCAAGAACCTCAAAGACACTTTAGGTAAAGCCGCAACTTCTGCTTTACTCCAAAATTACTTGCTCTCGTGTTGCTTAAAACCCACATGACGTGTGCATTGAATCTTCAAGAAATTATTCAGCAGAATACTGGCTACTGTTTTTAATTCAAGAAAAGAATGTTGTCAAGGTCCAGAAATGCACCCTAAATGTGGCCCATATGACTTGTTCAATGTTTTCTGAAGCAATGTAATAGCTTTGTTTGAGGGACAGACACACATTTATGTTATTATACATTGAAAATCTCTCAATTAAATCTGGCAATAACTTTGGTTGCATACAAGAGTGCTTAAAATCTAATGAGAGTGAGTCAAGATGGCACAGTTTTAGTTTTCACTCTTGTGTGAGGAACAAAACAATGTGCTAACAGATATTTGAGCTCACTTCTGCTTATAAAGAGGTCCGTATAGATCTGTTTCTAATTGAGTAATCTTTGTGGTTCAGCATGTAGGGCAAATTCGTTGTCATTTCCTGAGGAGTCTTGTTTTTGACCACAACAATGTTTAGTGCTTAGATACACAGGAAGATACAGTATTGCAGTTAGAAGCCTGAAATAACTGCGTTCGTTTGAGAGCCCTCCTGCGTTCAGCTGCTCGCTAGCTCCCAGAACCCCACACCTTCAGTCAGTTACTTCACAGGTAGAGTACACATCTTGTACTTCACATTTCTGTTGTTTCAAACTCTGAGCGAAACACGGTTGTTTTTGCATTGACCGACGTCAAAGAAAGTAAGGTAATCTTTTAAGCCGAGACCAGTTTTCTCTTCGATGTACCTGTTTGCGTAATCATAAAATGTTTGATTGGCAACGTTGTGTTCGGTTTATCGTCAAATCCATTAAGTTGAGCATAAATGCGGTGAAACTTGTAGAGAATGCGTATGGGTTTTATTTAGACTTCAATGAAAGAGAGAAGAAATTCTGTGCATAAAGTTAATGGAGCGTAAAGATTTATTTTGCATTGTTTTCACTGAAATTAAAAACATCCCACCCCATAATTCTTATAACTGTGATGATATTTTATTTATTTTTTTATCTAAAAATCTGTATTTGTTAAATAATCTGTAATTTAGTTGAATTTGTTATTTGAGTTGTAAAGTTTTATATATCATGGCTTTTTTATTTTACAGTAAGTAATTGTCATTAGATTCTCATTACATTTAATAAATTCTGTACAATATAATATATATTTCTATATTTAGTCACAAAACTCCTCCACAAATAATAGTGTATTTTTGTAAGAAATAAAAGAAAAATTGGGTCTCACTTAATATTAAGTGTCTTTATCTACATTTAAATTAATAATTTTGATTAAAATGCACTTATTTTGTACATGTTTTTACATCGTACTTCTATTAAAAAAACCTGCATGTAATTACATCTGTTATTAATATCTATAATTATATCTATATAAAGACCTACATATAATGTGAGCAAAAGTATTCTAGCTTTTACAAACGGCTTAAAATTTTGTATACAAAATGTTTTTGTTTTTTTATATTGGTGTGAATTGGATGTTTTCATGAGATTGAAATATATCTGGCGATATCAGGTGTAATGGAAGTAGCAGCCGATCTTTTCTTCCATATCGGAGTTAAATTGATTTTTGAAAAAGAAAAGAAAATGTAGGCCGTGGACTTGGTCCTGTTCGCCGATCAGAGGGCGAGCTTGCAGTCGACTGTAAGAAAGAAGTCTGTCGTTTCACTGGAAGATCAAGTTATGATATTTTAATAAAAAAATTTAGTTTAAAAATACAAAATTAAATGTATGCACTGATGAATCACTTGCAATAAGATCAGCAACATGCATTTAGAAAATAGAAAGGGTGAGTTTTCATTCCAGTCCGACTTTAAGGACATCTTTTGCATTCAGAGGATTTGAGATGTTGGTGAGGGAAGTGTTTGCGACACTGGAATGTGAGGCGTAGTGTCGGGAGATAAGCTAGACAAAGAGAAACGGAGGAGATCGAAAGATTAGCTCATCATGTTCCTGTCCAGACTAGCGCACATGTTTAGCACAACTGAAGACCTCCTGGACCCCTCAGAAACACACTTCAGGACGTCTCCTTCACAGTGGAGGTCCTGATCCTGTAGTGTGTGTGAGAGTGATATCAGACAGGTTATACTTCAATTTCGAACAGAATATCTGTTTTAGTGTGCGTGTGTGTGCAGGCTCTGACAAACACACATAACAGCAAATTATACTTCTGCATACTTTTTACTACAAAACTGTGAATTCTGCCGGTATTCAGACAGTCTCATGCATACAGATACAGATTCGGACTACGGTCTACAATCGCCTACGTAGGCGAAATTTGTTTGACATTTCTAATGGTAAACACAGCCATGTTGAAGACTTCAGTAATGTTTTTCACTGATGTTATGGCAGTCCACTCTGCTTATTGTTTTTCGAGAATGTTGTTCTCCTGTTTGTCATTGTGCACGAAACTTCACGCCAGTAAATCATCAGGAATATTGCTGACTTGTGCGTCTCAAGCGCCCTCTTTACGTTTGCCCGAATGCCTGTTAGTTGTCCGTGGATTTGCCTATATTTGGCGTTTAAAATGGAAACGTCTTATGACATGGAAAATCGTTTTACAATCATTTTACAATCGATTCGATGAACACTTGCGTCTCAAACATCGAACAGGATTTTTTCACAAAAGTGACAGCCCTAAGTAAGCCAAGCCATAGAAGCTATCATGTTTTGGAAAGAAAATAAATGTATGCATGTATATTATGTATGCATGTATATATGTATTATATATACATATACACACATACATATTCATACATGCGTATAATACATATACACATACAATGTATACAGCAAATATACACACATTATATCTGTGTGTGTGTGCATGCTTATAGACATTTTTAAACGTGTGTGTGTGTGTGTGTATCTGTAAACATGATTACAAATAAAAGCATGCAATTATATAGGCTATTACATAGACATTTCCTAAGCATCCTTTCAAAGCAACAGTTTCTGCTAGTGAATATTTGCTGTGACGTGTCCTGGGAACTGCAGGCACACGTCGGTTAGACGCATGTTTGCTCTCAAATCTAATCTTCCAGCCGGTGTAGTGTTGAAGCGTCAGTGGTGTCTCGCTGAGCTGGGTCTGTGCTGTCGGACACAGGAGCAGGGGTTTGTGTCTGGCCTCGAGCTGTACAATGGAAGCTTTGTGTGCGCTGATGGCAATCTCTCCACCACTGTCTTTGCGGCCGTTTTGAAAATCCTCATTCACACACTCTCTTCTTGAGTCTGCTTTCTCTTGGTGTTGAGGTTGTTTATCTGTTGTGTTTTATGTTCTGCATGTGTCCTCACCTTTAAGTGCTCTTCCTCCACAGCCTTGTGCAGTGCACAGATTTCCTGCCCGATTGTGTCTGCTTGCACACCATAAAGTCTGATAAAAACCACAATTTTCTCAGATTCTTGTGCAAAATGTTGCTTCTTTTTTTTAAATGAAACTTTCCCACATTCAGGGCTGCAAGATATTGGAAAAAAAACTATATTTTGCAATATATATATTGTCTTATATGTCTTCAAAAGACAGCTGAAAACCCATCTCTTCCGTGAGCACTTAACCTCATAAAAAAAAAAAAAAAAAAAAAAAAACTTTCCCTCTAAAACCTCACTTATTGGGCTTATGCTACTCTGAATAATGCCTGAACTTCGTATCTTGAGCACTTCTTGCGTTGCTTTTGTTTTTTGCCTCTTCATGATGACTCGCTTAATCTAGTCCTAACTTGTAAGTCGCTTTGGATAAAAGTGTCTGCTAAATGACTAAATGTAAATGTAAATATATATATATATAATTTTTATTTTATTTATTTTTTTATTTTTTTTTTGGTGTTGCTATATGAATACAATTTCACTAGATGACTTGAATAGCTCTATTCAGAAAGAATGAATAAGGGCTGCATAATATATCGAAATTACCGAAATATCGCAAATGTATATATCACAACAGCTTGCAATAACTGGGATCATGAACTAAAGACAAAGAGAACATCACTCACTGCTCTTGGCTGAATAACTTATAGATTTAATAAAAATAAAATATATATTTAATTCATACAGTGAAAACTAAGCAGTGTTTTTTTTTTTACATTTGATTATTCATTTTCTGTTGAAAACACTGCTGTTCACTTTCAGAAGTAGTAGGGATGTTTTCTTGTCACACAAAGAATGTGAAACACGTATGTAGGTTATATAATATTTAATTTATTTTTAAGATAATTTAAATTTATTTTACACACTTTTTTGTATCGCATATCGCATTATTTAATGAGTTAGCGCATATCGCATTTTTTTTCAATATCGTGCAGCCCTAGAATAAATCATTCTAGAACGATTGGGGTGATTTTGTAGGAGAGTGAATGTGCATAGAAAATAATAACAAACAAATTAAAAGCGTAGATAAATACAAGATAACAGTATTCAGGTAGAACAGTTGAATAACCAAAAGTAAAATGACACTTTCTGTAAATTTCGTGACCCGTGCTGGCAAAATGAATCTGAATGTGCATAGTTTTTCACAAAAATGAGTTCATTAAAGGAGAAGTTCACTTTTAAAATGAAAATTCTGTCATCATATAATCACCCTCATGTTGTTTCAAACCTGTATGAATTTCTTTCTTCTGCTGAACAGAAAGGAAGATATTTAGAAGAATATCAGTAACCAGGCAGTTTTTGGGTCCCATTGACTTCCATAGTAGAAAAAAAAATATACTATGGAAGTCAATGGGACCCAAAAACTGTCTGGTTACTGACATTCTTCTAAATATCTTCCTTTCTGTTCAGCAGAAGAAAGAAATTCATACAGGTTTGAAACAACATGAGGGTGATTATATGATGACAGAATTTTCATTTTAAAAGTGAACTTCTCCTTTAAGCTCTCGACTAGCGGTCACAATGCTCTAAATAGCAATTAATCATTTAAAAGTATCTTAATTTGTGCGTTTTCTGAGAGGAGGATCTTTCCTTTGTCCATGAAAAATGTGTTTTCTCTAGCCCCTTTCACTCAGAGATTCCGGAAAATACACGGATAAAGTGACCCGAGTTCGTTTGATTTTGGTTCATTCACACTGCCAGTGATTTTCCGGAATCAGCGTGCGTTCACACACAACCCGTAAAAATCCCGTAAAGACACGTGACATCGATGTGACTTGTAATATCTCAGCAGCGTCTTAAGTTTGCTTATGAGCTGCGATTTCTCTCTCGAGAACCACGCTTGTGCATTTTTTTCAGCCTGATCTCATGAAAATGCGTCTCTATTGCACGCATTGTGTTTATCGTGCAATTTATACGCGAAAATGAGTTTTTACGGTTTTACAGTTTTCGCGTGCACTTTATTGCGTGTAATACACACGCACCCCACACGACTAAACCTACCCATGCGTATTATATGCATGTAAAAACTCATTTTGCCGTATAAATTGCACGATAAACACAATGCGTGATATAGAGACGCATGTAGTGTGACCGGGTTGATCGTCGTTCTGGCAATTTCTCTGCAATTTGCCGCGATCATCGCGCTGTGTGAAAGGGGCTTCTGTCTGTCTTCCTCTCAGCACAAGTGCGGGATCGTTTTAAAGCGCATCATTCCAACTTTGTGTCTGAATATAGACTATAATATATTTTGTCTGAATATACAGGCTGTCTGTTTCATTAAAGAGGCTACATGCGATTTTCTGAAATTTAAACTCGCGACTGACACCTGTGGCCAAAAAACGGAACTGCTCTTCCTTTCTGCTTGCTCTCGTACGTGCACACTTCACAAGTCATCCGCTGCAAAGAAGTCAACGTTATGTTTACAGAGGTAAGAACAGTCAAATACATATACTGTTTGAGAAACTAAGTTTGTTTGCTGACTAGCGGTGGTGGCAGAGTGATCTGAAACGTTTAACATGAACGCGCTTGACGTCACATCCGCAGACAGCGTGCGAAAAATCCGACCCGACAGAAAATAGGAAAAATAGGATACAGGCTTATAGGTGCACCCGCTGTGAGCTGACAAGGTGTCAGTATGCTCATCAGGAGATGTTTGAGTCATAAATGGTAAAATAAAAAGGCTATTGTTACGTTTATTTTGGGGAAAAAGTTGCATATAGCCTCTTTAATATTATTCAAACAATTGTGGTGTCATGGGGAAAAAAAGTTAAATATATATTTTTCCTATAGATATTTGGTTTTGTGTGCCAAATTTGTTGTTATTACCAGAGATTTTAAGGTTATGTAGATTTTAAGGTATGGGTTTGTAGGTGATTTTGTTTTGGAACCTTAAGAAAACTTTAACTCGTTTTTTCTCAAAATTGACTTTGCTGACTTTATCGTCTTCTAATAGGTGTAGCTCATTAAATTATTTTTTGTCTGATTCCAACAAATCATAACTTCCTTTTGAAGTTTTTTTTAATAGAGAATGTGAAAATAACAATAACTAATTTTTGAAAATATGCTCATTGCGACTCATTTTGCCAGCAAGGGTCACATATAATTAATCTGTTAACTACAAAAGTTATTTTCTCTTTGTATTTTGTTGATTGATTAACATTAATGACACTTTAAGACCTAATGCACGGATCCAATATAATGATGTGCATCGGTTTTCTTTCTCAACGGTTCAGGTTCACATAAGCGGCTGTGTTTACGAGGATACGGGCATTTTGACAATTTTCCGTGTGTGTGTCCGTTCAAGCATAAAAAGACGAGAAGGGGAACTGAATTTGGTTTTTGCTTTAATCTCGTTTGATTGTTTAAAATGACAGGACTTAATAAACGCTTGCAAATGATAAACTTTGTAATTAATCTGGGGCCTGGTCCATACGGATCAACTACGATCCCTACTTGACATCGTACATCCTACCATGTGACTATGGCGGATGCGGACTGTGCAATGTCAATGTTGAAATGATATATTGTGCAGCCAAGTGTTGATAAAAAACCAATGCATGAAGCTTTTTGTTTTGTTTAAAAGCTGAGGCTCTGTTCTTTCTTTTGATATATTGTTTGTTCATATTCATACAACAGAAAAATCTGCGGGCCACGAACGTTTTGTGGAAATGATCATAAAAAAGCCGATGCTGGCTGAGGGCAACTTTTAAAAAGCTGGAGGGGAAATTTGAATGTTTATGCAACATTGCAACTTTATTTAAGTCTTTTTTTAAATGCTGGTATCAGATGGTTATACCTTTTTATATAATATAGTACTTTGTTCTATTTTCATGGTAGGCTACTTCAAAGGATACTACATTAATAACATGTCCAAACATGCTACGGTCTTGATTTAGTGTGAACAGACCGGTTGTTCATGACTCTTTCTGTGAAAACTTGCTTCTGTCAATGAATATGAATCCTTTGAGGCTGCAAAAACATGAAGAAAAAAAAAGAATATGTGTGTATATATATATATATATATATATTTTTTTTTTTTTGAAACAAACTTGCTAGTCCCCATATGCGCCATGAGTGAGCTATGTGTGTGGGTGGGGGGACAGGCTAGTCCTCCTAAAGGAGCAATGGGTTCTGATTGGCTGACGCTGGTCACATGTCCTGCCGCCTGGCTGTGGTGTAGGCAGTGGGTTGTTCACTGGCGGGAGGGTGTTTCACAGGGAATAGCAGCACAGCTGCAGAGGGAAGAGCCCAGTTGCCGGGATAGCCCAAAATGGATATGGCTAACCTCTTCAAACACTTCTTCCGTGAGTTTTGCCACCTTTTCTCTCCTCTTTATTATATCACCAGTCTAGAAAGTTGACAATGCTGAAAGTTGTTGCTTGGACTTATTGCTTGTGGTGTTTGAGTTTGCATTGAGACATTCTTAGTTGTAGGATTAGGGAAGTTTGAAAGGCTTTTCCCCCTCTGAGCTGAGCTGGGTGCGAGTTTGTCAGTAACCCCCACTCTCTCTCTCTCTCTCACACACACACACACACACACACACACACACACACACACACACACACACTTTATTTATTCATTTTTTTTCCATTTATATGTCATTGGAAAGCAACTATGAGCGAACACAAGTTTGTTAGGAAATGTCTCCTTTCTTTCCCTCGTTCTCTGTGTGTTAGTCGAGCAGCTGGGCGGGCAGTTCTCTGAAAAGCCTGTAATTGCACTTCACACACACACACACACACACACACACACACACACACACACACACACACACACACACACACACACACATACACACACACACACACTGCAATCAACAGTGTAAAGAACCTCCACTCCTCTTTGTGCACTTAAACTCTCCTGTTACACTCAACCGGAATTTTCTTTCCCAGCCCGATCCTCCTTTAATCAGGTTCAGCTTTTGAAGCGCACTGGCTCTTGTTGGTCCAGCACGATGATGTTTTCCTGTGGTCTGCTGTCGTGGGGGTTTCCTCGTGCCAGTGGGCCATAGTTGGGCGACGTCAGCGCTCCGGTAAAACACTGAAAGCATTGTGTCATCTGGAGCTGATTGATGAAGCTCATATCTCTTCTGGGAGAACTGCAACTGCTGCTGGAATATATTCTTCCTTTCTTCGGCCGCTGGATCAGTCATGTGTTCACACACTCCCCTCATGTTCCTCTTTCTGTAGCTGTGCAGTTCAGTGTCCATCCAGGCTTTTTAATTCAAGCACCGAACGGATACTGGGTTGTTGAGATGTGTTAACAGATGCCGAAGGATCGTAGGACATGATGTGGTCGTGTTTGAAGTGTTTGGGTATGTAATTGTGCTTGAGAAATAAGTATCTTAAAGGGATTGATTGGTTGAAATTTTTGTATTTTGTACTTACACATATGACCCATACCATATTGGTTATCAGCTATTATTAGAGATTTTTTACGTTTGTTAGTATCACTCTATTGGTTGTATAGTACTGTTCAAAAGTTTGGGTCATAAAAATGTTTTTGGAACATCTCTTACGCTCACTAAGTCTACATTTAATTGATAAATACAGTAAAACAATAATATTGTGAAAATAAATATGCTGATTTTGTGTAAAAGAAACATTTCTTATTATTATCAATGTTGAAAACAGTTGTGTTGCTGATTTTTCTTTTTGGGGAACTGTGATTCATTTTTGTCAGGATTCTTTGAACAGAAAGAAACTTCAAAATCTTTTGTAACATTATAAATATTTTACTTTACTATTACTAAAACTTACTGACCCTAAACTTTTGAATGTGTATATCAAACAGTGTTGGATACTGAATAATGCATGCTCATATCCTCTATTTTTACATTTAAATTGCCATTGTGTAACACACTGCAAAATATGTTGTTCTTAGTAGTTTTGTCTTGTTTCCAGTCCAAATATCTAAAAAAAAAAATCAAAAAAAATCAAAAAAAAAAATCAAGATGTATTTACTAAAGTAGTAAAATGCCATAAGATATTATATCTTGTTTTTTTGTTTTTGCTTAAACAAGATATAATATCTTATGGCATTTTAATACTTTAGTAAATACATCTTGATTTAAGAATTTTTAGATGTTTGGTCTGGAAACAAGACATAAATACTTAGTAAGAAAAGCATTTTTTTGCAGTTCAATCGCTTAAAATGAATCTTTAAAAACATTAATTTAATAGCAAAGCTCATAATATATAAATTGTATACTGTACATTTATAATGCTGTGATGTCTAGAATTTTTAAACAATTGATTTCAGTTTTTATTGTTAGGGTTAGGATTAGCCGTAACATGAAAATGATTATTGGTTTAGAGGTTTCAGCAGATTATTGATATCGGTTCAGGTTGTGAAGTGAAGGTCTAGAGACATGTTTTTTAAAAGTTGAACTTATGTTATGTTTTTAGCCAACATGACATGCGTGAGACGCTGCAAAGACACAAGGCATGAGCACAACCGTCAAACACATCCGTCTAGCACGCGTTTACATCGAAAAACAATGGAGAAGCAGCACAGAGGAATAGAAAAATCACGTTCTGTGTGAACAAAACAAACCCCTTAAAGGGAAAGTTCACCCAAAAAGTCATTCACTCACCCTCAAGTTGTTCCAAACCTGTGTGAGATTCTTTCTTCTAATGAACACAAAAGATGATATTTCAAAGAATATGGATAATCGAACAGTTGAAGGTAGCCATTGATTTCCATAGTAGGGAAAAAAAAATACTATTGAAGTCAACTACCAGCAACTGTGGATACCAACATTCTTCAGTGAGTGAGTAAATGACGACAAAACTTTCATTTTTGGGTGAACTATCCCTTTAATGCTTAGTTAATGACATGCGACTGTAGTATAAACGGTGTTTAGAGGAGAGGGCTGTGATGATTATAGATTTTCACTACACTTATAATGGCCAAAATACATTTTGAAAAAAGAAAAAAATCATCTCTGAAGTTAAATTCATCTTTAACTTTGTGTGTTTGGTTTTTTTGGTTAATGAATCGCATTGAAAATATGACTATAGGGAGGCATAGAGAGAGAGAATCGACAGCTCTAGTTGGCGCTAAACCCGACCTAGATAAACCTAGACGTGTCTTCATGTGGCGTATGTGGATGTGTGTAAACACAAATGTTGCATGGAAAAGAGCAGCTTGGAATTTCTTCAAAATATCTCCTTTTGTGTTGCACAGAAGAAAGAAAGTGATGCGAGTTTGGAGTGAAATAATGCAGATTTTTGTCCCTTAAATCCTTAACATCAGTCTGTCCTGTGAGGTGGTCTTAGCTTTCGGCAGTTTCTCTACTCTCCGCCTCACCCTTTCTCTCTTTTCCTGTGGTTCAGCCTTCGCTCGTAGCGGAAGTGGTTTAATTTGAGACAGATTCTCCTCAGATCTTTGGAGCCTGTGAGGGAGGAAGTGAGGAAACCGGGTTGTTGATTCACTGCAGCGTCAGCCCATCCGTCTGTTTTCCTCCACTTCCCACTCCGACACTTTGTTATAAAGCCAGTCAACTCTTCCTCTCTGATGGAAAGCACCACAAGATAACGTCGCTTTGTGAGAAGGACAAACGCTCGAGCTTGAACTGAAATGCGAGTGCCTCTCGCACAAGACGAGGGCCGGAAGTGCTGATGGCTTTCTGGAGTGTTCCTGACTAAAACACACATCAGGCTCGGCTGGTTCTGCGTACGTGGATGAGCGGTGACCCCCGTTTGACTCACTCTCTCTCTCTCGACAGACCCGCGCTAGCCAAACAAGCACAGATGTGTGACGGAGGCTGTTTATCCCAGCTCGTCATCACAGTACGTGCACCAGAGCCGAGCGTCTGCACTTAGAAGGGGGAATGTCACAAAGCGTTTCACCCCAAAATCAAAAGAAGGAATTAACACAGTATAGTCTGTTATTTGTATACTGGGAAAAAGTATTTTCACTACAGTAATGCAGTATTGAAGACCATATGAATCATAAAATGTACATTTTATATGACGTTAAATACAACCCTTAGCAAATCTATAAATTAATACTGTACATTACAACATTATGCGACACCTAGCATCTTAAATTATGGATTGTAGACAAAATAATCTCAATCTGTTTTACAATGTTACGTTTGTTTTTCCCAGTGCCAAACTTTCATTTATTGTGTTTAAAACTTATTTCATCAATTCAATTTTATTATTATATATTGTATTTTGGGATTAAATATTTATATTATATTTTTGTTGTGAAATTTAACGTTGATTTCTAGATCAGTCTTTTGCAATAACTGCGTTTTTTAAGCTGTTGTTGAGCATCTGCGTGCTTCATTTAGGGAAATGAGAATGATTTTTGATGTCTGTTCTTTGCAGATAGTTTTTGTTTTATTTGTGCATCGATCGAGCATGTGATGTGCACAGACAGCCTTGAGCTCTGTGGTTTACAGTCACTGTCATTGGAGGCCTTTTGATGTCTTGCCTTCTTTGAGTTGAAAGAACGTCTCGTTTTCCGCTCGGCTTCGAGTCCAGCATTTTAGATTAGAAGTATTAAGTGATTTTCTTTCCTGTTGTCACAGTTTTGCTTGTATCTCCCTCATTCGTACTCTTGGGTACATTGTCATAAGAATATTTTGTAATTATTTACACAGCATCTCTCTGTCTTGCACAATTTTTGTAGGCAACTATACAACAGCTGTTACTGTACAATGACAAGTATTCTTGAAGTGCCTTGAAGCAACTTGTAAACACAGTGGTGTATGAATATGATAATAGTGTCTCATTCAGTACCATGGTATACATTTAAATATTTAACATCTCTGATACGATCTCATTTCTATGGTACTACCACAATTTATGTATGTTTGTCCATTTGACAAGGGTTTGTTTTCCACACTTTCATAGCATTTATTTACTTTGCATAGTTGCAATTTAAAAATCCACCTTTTCATGGCTGTAGGTTGCTTTTAAATGGAGTACAGCCCTATATCGGAGAACAATAGGATGAACTCACCAGAGGAAACAACTAATCCAAGTTGCACTCAGAGGAAAGAAGGGAAGGGAAGTGGATGTAGTCTGTTGGGCGGGTGGAATAGGAGCTTATATGAATCATACTCTGCTGTGTTTTTACAAGTTGAAATGGTTGCCAGTTAGTTGCAGATGGCAGATTTAGCTTAAACTTGATTTAAAAAAATAAAAACACATCGATATATGCATGTTGAGTTATGTCCATGCCAAGTGTGTAGCATCCTCTGTAGGAATCCAGGAACATTCCTTATCCTGTATTCAGGAAACACACCATGGCTCCATACAATGCGTTTTGTTCTAGTAGCAGCACATCCATGGACACATATAGAGACCAGATTATCAGAGCCTTGGGTTCAGTCAAAGCCTCCTAGCATTATGATGGTGAGTTTTGTTATTTGACAAGCATCATTTAGATTTTTATTCAGAATTCAAAATCTCTTTAAAAAAAAAAAAAGTACAATTCCAACTATATATATATATATAAAAAAAACATATTCCAGAAGTGGGATACATGTGCCATGTGTGTTCACCTAGTACAGCATGTTCTTGGAACAGCATTCCAGTCGACCAATCAGATTTAAGGGACGAGTTTACAGTTTCTGTCAAGTTTAGGCTTATAAGCAGGGTTATGTGCTTCTATTCACCTTTCATTTTCCCTCTGATTTTAGGGATAAGTTATGGGTTGGGAGAGGGTTAGGACTGCATTTTCAGACAGGAATGTTGTTCCAGGATCAACAAGATATGGAGCAAGTCTGTCTTGGCAAAATGACGGCGACCCATGTGTGATACAGCCTGATTGTGAAATTGTGTTTGTGTTGATGTGGTTGATTATTGTCTGAGAGTGTTATTTAAGAGATTTGGAAAAACTTTGGAAACTCTCCATGTCACCTTTTAAGAGACCCTGTAGACTGACTAATCCAATGACTGAGTGGGTGGATTACCTTCCGTCTCGTGAAGCAACATCAATCATATTACGCTCGGGAAAACTACCACCACTGGTCTGAACGTTCACACACCCAAGATCAGTTGCTCGTTTTAACAAGTGAAAACTTGAAATTTGCCTTCATAATTCTTGTATGTTTTAGCCTGTATTTGAGTCCAGATTTGCACTTATTCACACTTCTTTATTCAAATTTCTATTTTCCTGAATGAATTAGATCCCTCAAAAGTGAAAAGTCTTTCCAAACCCCTAAAAGAAAGTTTTTAAAAGAAGTCTTTTAAAAACCTCTGTTCTTCTATTGAACAGAAAAGCCCTATTAAAAGAGTCCAAACAACTTTTTCCACTATATTTCAAGTCTTATGAATTCATATATGTTTGTGTGATGAAGATACCCAAATATTTGATGATGGTATTACTATTTTAAACTAGCAATGGTCAAACCTTTTTATTTACTCTGGATCTTTTCAATGAATTAATTGACCTGGTTCACAAAACCTTTCTGAATGATTCCTTTATGAATCGTAATCTGGTTCTTATCATCTCATTTCATTTTTGGGGCGAACTATCCCTTTAAGAAATGTCTTTTGAATTTGTGGATGATCATGAGTTGACCTTGTGCTGTCAGAAGGTTCACACACCCATGGTTGCATGCACCAACATGTCCACGCATGGAGCACTAAATGCTCCAGTTACTATTGCTCTACAACTTCACGTTTACTTCCTGCTCACATTGACCATGCAAATGTCCACCCCCCTCAATCGGACATAGCTTAGGGGCCAGAGGCAAATAGCTTGGTTTGAGATTTCATGTATTTGTAATGCAAATCAGGCAGTAGAGGCATCAGCAAGCACAGAATAAATTCCTCTGGCCTTGAGCTTTGATAAGCATCTTGCTCTGAGCAAAATGGGCTCTTGGAAAAGCTTTATGTTCTCACTCAGTTAACCTTTAACCTCTGAGTAAGCATAAAGTAAATTGGGTGATTTCCTTTTAGATTAGTTAAGAGTAGATCCAGGATTTCAGCTGCTTCTCGGTTGTCAAGTTTTGAAAAATCATAGCTGCTAAGTATTGCCTACAGGTATATGAAGTTAAAATGGTAAAGGATGAGTTTGCCTCCTTCCCAGATAGATTGATAACAAAATGAATCCTGTGTTTTACCTCTTTTTTGGGGGCTTAGTACCATGTTAATAATATCATGGCTATTTGGAGATATCCATTTTAAAAACCTCATAAACAGCCTAAGGTGCTGTGGTGGACTTAGTTGGCCCAAATGCTTATCTCCTGGTAAGAATGGTCTTGCCTGATGGTTTTAGAGTGGTTTGTGGTACTTTGAGCAAACCTTCTCAGACCAGCAACCCACCTTGAATACATGCTGTAAAACTAGCCTGTTGTAATAGCATGGTATTCTTTGAAGAACCATGTACTTTGTATTGTATACAGTACCATGGTATTATCATCTAATACAATAATTGTGTTGCTGCAGTACATTTTTGTAAGGTATCTAAAGAGAACATGTGTTTATCTGTCCTTGGGCCGGTACAAACTTCACTGCCAAGTGGACATTCCTGTATGGTAACACTATTCGCAAACCTTTGCCAAACCCGCCAACATGGCCGAAAGGCCTCAGGGTCAGATATTCTCCATTAATCCTGCAGACCGACCCACTTGGCTTGACCTAATGTGGTCGGACAAGCCGAAATCCTCAACGGTATCCATGAACCTAACCCAACACTCCCGCACTCATTCCCTCCCCATGGAGGAGGACGATGGGTGTGGTTTTCATTCCAGTGTCTCTTTGCAGTTAATTGTACTTTTCTCTGAATAATAGAGCTAAACCGCACAGCTGTGTCTTGCAAATGAGTGAAGCAGGGGGAAAATTATAAATATCTTTTCTGAGAATAAATTTGACACATTAGCATCATGGTGGCAATTTTTTTTTTGCGTTGTCATTAAGCAAGCACGTTTTGGTTTGCAGAACTGTTGCTCTTACATGCCTGTTCACATGGACACAATTGAATAATTTCCATAATCAAGCAGGAAGGCAAAGATGCACGGCTTGTCATGTGATTTATGAGTGGTGAGAACATGATTAGTTGGTTGTGATTGGGTGGTTTCTAAACTGGACTAGCGCCCGTGTTTACTAAGAGAGCACACATTGCTCAAGCAGGCGGGAGCTGATAGCTACTGTACCCCTGTCAGTGTGAAAACACAAGCCTCACTGCACTGTAACATGTGTTTGGACAAGTTCTCCTTTCACTCATGCCCTGCCTGTTGGTGCCTGTATCAAAATACAATGCTCTTTGGTTTCACAGATACAGGGTGTACAGAGCACAGGGTGCGGGGTGATGAAATTACCCCCTGAAGAGATTGTCTCAACTCATTTTTCATTTCCAATCAAGATTTTCCATTGAAAATACCTTTTGTTAAATGTGATATTTTAAAGTGGTGCAGACAATGTCATTAAGCTAATGCATGAGTTTTTGCTCAGGATACAAAAGAACTGATCCAGAACCTAGTCAGGGTGAAACCGAGTCTGGAATCAGAGTTACACTTGGTTCGCAGTGCTCACAAAGGTTAGCAGTTAAAATTACGCCTCCTTGTACCTTGTTTTGACTACTTTTTAAAGCATTATCTCAGGAATTCTTCATGGGGAAGGCAATCCCAGAATGCAGAAACAAGATTTGATTTGCTAGCAATTTAAATGGAATTGGTGATTCATTGCAGTTCCTCTGGGAGTTGCGTTTGTTTGCACTCTGTTCAACTTTGTCGTATTGCCAATTTCTTGTGGCATTGATGTAAAAAAAATAAAAAATAAATAAACCTTTCAGTGTTAAGTAGTTGAGTGCAAAGACAACACCTGTATTTCGGAAAACCCTTAATTGTACTTCTTTTCTGTATGTATGCAGGGATCGGTAAGGTGAAAAGGAAAACAGGCATGCGTGAAACAGCCTCCAACTCGGACTCTGACTTCAATCCAGACAACAGCGAACGTCTGTATGACCTAAACCTTCCCGCGCTCGTCAAATTCAGCTACGCGGCCGAGCGGGAAGATGAGCTGTCGTTGGTCAAGGGCACAAGGGTCATCGTCATGGAGAAGTGCAGCGATGGCTGGTGGAGGGGAAGCTACAATGGCCGCTCGGGATGGTTCCCATCCAACTACGTGACGGAGGATGCGGATGGATCGGCGAGCAACGACTCCGCTGGTTTGTCGGAGAAGCTGGCTGCTGTTGTTCATAGTGTGAACGGCAACCGAGTGTTGCACACAGTACAGGCACTCTACCCGTTCAGCTCGGGCAACGACGAAGAGCTGAACTTTGAGAAGGGTGAGGTTATGGATGTTGTGGAGAAGCCAGAAAATGACCCGGAGTGGTGGAAGTGTCGCAAATCCGACGGGCAGATGGGACTTGTGCCGAAAAACTACGTGAATGTTCTGCAGGAGTCGCACAACTCGGCCAGCATGGCAGGGCCGCCCACACCTGACTGTGACTACATTGAGCCTTCATCCAGCGGACGCTTCGCTGGCAAGCAGTGGTACTACGGGAAGGTGACGCGCCATCAGGCAGAAGTGGCACTCAACCTGAGAGGCGTAGAGGGAGACTTTCTTATTCGGGACAGCGAGTCCTCTGTGAGTAGACTGACATCTTCCTCATATTCTCATGAAGGTGCTTAAGTACCATAGTTCACTCCTCATTTGAGGAAAACACCTTCTCCATAGTAAGTCGAAGTTCAACGTGACGATTTTGAAATGTTATTTTTAAAGTGGAGAGTTTATCATTACACCATAAATGTCATAGTTCCTTTTTTAATATTCAAAAGCACACACACTTCCTCTGTTCCAAAAACGTCTTGAGCTGCCTATGTATCATGTTTTTGAGAATTATGTTTGAGCTTAGCAACATGATAAACTGCAAAATCCTTTGGAATCAATTGTGAGTCAATTCTTCCTTGTTTTTTATGAGCTTGTCGATGACGATGCTACCTTAGATCATACCAGCTGTCTTAGTAGTTCACTGTGTTTTAGGACAGAGTTAATAACTTGAGATTACTGGTCTAAATTAACAACTTCTTCCCCTTCTCTTTATATTTTGTTTTTCTAGCCCAATGACTTTTCAATATCGCTGAAAGCTCAGTCCAAAAACAAGCATTTCAAAGTCCAGCTGAAGGACAACCTGTACTGCATCGGACAGCGCAAGTTTAACACAATGGAGGAGTTGGTGGAACACTACAAAAAGGCGCCCATCTTTACCAGCGAACAGGGCGACAAACTCTACCTGGTCAAGGCTCTGGCTTCCTCCTGATCCCAGTAGAAAGAATATCCAGTTAACAAGGACTACACTTCTAGACAGACTGGGAATATCAAGCATTCCATGAAAGGGAGGTACAGGGAGAGATGGACAATGACACTCCCGTTCATTTGCTCGGAAACTTGCTCATTTCATTGAGGGACACGCCCAATGTATCAAAATACAGTGTTTAGACCATAGGTGATGCAATGTATTTTGATGTCAACGTGTTAGAATTAAAAACTAGGTCTTTTGTTAATATATTCTTTTCATTAATTTCGAAAATGTATTGTTCATTTGTTCTTGAACTTCCCTGCCAATTTTTTTAACTGTCCTTTCAAGTGTCTGCTGTTGAAGTCCTCACTGCAGAAGAACTTTGCTCAACGTGTTTCAAAGGTCTCACATACTGTCTGTTACTGCCTGCATTGCCTGAATGACACAGAACTATTGAAATTGACGTAATCTGCTATATTTATTAGGAATCAATTCTCTGCCAAATGCTCAAACAATAAAAGCGACAAGGATTTGCAAGAATATTCAGATTTAGGCAAAATCAGATTAAACTTGAACTGCAATCAATAATGGAAGTCTTGCATCTGAATGTTTCCAAACTTATATCAAGCTTATAGTCTCATTTAGGATGACGCCGATATTTTTGAGGGGTAAAGTTTCAAAATTTCTACTTCCTTGACGATCGAGGTGCAAATTATTGAGGCTTGCCAGCTAGTGCTTAATTTGTTATCCACACATCTTGGAACTGTTAGAATCCATGCTATGCCATAAATATGATGTTCTGATGATAATCTCTTTTTCAAAGAGCTTAGCTGTGATTGATGTCTTCTACTAGACATGTATTTGAATGAACCTGGGAGTTTGTGCAAGAGTTGCAGATCTTCATTGGAGCCTGAATTGCAATGCCATGACTAAAGAAGATTAAACTACATTGGTGCACACAATAGGTCTTTTATCATTCAGTGTTTTACTAATAAAGCTGTCTTTCGAGATCAAAGCCGCAATCCTTTTGACAAAACGAGTGTGACTTTTGTGTAGTTTTTGTTATTGATGGCAATGGCGTTTGCCGTTTGGTTTAAAGCTTAATTAGGCGTTTGCCTTTGCTTTGGCACTCAATCGGTGGCTCACTGTCTCAAATGAAGCAGGTATTGTAGCGTAGAAGATGAATGAAGGCAGCATTGTGAGCTCATGTTTCAAGGAAGGATCTACTTCGCTTGGCGATCAAGATCTGCAGTGTTGCTTCCTTGTAGTTTTCATCAGGTTATGATAAACGGTGAGAGGTGTTCCATTGAGGATCAGATGTTTTTATGTAAAACTTCGTAGATAAGTACGTTTGGTGGACCAGGCAATGGAAAAGACACTTCCCTGGACACGTCTCCATTTCAAGTTGGAAAAATATGGAAGTTTCTTTTCTCAAGACTCACGAGGAGGGTGATGATCTGGGCTCTCCTCCAGGAGACCATCACTATTACCATGATTACTTCTCCAGCTGTTTGGAGCCGGACTGAGGCAAGAGTTGAGGAATGGGTTTTTTGAGGAGTGCGTGGAAAAATCGCCAAGACATGCAGAGTTTGGTCAAGCGTTTTAGTCTTGGATTTAGTGGAAATGTCAGATTTCTGTCAATATGACACTTAGTGTTTAGGAGAGTGGGTCTTGCTTCAGGACAAAGTGATGACTCCACAGTACCAAACATTTTATGATTTAGTTTAGTAGTTTTGTTGATGATTTCTTAAGGATTCCAAGCAGACAGACCCGCAAGATAACATCCCGCAAGACCTTATCAGAACAACCCTGTGACGTACCAGTTGAGATCCGCTTGTTTTGGATGAGGGATGTCTGAGATGTGTAGTCTTATCACATAGCCTGTGCCTTCATCTCAGTTGTTGGAACCAAAGGTTTGGTGTTCGAAGATGCGCACGTTGTTATTTGAGTATCACTTTGCATGTGCGCAATGCGTCCCTGATAAGTGACTGATGTCCACGGACCGTGTCCTGGTCATAAAAACATTCCCATTGGGGAACTTTATCATGATTTGCCTCCTGACTGAAGTGACCTTACCATATGGACCTTAGTCAGGTTAAAAGCCATATTTAAGTTCAGTGGGTTAAACCAAGGGTGTCCAGTCCTGCTCCTGAAGGGTCCGCTTTCCTGCAGAGTTTAGCGTCAACACACCTGGAAGTTTCTGGTAATCCTAAAGACTTTAATTAGCTGGTTCAGGTGTGTTTAATTGGGGTTAAAGGTAAATTATGCAAGAAGCTGGCTGTCTAACAGCAGGATTGAACACCCCTGATTATACCATTGTCTACAGTGGTGTTAATCATAAACCTTGCTGAAAAAAGCTACATCATTGCTTCCCAGTTTTGTTTTAATTTGCTTCAAATTAAATATGGCATTAAACTTACCTAAGGTGAGTAGACCTAGCAAACATGGTTGCCTAATAATGTCTGTGCTGGATATGAGTATACCTGTGCTTAATGCTGCTTTCACGTGCTATCAGAACTACTTCCCACTTCTGAAGTCGTGATTACGAGCTTGTCGCATTCAGGTGTTTAGTTGACGGAAAGAACAGGAACCATGGAGGACACCAGGTTTATAAATCGTATTTAAGCCAAAATATTTAGCATCCCATTCATTGACAACCATATAAACGTTCACCACCCATCTGTAGTCGGCTTGCTGACAGTTCTGGAAGTTTTGTCAAATACAGGCTATCTTCGCGGTGTATGAAACATACAATGCTTCAAATGATTATTCATATATGTACATATGCACTACTTTAACGACAATAAAAGGTGATGTAGCGGTTGTGGTTGTGGAAAAAACGAATAAAGAATAGCAACACTCATTCTTCCCTCCGCCATGTTTAAAGGTTATGACGCCCATCTCTGGAACTTGAGTATCAAAATCATCCCAGAGTTTCCCAGTGGTAAACACGACTTGAGAGGGCGTTCATGTTCAATATTTAACTGGGAAACTCATATTTACGATAATTCTGATAGCATGTGAAGGCAGCTTTAAACTGCTAGATACACCGATCAGCTTATGAGGTAGCTAGCAAGAATTGAAAGCGGTGGTTATCAATCATGTAGACCCAACCAGAAAGTTTTTTTCTTTTTTTTCTTTGGGTTGTGACCAAATTACTTTATTGTCCTTTCTTTTGGGAGCATGGTGGTGTTCACTGATTTTGAAAAGAGCCGTAAAGACTCAATACTTTATTTGTGTCTGATCTGAATGTTCATGCAAGGTGCATAACAACAAAGCATGGACAATTATTATTATTATTTTTTTACAATGATATATTTCAGTCTTGTACTATGTTTTGGCCAATTTAAGTAAAAAAAAAATTGGATGAAGTTTCTAAAATAACCTTTTGATTTTTATTAAAGCTTTCAGAAAAAATGGATAAATCGAGAAATCAATGCCCTCATCAACTTAATTTAGTTACAAAATAATGAATTCTGAATTCAATCCTCTGGATCCTCTACCGAATTCGAGCATTATAGATTTAGCGGGCTGAAGTGACCAGATTTAATGAGGAAACCATTCCGATTATTTGTGTATCCGATTGGAATCAGATCTTAATTATTGACTGTCCACATTGTGTATCGCAACGCTTTGGTTTTCCGGTGTGTACTTTGCAACAACACAGTTTTGTTTCTACAGCGACTCAGCATGTTTCCTATAACAATGTATGACATGTTTACTTTTTAGGCGTGAGAAAGTCTCACAAACCACGCGAAATCCGATCAGTGCAGTCGGACTGAAACGGATTTCCAGAAATGCGCATGCGCGAAACCACATGAATGTAGTTCGAAACGGATTCGTAAAGTGCCGTTCACACTTGCTAAATATGATCGGATTCCAATCGGATATGCACAGCAATCTGGACTGACAGTCTGAACGAGGCTCCGTTTCCACAGATGGACCCGGAGGTGCTGTGAAAATGAAATGTAGTTGTATGTTCACTGTCTCCAAGAAGATGATACCATTCATCTTATGTAATAGGAGTTTATTGATCTGTACAAAGGAAGAAATAAACAACATAAATCAATATTATCATCTCTTTTATGTCATCCAGAGCAGAAAAATGTGGCGTGTCAGAATTTTAATGGTTAAAAAGTACACATAAAGGCTTAACAATACGAGTAAATGTCATTCGAAATGTTAGCCTGCATGATTTTGGCTTCCACTGCTATGGAAATTAAATTGATGGCATTTGATGAAGACCTGCTGGGAATTATAATGACTTAACTCATGCTGTGCGTGAGACAATTAAGACAAGAAACAAAATTCATACTGAAACATGTCAGCTATAGGAAGGGAAAGGACTTGAGAGATAACAGTAGGGACACCGTGTGACTTAAATGACTAGCGTCTTCATGTAGTTCCCTAAATACAAAAATGTACTCTACATGATTTTGCAACCAAAGCCAGTGTAACTCCCTAAACGTTAGATGCAGATGATCATAGTGTATTATTAGCTTACATTTGATTGCAACATCAGATATATAAAAATGTAGTGGAACTGGAAGTATCATCTTAATGAATGTAGGGCTACTGAAACTCGCATATAGACTTTACTTGTTTTGACATTAGCAGGAAATCAAGCCAGAAAGCCATGCAAACACTGTCATTCCTTATTAGTCACTAACATAATGTCTGAACGAGCAAAGACATTCCTCATTACACTATTTGCTGATACTGTTAGTGTGGAACACGCCTTCTGAAAGAGGTTGATGGCTATAAAGATGCCAGCTCAACTGCGCCCTCCAGTGGCCAACATGAGGCATTACACACATGCTAATACATCACACTAGCTCACATGCTATCCACCCTTTACATACAGTTCGTAAAATCAGCATTAGTGAATCTCAAATAGTGTTGTTGTTTTTTAATTGCCATACTGGTGATTTTTTTTGTAGGTGTTTGCGCTACGGAAGAGTAGCGGTTCGTGATGATTCTCACATTAATTTCATCATTTAAAAAAGCGAGTAATCCCAGCCCGAAACCACCACAGCAGTCATTACATGTATCATTCTTAAAGCCATAATACAATTACATTAATAAACTGAGCTAGATGTCCATGTTTACAAGCACACTTTTATGGTGTGGTTGTTTCCAGCATTCTGGCTATGTTTAAAATAGCTTACTACTGTTCAGCATGCATTGTGTATCATATTTCCAGAGAGCAAGTAAAACAGGCTTTATTCCTCACATTTTAACTGTATTATATTACATTGTTGTAATATGATCTTGTCACATTAATTCAGTGGCATCTTCACTTTTATGTTGTGTTTTTAAAATGTTGGGGTTTTTAGTGCACCGTAAAAAAAATAATACTATTTTCCAGCAAGGACACATTAAATTGATCACACAATGTTGCAAAATATTTCTATTTCAAACAATTAACATGGTTTACAAAAAAATATGAAGCAGCACAACTGTTTCTAGAGCATCAAATCATCATATTAGAGTGATTTCTGAAGGATCATGTGACACTGGAGTAATGATGCTGAACATTAAGCTTTGATCACAGGAATAAATTACACTTTACTATATATTCACATAAAACAGTTATTTTAAATTGTAATAATATTTCACAATGTTACTGTAATTATGATCAAATGAATGCAGCCTTGGTGAGCAGAAGACACTTCTTTCATAAACATTATAAAATCTTACGGACCCCAAACTTTTTGTGTATACATGAATATGTATTCATACACTGCAGCAACAGTAAGAAGCAGAAACAGTGTGTTAGTGTGCTATTTTAAACACAGCCAGTCGTACTACACACCCTCACCTGGAAAGGACATCATTTTATTGCATGGCAGAAGTATGCAGTTTGGGACTGTGCAAACGAACACGATTAATTTCAACATTCGAAAGTTTATTCATAGATGTGGATGGCCCACATGATCTCATATCTCAGAATCGCATGATCCAGATTCTTGGAAGGGAAGGGAATGTGTTTCGACCTGTAACCCTTTCAAACACACTCCTGCCACATCTCCCAGCCCTCACACACACTCCTGCCACATCTCCCAGCCCTCACACACACTCCTGCCACATCTCCCAGCCCTCACACACACTCCTGCCACATCTCCCAGCCCTCACACACACTCCTGCCACATCTCCCAGCCCTCACACACACACTCCTGCCACTTCTCCAGTCCACCGGGACGCTTCACTGCCTCTGGTTATCTGTGATCGCTCGCTAGACATGTCTGCACGACCAAATCAAAATACTTTAATTACATTAAAATATGATAAAGTGAATCAAAGTGCATACATTTAAACTGTTAAATGTTTTCATTAAAACATGAATATTTGGGGCAAAATAATGTTGATTCGTCTGAAGTTGACCTTCTTTCCTGTATAGGCCATACATAGCGCCTGTAGTTTAGTTGTATTTTACCCAGAATACTCCTCTAAAGTGCCCCTATTGTGCTATTTTTAAGGTTCCTGTTTTGGATTCTCCTATAATAGGTTTACATTCATCCGAGGTCAAAAAACACTTTCATTTTCTTATAATACACATTGCAGCATCAGCTCTTTTATCAGTGTCTGAAGCGGACTCACTAAACCCCTCCTCTCCGAGAGCCTACTCTGCTCTGATTGGTCAGAAGACTCAGTCTGTTGTGACTGGTCTACTCTGCTCTGATTGGTCAGAAGACTCAGTCTGTTGTGACTGGTCTACTCTGCTCTGATTGGTCAGATGGTCCAGTCTGTTGTGATTGGTCTACTCTGCTCTGATTGGTCAGATGGCCCAGTCTGTTGTGATTGATCTACTCTGCTCTGATTGGTCAGATGGCCCAATCTGTTGTGATTGGTCTACTCTGCTCTGATTGGTCAGATGGTCCAGTCTGTTGTGATTGATCTACTCTGCTCTGATTGGTCAGATGGTCCAGTCTGTTGTGATTGATCTACTCTGCTCTGATTGGTCAGATGGTCCAGTCTGTTGTGATTGATCTACTCTGCTCTGATTGGTCAGATGGTCCAGTCTGTTGTGATTGATCTACTCTGCTCTGATTGGTCAGATGACCCAGTCAGTTGTGATTGGTCTACTCTGCTCTGATTGGTCAGATGACCCAGTCAGTTGTGATTGATCTACTCTGCTCTGATTGGTCAGATGACCCAGTCAGTTGTGATTGATCTACTCTGCTCTGATTGGTCAGATGACCCAGTCAGTTGTGATTGGTCTACTCTGCTCTGATTGGTCAGATGACCCAGTCAGTTGTGATTGATCTACTCTGCTCTGATTGGTCAGATGGTCCAGTCTGTTGTGATTGATCTACTCTGCTCTGATTGGTCAGATGACCCAGTCTGTTGTGATTGATCTACTCTGCTCTGATTGGTCAGATGGTCCAGTCTGTTGTGATTGATCTACTCTGCTCTGATTGGTCAGATGGTCCAGTCTGTTGTGATTGATCTACTCTGCTCTGATTGGTCAGATGACCCAGTCAGTTGTGATTGGTCTACTCTGCTCTGATTGGTCAGATGACCCAGTCAGTTGTGATTGATCTACTCTGCTCTGATTGGTCAGATGACCCAGTCAGTTGTGATTGATCTACTCTGCTCTGATTGGTCAGATGACCCAGTCAGTTGTGATTGGTCTACTCTGCTCTGATTGGTCAGATGACCCAGTCAGTTGTGATTGATCTACTCTGCTCTGATTGGTCAGATGGTCCAGTCTGTTGTGATTGATCTACTCTGCTCTGATTGGTCAGATGACCCAGTCTGTTGTGATTGATCTACTCTGCTCTGATTGGTCAGATGACCCAGTCTGTTGTGATTGGTCGACTGTTTACAGCACGTCGGAAAGCAAATTTCAGCTCTGGATCTTCCCCAGCACTTGAACACAGTGATACGAACATTAACGATGCCATTGATTTTTCCGTATCAATTCCAGCACGAGTCCTCATCCTTTGGAAGTGCAGCAAAGTAGATTTGTGCAGAAAAAAAGCATTTTCTCGACACGAACCAAACTCTTCCAGTCTCAGCTACAACTGCAGTGCTAAAGGGTCAAAGTAGACGTTGTTCACAGGCAGCCAATGGGCATTATGCACATTTATTACATTGCTAGGTAGATTCCAGCAGGAAGTAATTAAGAATTACTGAGGACTCGTTTCAGGCAGTTCAGAATCACTTCTTTCTTTTGGGAGACAATAACTCCATTAATCTGCACTCTGATCTTTGAAACTTTGGAGACCTTTTACATTCAAAAACTGCTGTATTACACACTGCATGAAAGGTAATATCTGAAAAAATCATAATAGGGGCACTTTAAGATTTGTGTGATTCTTTTGTTTTTTAATTAAAGTTGTATACTGATTTGACTGCGTCATTATGGCATATGTTAACAATCCATTGATGAACCATTGATGAATCATTGATGAACCAACTGATGGAAGTTGGCATCTCATCAGAAGTAGAGTCTGTCTGAGATGGCCGCTGGAAAGTGGGTCATTATTTGCATGCGAATCCACCAGTGCGGTTCCATGGGGTTGTACCGTGTGTATGGCCGTTTGGACATGATGGCATCCGTGATGTCGTCTAGAACCGGCTCGACTTCTCGCTGGCCGCTGTTGCAGTAGGAGCGCATAAGAGCCATGTACTGCTCAAAGTGAGCTTTCCCATAGTCCTCCTGGACACCAGGGGGCGCCTCCTTCCACAGCTTCTCTGCTGTAGTCGTGACTATGTCACGTGTTAGGATGCCTGTGGCCACGATAAAGTTTCCGGGCTCAATGACGGAAACATTGACACCCCAAGCCTTCATTTCATACCTGAGACAGTCAGAAAAAGCCTCAACTCCGTATTTGGAAACACAGTAAGGGGATCGGAGAGCGTTTCCCATTCTGCCGTACATGCTAGCGATGTTCACCACACGACCTGTGACCAAAAGACAAAAAAAGTGAGGAGCGGTGCAGAGGACTACACACAATTTCAATTTAAATAACTGTTTTCAAATGTTAACTCTTTCCTTGCCATTGACGAACATTTCCGGCTTCGCGTGTTTTCACTTTTATACACTAGAGGGCGCTATTACACATCTTCTGAAAGAGTACAGAATCTCCTGATCAAAACCATAGACAGTATAAGAAGCGGACAGAGCCATCTCATTGGATCTCAATTGAGACAAGTGAAGCCCATTTTTAGCGATTTCTTAGCACTTCCTTTCCTGACGCGCAGACTCAAACCGAGCAAAGCGTTACACGGACCACGTGAGCTGTCTTCTAGTAGCTGTGCCAAGAGAAATCTGAATCATTCCCTTCCGAATCTTGCAGAGACGGAGAGTGTGAGTAGGAGCTGTACATGAGCAACTTTTGCTAGGTATTCTGATTAATTATATTGTCATTTTGCCTCCACGTCTCCCCGATTGCCCGCGAGCTTCTCCTCCCGTCCATACGGTAATCTCTCTACTGTGCGACAGAGAGTCGCGTGGTTATGACGCAATCGTTAGCCTACTTTTACAAAAACTGCTTCTATGGGGCCATAACATAAGCTACAAGGTAATGGAGCATTTTATACATTGTCGTGTTTCTTTAGAAATAAATAATGGACAAATGGAGTCTTCAAACGCCTCAGATGTAAAGTTATTCGCTGTCAAAGTGACGCCAAAATGAATGGGAGTCAATGGGATGCTAACTGCAGGTGAAGTTCTGCTACAAGATGGTGGCACGCGGCCGGCTTCAACTTCCGGTCGACTTCCTTCCCGCCTGATCAAAACACAGAAGAAGCAGCAGAAACACGCAATAGCATATGTAAAATAACACGATCATCAACATTAAACAGCATATAAAACAAAACTGCTTAATGTTTCTGAGTGAAGTGTCGACCCAGGACGAGCTACAGTGAAGCTTTAGGGGTGTTGATGGACTCGATCGACTCCATCTGAGCTTTGATCATCGTTCTGAATCCCATCCAGACGTAGTCTTTGACAAAAACATGATTTTCTCAGCTTTTTCCTCAAAATGTTGATTTTTTTTTATTTTTATGAAACTTACCCACATTCAAGTGTTAATAAAAAAGAGTGCATGAATCTAGTATAAAACGTTTTCTTTTTTTCCAGGCTCTGTTCTTTCGTTTGATATATATACAGATATATAAGTTTTGTGAAAATGATCAAAAATGCTGGTGGGGAAAGAGTTAAAATGTAATTTATTCCTGTGATGTAAGCTGAATTTTTAGCATTATTACAACAATTAAAAATGATAAAAATTCACTGAAAATGTTGGATCGCAAAAAAAACACAAAAGTGTTTGTCAGGCCACACACGGTTCAACATTCCTTTAATTCAGGGAAACATTAACAGAAGCAAAAACATTAACATTCCTATGCAGCTTTTGAGTTAATCTGAGCCAAATAACATATTCTCTGAACCCAAAGTTGATTAAAAGGAATGCTCGTTGTCACAGGTTTACTGCACCTTTAGCCCTGCGGATGAGAGGCAGAAAGGCTTTGGTGACTCTGATGGTTCCCCACAGGTTGACCTCTGACACCTGCCTGTACGTGTCCATGCTCGTGAACTCCACCTCACCGAACGTGGAGATGCCAGCATTGTTGACCACAGCCCACAGACCTGCACACACACACACACACACACACACGCTTGCGTAATTCAGATGAGCAGACATCCTGAGCACATTCAGACAGTTGTGAAAAATATATATACACACACTGGAAGTCAGAAGTTTGGAATAATCAAGATTTTTTGATATTTTTGAAAGAAGTCTCTTCTGCTCTGTATAAAAAATACAGTAAAAACAGTAATATTGTGAAATATTATTATTTTAAATAACTGTTTTCTATATGAATATATTTTAAAATGTAATTTATTCCTGTGATCAAAGCTGGATTCTCAGCATCATTACTCCAGTCTTCAGTGTCACATGATCCTTCAGAAATCATTCTAATATGATGATTTGATGCACAAGAAACATTTATGATTATTATCAATGTTGAAAACAGTGAACAGAAAATAGTTTAAACATATTTAAACTATGAAACACTTCCATCAAAGAGTTTGGGGTAATTTTAAATTTAAATTAATATTTGTATTCTGCAAGGATGCATTACATTGATTCAAGTGACACATACATTTATAATGTTACAAAAGATTTCTGTTTCAAATAAATGCTGTTCTTTTGAACCTTCTATTCATCAGAGAATCCTGTAGAAAAGTTATGTTCAAATGTAATTATATTACTGTTTTTTACTGTATGTTTGATCATATAAACGCAGCCTTGGTGAGCAGAAGAAAACATTGAAAAACCTTAATTATTCCAAGCTTTTGATCACCAGTGTAAAAATGTTTTTGCCTGCCTTATTAAACTGTTAGATCTAATAGCTTATGAAAACAAATATACTCACTTTTGGAAATCTGAAAAAGATTTTCATTGTCGATCATCTTAAAAACATTACAAGTAGAAATCAGCAGGTTTTATTCTGTGATGGGTTTAATTATCAACGTTAGAGCAATAAAAAAGACTAATAAATCTGATTTATTCGGATTTTTATTTTATTTTGACAATCTTCTTCACTGCGGATCTTTAGCTAAAATTTCCATATTTCCTCTGCACTGCCATCGGTTATTTGATTTTCTGAGTCTACACAGCCGTAGATGGTGTGTTTGGTGGTGTGTGTGTGTGTGTGGAGGGGGTGTGGCACAGTGATTGACAGCAGGGGGCGGAGTCATTATTCTCTCTAATCAAATGAGCTTTAATAGTTTATAGCACCCTTCAGATTAATGGCTGGTAATCACTCTTCACATAAACCATATCACTAGATCCATGAGCTAAAAATCAGACACGCATAAAAAATAACGAGCAACATATGTTTCCTTGAAATTATGGCATATCACTATAAAACAGTTGACTAGTTTACAAAGCACATTAATATTCACTAACATCATAAACTCAAAACTGAAGCTGATCCTTGTGTTTCTCCTTGATTTAAACACTTGAATATGATGAAATAAATCATATTTAAACTGAAGACACTTATAAACTGATCACTGAAGGACCAGGTGCAGTTGTGTGGAGTTTGGTGTGTGTGTGTGTGTTCTTGTATATGCGGTTTATGAGGACATAAGTGTGTATAATGACATGGGTATTACACTTCCTGTGTCATCATAAAGCAAACGGCTTAAGCCTTTGACACATTTAACGACTAGCTGAAACATTGTAAGACTGAAATGAACACACTTACAGACTGTTTCCATCGACTGGAGACTGAACACAACGGTCTCTGACTCAAGTGTGTTTGGGCAGGATCAGTCGCAAGTATCAAATTACATTCATAATCAGCCTTACAGTCGTTAAGTGTGTCCCCAGCTTAAAAAAAAAAAACATACTACACTTTTTTAGAGTTTTCTGTGATGCGTAGGTTTAGGGGTAGGGTTAGTGTAAGGGGACAAAATATACAGTTTGTACAGTATAAAATCACTACGTCTATGGAAAGTCTATATAAAACATGAAAATGTGTGTGTGCGCACTTTGACGGTAAAAGATTAAACAAATCCACTAGACGGTAAACGATTAAACAAATCCACTAGACGGTAAACGATTAAACAAATCCACTAGACGGTAAACGATTAAACAAATCCACTTGACGGTAAACGATTAAACAAATCCACTTGACGGTAAACGATTAAACAAATCCACTTGACGGTAAACGATTAAACAAATCCACTAGACGGTAAACGATTAAACAAATCCACTTGACGGTAAACGATTAAACAAATCCACTTGACGGTAAACGATTAAACAAATCCACTAGACGGTAAACGATTAAACAAATCCACTAGACGGTAAACGATTAAACAAATCCACTAGACGGTAAACGATTAAACAAATCCACTAGACGGTAAACGATTAAACAAATCCACTAGACGGTAAACGATTAAACAAATCCACTTGACGGTAAACGATTAAACAAATCCACTAGACGGTAAACGATTAAACAAATCCACTTGACGGTAAACGATTAAACAAATCCACTTGACGGTAAACGATTAAACAAATCCACTAGACGGTAAACGATTAAAAAAAAAGATGTTACAAAATAGAGATGCAAAAGTTTAGATATGATTTACATGTATTTAACACAATAATTTTGAACACATCATACAAAATCATTCTGATTTCTAAAGACTGAAATTGGAAAACATTGCATCAACTGATCAATTATTTGAATATACTGACAGGCCTGATTTTTAATAGAAATAAATAAATCTGCATATAATTGTATATAAAAATTCTAATAAAAAAATACATATTGAAAAACATGGAGCAGCTAAATCTCCACACAAACAGAACAGAGGAGCTTCAGCTCACAAAAAGAGAACGCGGCAGAGCTCGTCATAAAGCTCGGCTTTTCAGAGATGGCGAGAACTGAGGGATTTGACATTTTGTAAAAGTGACGCAGAGATAATGGTGTTTTTATTACTCAACAGGAGAGTAAGGTGTTTTATTGAACAGATAAATTGCCATTTGTAGTTCACTGTAAAGCATTGTCTATTGTCTACTGTGTCATTTCATTGAGGTTGTTGTAACATTGTGCTGGAATTTATTTTCAAGGAAGTGCATATTAATGGGTAAAGCTACAGTAACATCTTCAGATAGTCAAGCTTGAGATCCTCTCCATCTAAACTGGTTTTATCTCTAGTAGTGAATGTTTTATGAGCTGTGGGATCATCATATTCATCCGCACAGTCACACAGAGACGAAGCACAACCAAAACAATGTTCTTCTGCAAAATGCAGCTTTGTTTTTTAACCACTAGAGGGCCAAAAGCTACATAGTGTTGAAGCACTACAATTATTACCTAGAAATAAATAAAAACAAACTAAGCACAAATAGCAATATTTAAAATAATAATAATAAAATGACAAAAGCACATACCAAATATATGAAAAATTAAACTAAAATTAACGTGAAAACTAAAAAAAATTCAAATTAAAGCTTATTCAAAATATATAATATAGCTAAAATGAAAACTAAAATAAACCTGTCAACTAACCAAAAAAAAGAAGTATAAAATAAATAAATAAATAAAATATAAATATAAAAATAAAAGCTAAATCAAAATAAATACAAAATGATGTCCCTATTTTTCATCAGTATTGTCTGGTTCTCTGAAATGACCTTTGAACTCATCATCCACAAACAACCCTCACCTTTCTCCGAGTCTTCCAGGTTGTCAGTGACGAACTGAAGCGCCTGAGAGACTTGCTCCTCACTGCAGACGTCCAGCTGAACGACCTTTAACCTCTCCGAATGAACTCGCTCCAGATCCTGCGCACCTTCTCCATCCTTATTACACACACACACACACACACACACACACACACACACACACACACACACACACACACACACACACACACACACACACACACACACACACACACACACACACACAATACACCAGCATGACGTTACATACGCTGCAGGCTGTGCCATTAAAACATACACTCTGAATCAACATACACCAATGCTACATTTTTCTAAATGTCATAATCATTTGTTAACAAACAAGTATTCATTACTTCATTGAGCTCATTGTTTCTGCATTGAATTATTACATAGTTTAAATTAATACCTTTTTTGCTAACTGTGCTTTTGTATATGTACATTTCTGAAATACATAACTTAGACAGTCTGATAACAGATCACTCTAAAATATAATGTGGACTCATGTATTTACTGTAAAGCTGCTTTGAAATGATGTGTATTGTGAATAGCGCTATACAAATAAATGTGAATTGACTTGACTTGTACACAGGCTGTTCGTTATAAGAGGAGGAATTTAGTGAGTTAGTACATGCTTGTATATAAAACATTTAGATTGAATTTCCAGCCACAAATAACAATATCATAATAATATATATAAATAACCGTGATATGAAAAGTTGGTCATACTGCTAGAATTATGAAAAGGTTTCACACAGAAGTGTGTTGTCACTATGCAAGAATGATTTGCAAGAATCTTGTGAAATATATGCCAATGGAATATTTCTGATTATTTATCAACTGATGTACAACAGAATCTCACACACACACACACACACACACACACACACACACACACACACACACACACACACACACACACACACACACACACACACACACACATCGCAGGAACAGTTGAACCATTACCTTAAACAAACAACCTGCAAACACAGTGAAGCCGAGCTTGTGTAAGTGCTTAGCCAAGGCGAGTCCAAACCCAGAGTCACAGCCAGTCACCAGCACGGCTTTCCCTTCAGCCTGACAAGAAAATATTATACAATATTACTTTCATAAAGCCACAGCATTACTGTGCAACTGCAACTGAGTGTGCCAACAATCCCCTGCCCGAGCGAGAGAGAAACCAACACCTCATCTGAGCGCAGATTCCTGCGATTTCTCCACTCTAAATCAGTGGTTTTCAAACTGTGATCAGCTGATCTGAAATCAGGCGTCATTGATCAAATAACCAGCGTTAGTTTAAAAGATAAATCAACTCAAATGATTGTGTTAACATACACTGTGTTTATATGTCAAGTGAGTGTTGTAGCCTGTTGTTGTCAATGAGTGTTGTAATTTGAGAGCCTTGTTGTTACCAAGTCAAATTCCTAGTTTGTCTCTGCAAACATGGCCAATAAAGTTGATTATGATTATGATATATACATATAAATATATTTTATATTAGCTAAAATTAATTTCAAAAAAATAATTCGTAATAACAAAAAAAAAATACTTTTTATATAATAATTATGTTATACAATATAACAAAACAACATATAGGCTAACATAATATAACATGATGTTATAATATATAATTTATAAGTACATTATTTCTTCATATTTTTTACATTACCTAAAATGTTTTTTTTATTTTTTTTTACTTCCCCTTAAATTACAAATTACACACACACACACACACACACACACATTTCATGCAATTTTATAGCATTAGCTCTATCATTCATTCACACTATCGAGGCTGAAATGAAAAGAAATAATACTACAAATATAAAATTATGCATTCATATATATATACATATATATATATATATATATATATATATATATTGTGTGCACTGAGACCAATTTTTATAGCTGATGGATTAACTACATAAAAAAAACTAAATAAATAACAAGCAAAGATACATAATTATCAATATATTTTATGGCATATGTTGCATAACTACCATTTATACCACACATGCAGTGCATAAATTTCTATATCACATACTATATAACAGCAGCATTGATTCCAGTGTGAGTTTGCCTGTAGTGTAGTGTAGTGTAGTGTAGTGTAGTGTACTGTACCGTCAGTGTCCCGCGGGGGAGTCGAGGCACGGCCACGTACAGCACGAACAGCGCGTACACCAGCACTATGCACTCGGTGACGCTGGTCTCCGGGAACCCGCAGGCCCGCGCGCACAGGTTGAGCACTGACGGCAGGCCGAAGCCGAGGACGAGCGTGAGGAACACCGAGAAGAAGACGAGCAGCGCCACTCTCAGCATCCGCAGAGCCGCCATCTTGACCAGCACTGCTCACTGTTCACACACAACACTGCTCTGCTCTGGCGGAGGAGGCGGGCCGTGGACGCACAGTTTATGAATTATGCAAATATACGCAAATTACAGTATCTTTACCTATTCAAAACTAGAGCGAATACGGTTAAGGGGCGGTGCCACTACAGGCATACATTATGATAACATTCCGTTTCATTATTCGACTACCAAACTTCTGTCAACAAACAAATGCATACAAAACAGGCAAGCAGTAGCGGTCAAAAGTTTGGAAACATTATCATTTTTAAATGTTTTTGAAAGCAGTCTCTTATGCTCATCAGGCCTGCATTTGATCGAAAATACAGAAAAAACAGTAATGTTGTGAAATATTATTACAATTTAAAATAATGGTTTTCTATTTGAACTTTGAAATATAATTTATTTCTGTGCCGCAAAGCTGAATTTTCAGCATCATTACTCCAGTCTTCAGTGTCACATGATCCTTCAGAAATCATTCTAATATGATGATTTATTATCAATGTTGGAAACAGTTGTGCTGCTTAATATTTATGTACTGTGCTGAATCTTTTCAAGATTCTTCGATGGATATTTTTTTTTTTAAAAAGAACAGCATATTTTGTCACAATATACATTACAGTTCAAAAGTGTGGGGTCAGTAATTTTTTTCTTTCTTTTTTTGAAAGAAATAATACTTTTATTCAGCAAAGATGTGTTAAATTGATAAAAAGTGATAATATTTTCTAATAATATAAATCGTAACTATTTTGAATAAATGTTGTTCTTTTAACTTATTAATCAATTAATCCTGAAAAAAGATTATATTAGATAAAGTAAAAATTTAAAGTATATTAAAATAGAAAATCATTATTTTAAATTGTAATAATATTTCACAATATTACAGTTTTTCTGTATTTTTGATCAAATAAATGCAGGATTGATGATCATATATATATATATATATATATATATATATATATATATATATATATATTTTTTTTTTTTTTTTTTATCAATGTACGTAATGATAATGATTATATTACCGTAACCCAAAGGTGAACAATGTTTCAGTGAAGCATATTTGAAATGGTCCATTGTTAATTCAAAATAATAATAAAAAAGCAGAAGAGAATGAGTGTGAAATCACGTATTTATAGTCTATAATTTTGTTTATTGTTTTAGTAGGCTACAGTAAACTGCAACCACTGTTCTCAATACTTCGATATGGGTGACGTTTGCTGTTTCTTTGTTATTAAAAATAAATCATATGTGCCCGTGTAACCTGTCCAACAGTTTATAAGAACTTAAGAGCCATGATGAGGATTTATAAAGAAGACGATAATATAAATACAAACACTAAAATAATGCATGCAAAGATAGTTTCACCATGAACCACAGGGTGTCGCTGTAATATAATTTATGAATGAATAATTTCATGTTTTTTATCTCTCTCTTGGATTGTTTTTTTTTAACACTTTCAATTCACACTCATATGCCTTTATCTGTTAAGACCAAGTCTTCAATTACAAACCTGGTTCTGGTTGAGACCAAATATGTTATTATATGTTGCCTATTATATGTATTATCTATGCATTAGGCTAGGCCTACAGTAAATTTGCCAGGCTATCAAACACACGATCATTTCAAAAGCTTTATTTTATTGCCGGGGATAAAGGCCCTGTAACACTGAATAAAAGGAAACGGATACAAAAAAGAAAGAAAAGAAAAAATACAAAGATATATATAAAAAAAGAAGATGAGGAAAAACAAGTGGCAATTAATTGCACAGTGATAACACAACAGATGTAAACAGAAATACACCATCCAACATGTGAATAATAGGCCTATAGGGTGATAAAAAATAAAATAAAAAAAAACACTCAAAAGCCTCTGAAAAGTGAAACATTATAGGCTAATGTACAGATTAAACAATAGGTAGAGAAAAAAAAGTTTTTGTCTTCTTTAAACGAGAATTATAGGCCAATAGTTCATTTAAGTGCTGAGATTGTTAACATGTGTAACTGGTCTCTTACAGGCCTATAGAGTAGCGACTCTTCACAACACTTTAGAGACATTAAGCGACTATAGAGACCAATGCATCGTTTTTGGACCGCTGGTTATGTAGTCAGTCATTTTATCATAGTACTCGTTCCACTGTCCGAAAAAATACCGTATTGCTGCGTCCAAAATCGCATACTGTCTGAGTAGGTAAGCTACTTTATTTGAATTTTGACTTACTTCGCGAACTATAAAGAAGAATGTTCTATAGTATGAATGAAATTCGGACGTACTAGGCTTGTTATGTTACGGTCACGTGACCTACCAGCGTCATAAATCGCATACTTCCCATATTATAGGTGAAAAACAGTGTGTGACAAGAGTATGTCTGAATTCACAGTAGCCTACTCATAAAAGAGAAGGCAGAAAGTACCCGGATGATCTACTTCTTTCCGGCGAGATTCTGAAGTGAGCATATGATGAACACTTTACTATCCCATGAGGCCACGGGACAGGATTTATGAATGACAGTGAAGCAATGCAACAGATGCTGGGAGGTCACATAATGACAACATGGCGAATGTAGTACGTCCAGATTACATTTATACTACACACATATAGAACATACTTTTTTAGAGGTTGTGAAGTAATTATTATAATAAGCACCTACTCAAGAGAGTAGCCTGTGAGATTTCGGGGCACAGCGTCCAGCGAATGCGACTTTACATTACTTTTTTCATAAAAGCACATACTGTTTTTCCAAATATATGCATTCGGACATACTACTCTGTTGGCATATTCTTGTTCACATAGGCTATAGTTGAGAATTTGATTTAGGACGCAGTGTATGCGAGCACAGGTCAGGAGAGAACACATGTAAAGAGCTGACAGTCGGCACATTACATCCAGTGACATTTAAACGACTGAGCAGGTTTTTGCTACTTACCATTGAAAACTTTTGGCAACACTGGCGAGTACACCATTAAAATATTGAAACTTTGAGCTAGTGAAAGAGAAAGCCGACACTTCAGAGGCCCAAAACTCCCTTTATAAAAAAAAAAAAAAAAAAAAAATTAAACTATATTTCATTCACATTTTGCATGAGGTTCAAAGGTAAAGTTCAGGCAATAATTGCTTGTATGAAGACAAAGAGTGTGATGAGTTAGCGTATCGCAATGTGAGGCACTTGCATAGCTGAGTTTCAGTGGGTTTAAAATTGTGACTTTATTTAAGGAAAACATCAAGCTTTTTCTGAATGTTGTCAAAAGAGTCTATTCCCATGTAGTCGGCCTGGCCCTGTTCCCATCTCTGCTTGCGCTCGGCTGAGGACATGAGCGTCTGGACCGGCTCGCTCTCACCAGCATCCTCCTGTTGACAAGAGAAGAATATAGGCAATTAAGACATTCAGTTAATACAAATGAAAAAAAGGGGTGAACTTACAAGTTCTGTACAGTTTGAAAGAATCACAGCTGTCAAAAGTGATAAAGGACAGCCACAGCAGTTTTGAAACTGAAGAAGTGCTTCTCAACCAAAGGGCCTCAAGATGATTTAATGATTTCAGATTAGACTAAACAAGCATTAAAATAAGTCAAAACTACTACAAATCTAGATATTTCTTATTTTAATTCACTGAAAAACCATGATTCCCACAATCTTGAAAATAGTGGATATATGACTAATTTTGTGTTACTGTTTGATTTCTAGAAATTAATAATAAATCTTTAAAATATATATTGAAGTACACATAAAAATATAGTATTTCAATCCAGTAAATACAAAACAAAATGACCCTGTTTGAAGAACCAGGATTCTCACAGTCTTGAAAAACCTGGAAATATGAGGTCGACTAATTGTAAAATTGTGATTTTTAGACCTGGTCATTTTAGACCTGGTAATTACTTTTTAAAGGAACACTCCACCGTTTTTTGAAATAGGGCTTATTCACCTTCTTTCCTACATTTAGATAGGTGGGCAAATGCATTTTTGTCTCAGTGCATGCGTTGTTTTAGTTTGACAGGGTCGGCGCTAGCTTAGCACAATGAATGGAATCCTTTGTTGCCAGCTAGCATGGCCTGAGTAAAAGTGATAAAAAAAACAAAAAAGCACCTAATTACTTCTTGTGGCCTGCGTATTCACAACGAGTACAAATAGCGATGCAGATTAACACTAGGCGATTTCCTAGGCAGATATTGACTTGGGACTATATTAGGGGGAAGCACAGGCGAAGCACTGCTGCTAAGGCGAAGCACTGCTACTTGGGCGCAGAGATATCACGCAACACATGAAATGTGAATATGTGGTATAATATGTGAATGTGAATACAGGTATAATATGGGTCGATTTATACATGCGGCATGTTTAAAATAATCACTTACTCTGTGGACAGTTGTCCATTTGGTCCATTCGGCATGGGGCTTTTTTTCCAGTTCACTTTATCACACCGGGGGAAAAAATAGAGTAAAAGTTACTGCAGGATGGATCAACGCCGTGAAATCCTCGATAGCTGTGACCTCCTCCTGTCGTTCTATTTCCAAAGCACGCAGCTCCTCTTCTGAAAACTGAGGTATGGTTCTGGCTCTGGCTCTTGACTGTCTGAGAAGTTACCCTCTTCGTCTCTCACAAAATTAGCCATGTTCATCGCCATTCATGTACTGTAGGAAAAATAGCCAGCTACTATTCACGCTGGTATGTTGACGGAAGTCGTGGGATTTCATGTGTTGCGTGATATCTCTGCGCCCAAGTAGCAGTGCTTCGCCTGTGCTTCCCCCTAATATAGTCCCAAGTCAATATCTGCCTAGGAAATCGCCTAATGTTAATCTGCATCGTACTCGTTGTGAATACGCAGGCCACAAGTAGTAATTAGGTGCTTTTTTATTATTTTTTTAATCACTTTTACTCAGGCCATGCTAGCTGGCAACAAAGGATTCCATTCATTGTGCTAAGCTAGCGCCGACCCTGTCAAACTAAAACAACGCATGCACTGAGACAAAAATGCATTTACCCACCTATCTAAATGTAGGAAAGAAGGTGAATAAGCCCTATTTCAAAAAACGGTGGAGTGTTCCTTTAAGTCATGCATATTTATAATAAAATCTTAAAACAAAAAAAACAAAAAACAAAAAAAAACACTAATAAATAATTTTCCCGTTATTCCAACCTATATTTGTTGGAATATTATATACCTATAAAATATTATTATTTTTTATTAGATTTAATTGTATTAAATTAGATTGATAATAATGATAATAATAATAATAATAATAATGATAATAATAATGATAATAATAATGATAATAAATTATTAAAGCAAATTAGCTAGATGCTTATATGTAAATGCAAAATAAAATTTGACAAAAAAAATAAAAAAATAAAATTACACCATTATATGAGAACTGAACTGGATGATGACACTGTCTCCAGAGCGGCTGTATATATATAAATGAACTAAATTAATTTCATAAAGATTTACAATTAATGCATTTAAATTAATTGTAAAGCTGTTCTGAAACAATCTGTATTTTAAAAAGCACTATACAAATGAAGGTGACTTGACTTTACATGCCGTTTTGTTGTTAAAGGGGTCATATAATGGTACATGCACCCATCTCAAATCAAGCCGCTCGATTTTGTGACGTCTACTGTAAAATGTTGGTTTAATAACTCAGTAAAATCAATAAAATAAGAACAAATGATCAAATTACAAGAAATAAACCATGCTTTTCAGGTTGGTCTAACAGTAGTTTACAGGTGCAGAAATAAAAGCAAGCAAATGTAAATTGACACTGAATAACCGTTTTTTAACATTAATAAGGATGTTTAATTTATACAGTGAAGACTATGCAGTCAAGAGCAGTGAGTGATTATATTTTTGTCCTTTGTGATTAACATTAAAAACAGACAGCAGCAGGTTTATTAGGTTGTTGTCCCTTATCTAATATACTGATACTGTACACATGCGTTTACTTTCTCAACGGTTTACATTCAGACTAGGTTTACTAGGATACTAGATTTTTTATTTACGTAATTTTGTGGGAATGTGTCCACTCAAGTGCAAGAAGACGTGAAAGAGCTCAGTTTAGTGTTCACGCGCTGTCAGAGACGCGGCTGTTTGGGCGCGCGCTTTCCACACAGCACATGAGTAATGAAACGAGTTCCCTTTCACGTCTTCTTACGCTTGAGTAATTAAATCGTCAAGGCTTTTGTTGACTTTTTCAACGGTTCCGAGCATCGTTCATGTTTGTTCACGTTCATGCATTGTTAGAATTCATAAAAATGTTACCAGCCAACTGGCGAGTGACACAGTTTCATATACTTTAGTGTTAATTTTAGTCCCTGAATGGAAGTATGAGAATTGTGACACGGCCATGAAGACTCATGGAAAGGGTTGTTTATAGTATTCTGTGGGGTCTGACCTCGCAGCCGGAGCAGAAGGGCTGGTCTCCGTACTCTCGGATCAGCATGGGCACCACCTCACCGCTGTACAGCGTCCACCACTCCAGGAGGAAGCTGGGGTGAGCCGCCGCCATCACGTCCCCGCGCACTCGCCTCTGCCTGGGGTTGTACGTGTAGCTCCACGGCTTCATCTGGCCCAGGAAGTGGACGACTTTTGCATTTGCACCATATCTGTGGACAGAAAGACTAGGAATAGTTCACACAAAAAAATTAAAATTCTGTCATCATTTATTTACCTTCAAGTTGTTCTAAACCTGTATGCATTTCTTTATTCTGCTGAACACAACAGAATATGGGTTACTAAACAGTTGATGGACCCCATTGACATCCAGATAATGAAAAAAAATATTATGGATGTGAATGGAGCGCATCAACCGACATTCAAAATATCTTTCATGCTCAGAAGACAGAAATGTAGGCAATACTTTATATTTTTCAGTGTCCTTTATACACGTTACATGTACTTACCATAGTAATAACAGTAAATTATGCATAATTACATGCAACTAACCCTCAACCAAATCTTAATCCTATAGTAAGTACGTGTTGTTGCTTAAAGGGATATTTCACCGCTGGAAAGATGAATGTGTATTTAAATTGGGTCATTTATGTAGTAGAAATGTGAAATTATTTTAGAAGTTGGTGCCGTCTAGACTGAGAAAAGCCAGAAAATGTATTTTTGGCTCATGTGGATGAAAGACAACAACTCCCAGAATGCACTTGCTTCGCTGCCCTACGAGGACACTCCCAAGCCACGCCTACCGGTTACAGAGGGCAGTATCGGGAGAAATGATACAGCTAGGCTACTAGTCGACTCGAAACTGAAAAGATGGCGTTTTATCGTGAGATCCCCCTATGGGCGGGTTGAACACATGCGGGACGAGCTCCTCCTACTGGCTGGAGTCTCTCACCTCTGGACAAAAAAGCCTCCGATGACGCTAAATGCCGATTTTTGCGTCATCGGAGGATTTTTTCCAGACAAAAAATACAGAAATCTCTCGTCTCAGGGGGACATGAGGGAGGGAAGCACGGTCATTCGAAAAAAAATACCGGGTTTCAACTGATACTAAGCTTAAAGGGATACTTCAGGATTTGTTTGACAAAAACACAATTTCTACATAGTGTGCCTTTTAAGACCCCATGAAATGGTATGGCGAGTACAGTTTTCATTCTTCTTCTACACTTTGTATTTAGCATTAAGCTTTGTATTAGTAGAAAACCTGTAGTATTTTCGAATTACCATGCTTTCCACCCTCATATCCCCCTGAGACGAGAGATTTATGTATTTTTTGTCTGGAAAAAATCCTCCGATGACGCAAAAATCGTCATTTAGCGTCATCGGAGGCTTTTTTGTCCAGAGGTGAGAGACTCCAGCCAGTAGGAGGAGCTCGTCCCGCATGTTTTCAACCCGCCCATAGAGGGTGGGATCTCACTCACAGAATGTACAAACAGTGTCAGCCATCTTTTATTTGGAAGCTAAGCTAACGGGTTCTTATTCTGTGGAGAAAGCTGAGTAGTAGGGGTTACCATACATCCTCTTTTTCCCGGACATGTCCGGCCGTCAAGATCGTCCAAAATGTCCGGGATCCGGCTTTTGCTTTCTGCGGTCGCCATTCATTGTTTACATGCACACCTTCTGTTTCAATCTAGCTGAATTCATTCCGATTGGTGAATCTGAATGTAGTGTTTACATGAATGCTAAACAAGTGATGTGAGTTTTAACATTGCTAAGAAAATTCCCGCTCCTCCGTAAGAGATACGAGACTGGTGCGTCTCACAGGTGTCGCTCATCAGTAATCACGCCACCGGCCTCGTGTCGTTCTCCCGCGGCCCTCAGCCTCATCCTGCTCGCCACAGTAAACATAATGAATGTCGACTATAGAACGCAAAAGCCGAATCCCGGACATTTTGTGCGATCTCAAAAACCGGGGCAGACTTGTCACGGAGACTCACTAGTAGCTTAGCTTTGTTGTTTAACTGGGTTCTCTAACCGGTATGCGTGGCTTGGGAGTGGCCTCCTAGGGCAGCGAAGCTAGTGCATTCTGGGAGTTGTTGTTTTTCATCCACGAGCCAAAAATACATTTTCTGGCTTTTCTCAGTCTAGAAGGCTCCAAATTCAAAAATAATTTCACATTTCTACTACATAAATGACCCAATTTAAATACACATTCATCTTTCCAGGTGAAGTATCCCTTTAATGCTAATCGGTGAAGTATCCCTTTAAGATTATTCAGTACTTAAATATATAATTACACTAACAATGACACCTTAAAATAAAATGTAACCGAAATTTATACAGGTTTGGAACAACTTGAGGATGAGTAAATGATGACAATTTTCATTTTTGGGTGAACTATCCCTTTAAGAGCAAGATTTACTAACTGCTTATGCCAGCATAAACTACTGTCAGGATTCACTAAAGACCAGGAGGCAAGGCAGGCAGTGCTTCCTCAAAAAACTGGATGAGAAAATAATCTATATTACAAAAATAAAACAAATATTACAAAACGGGACGTTAAAAAGTGTATAAATCACTCCGTGGCAAGCAGGACGAGGCCGAGAGCCGTGAGAGAACGGCGTGACTGATAATGAGCGTCACGTGCGACGCACCGGTCTCGTATCTCACGGAGGAGCTTCAGAGCATTAGAGGAGTGGCGACAGTGAAGGATGAGAGAGGACCAGGCCTGGACTATTTATGTTATGTTTTTGTATGTGTTTTGTGGGCCTGAAAACACAAACTTTTGAAAACGGGTTTCAAAGTGAAACTGTGAAAATGATAACGTTATCATCTCCGTGTAAACTACAAAAACATGAATCTGTGAAAACGGTGACATCATGCACATGTATTACGTGTTCAGTCTATGCACGTAGTGTTTCTTTACAAAGTGACATCACCACCTACTGGCCTGACAGCAGAATACAGCATTTTTTAGTCGTTTTCGCAGATCCGTGTGAACGACCCTATGCTCTGTTCTTTAATTTTGCACATCCGCAGAACTTTCCACTCTCATGTGGACATTCCATAGGTGTCACTGTCCATAAGGTTTATGAATGCATTTAAATGCATTAAAATGTGTTTATTGCTTTGTGGTCAAGTAATACATAATGGTTTAACTGTTTACAAGGACTGAAATCTGCTCTCACTTTTTTTTCACATTTTCTGTGGGTTGAAATCAGCTAAATCTATTGATATATGGTAAATGGTGTGAAAAAAATCAAATAAAACACTATTACTACTGGCAGCTGAAAACATTTTTGAATTAGAGAGTCTCCTGAAATGATTCTGACACTCGTTCTCAGCCCTGTCTCACACTCTTCTTTCCTCATCTACTGTAACCTGATGTTAAGGCATAAGCAGCAAACTCATGTGACTGTGTGTATCCTCTTACTGTCCCATCCTGAAGGCCAGCGCATGCCAAGATCAATGATATAGTGTCAAACAGGGCCGCTGATGGAGTCGCACTTACTGTTTGAAAGCAGGAAGGTAAGTGTAGATGGCTATGCTGCTCATGTTATAGATGAAAGGAAGGTGTTTCGTGATGTCAGCGGTTGCCCAGTCGCTGAAGAAGCCGTTCAGAACTCCTTGGTCACCTCCTATTGGACAAACAATTAATAAAGAATGTCACTTAAAATGGAATGAACCATTTCATTTATCAATATAATTTAGAACACTAAAAGCACTTCATTTAAGCCTTTAATGAAGCTAAAGTGTGTAATTGCAAAGAATAATTAAACAATTAAATGAATAAAAAGATGAATCAATTAAATAAAAAAATACATTTATAACGAATATATACAAATAATTAAATGAATAAATAAATATGAACAAATAAATAATTAAATACAAATGAACAAAATAAACAATTAAATAAAATAGTAAATGAATAACTAAAATGAATAATTAAATAACATTAAATAAGTAAATAAAAACAATTTATTAAAAAAAATTATTAATAGAATGAAGAAATAATTAACAAAATAAAAAACAATTAAATAAAAGCCAATTAACAACACAAAATAAACTAAATGAATACAAAGACTGTTTAAACAAATGAATAATTAAATAAATAAAATAAAAAATAAATGAAACAAATAAAACTAAATAATGAATATATTAAAACAATTAAATGAATAAATATAAACAAATAATTATATTGATTATTTTTTTCTTAGTGCAAAGAATATTTAAATATGTTCACTAAAAGGTTCTTTGTGGAACCCAATGATTGAAAATGATTGTGAAAACTCCCTTTTAGAACCTTGATTTTGTTTTATACACTGTTTTATAAAAATAAAGTATAAAATTTACATTTTGAATTCTGTTATGCTATGTTATGTCAGGCTGTTGCTATGGGGTTGCTAAGGTGTCCTCGTTGCTTTTAGTATTCTTTATCAGTCTTTTTGGTTGTTTCTAAGGTGTTCTAGCCTCCTACTGACATTTTGTATGTGATGAAATCTGATCTGTTTGCTCAGAGTAGCTGTCAGTGTGGACGACAGAGGTGTACAGAGTCCCAGAACTGCAGACTACATAGTGAATGAGGACAGTGAGTGAAGATTAGTTTATTCAGATACAGCTGCAAACAATATTGCGCAGATGGCACTGAAAACAGTATGTTGTGCCCCAAGTGGTGTTTTTTTTATTATTATTTTTTTTTACCTAAAATGAAATTAAACACCAACAATACTTTTATCCACATCTTATAGCACTGCAGAAAAAAAAAAAAAAAAAAAATTCCCATATGAAGACCAGTTAGGCTCTTTACTCCCGTACGAGGAATGTGCCCAGGTGCTTACTAGTTGAAAAAGGACCCTACATATCTAAAAGAGATGCATGCATGCTGGCTCAAAGGTCAGCGAGGACACACACCACAGAGACACGGCTTTACATGTTACAGCATGACACATACTGACACTATTAAAACAAGCACTGAAAGGCTGTTTAATAAGCCTGTATTGAGATCAGGTGTCTGCTATACAGACACAGAGTCCAGGAGTGTAGGAGGACACGGGCAATATTAATAGCGCTCCTGAAGACACACAGACAGCTGGTTAGCATTAAAGGGATAGTTCGCCCAAAAATTGTCATTAATTACTCACCCTCATGTCGTTCCAAACCCGTCAGACTTTTGATCAACACAAATGAAGATCTTTTTGATGAAATCTGAGATTGCTGTCCCTCCATTGACAGCTACGCAACTACCACTTTGATGCTTCAAAAAGTGAATAAAGAGATTGTCAAACTAGTCCATGTGAATAGAGCGGTTTAATCAATTTTCTGAAGAGACTCGATCGCTTTAAATGATGATATAACAAGAACAATGTTTATATGTGAATAAAAGCTTAAATTCAATCGGCTCATCGTAAAGTGATCGTGACTATTCAGAAAATTTGGACTAAACCGCTCAATTCATGTGGATTAGATTTACGATCTCTTTATGAACTTTTTGAAGCGGCAAAGTGGTAGTTGTGTAGCTGTATGTAAAATAACGATCATCAAAACTTATGTTACTGAATGAAGTGTCGACCCAGGACGAGCTAAAGGACAGTGAAGCTTTAGGGGTGTTGATGGACTCGATCGACTCCATCTGTGCTTTGATCATCGTTCTGAATCCCATACAAACGTAGTCTTTGATAAAAACATGATTTTCTCAGCTTTTTGCTCAAAATGTTGATTTATTTATTTTTTTTCAACTTGCCCACATTCAAGTGTTAATAAAGGAATGCATGAAGCTAGAATAAAACGTTTTCTTTTTTTTTGGTTGTTTTAAAGCATAGGGTCTGCATATTCAGACATTCATGCAACATAATATTGTGTGGGCCATGAAACTTAAAAATGATCAGAAATGATCAAAAATGCTTGAGGTGACTGGCAACCTTTTCAAAAACTCTGGCGGGAAAAGAGTTAAAAAGAATCATACACATTGTACATAGCATTTACTGTCGCTTGGTGGAATTTTGCAGGCAAAATCCAGTTATTTTAATATGAATCCACACAATCTTAAAGCTACACTGTGTGATATTTTCCCCCATAGCAGTGACATTGTATATGACTACCCAGTGAATATTAGTTTCTGTTCCTTTCAATTCCGAGGGCGTTTTAACTCCTACGGTGGCCGTATTATTCCGAGATTAACATGGCTTCCAGTTCGACTTCGTCCATGAGTGTTCTTTCAAGTGATGAGGTTACTTCAGAAAACTATTACAAAGTGCATTTAGTTATTTAGTCAGTTAACATGTAGGTTATGACCTCTATGTAAAATGAATAATAGTTTTATGTTTTCGTTATTTTGGTACCATTTCATTGCTAATATCAGCTATCAATATTGACTTTGGTCTTGCTGATTTGCCTGTCACGTTGACGTTTTAATTCTCTCTTTCGCTTCCTTGGCGACTCTGCTACATGTCCTCGAAAATAGGCGTGATCCTCCATCTTCAGCAATCTTTCAAATCTGCCGGCAGTCGCGAGTAATCTCCCCCTCACATTCGTCACGGTGTCACTGAGTGTAAAACGCGAAAGGCGAAGCTTGAATTTCCAGGTATGTCCCTCTTTGGCTAATGTATTTTCAAGATGGAGGCGCAACATGGCTGCATGTATTATAAAACGCTTACGAGAATACTTTATTAGTTGCTGGAAGTAATTACACATGAATGAGCACATATACTTTTGATAGAACAAAGTGTTTTTTGCTAAGTATCAACTTAAAAAGTTACACAGTGTAGCTTTAAGTTTCGTGTGAGGGCAAAATTGGCCCAAAAAGCTGTTGCTCATGTTCAAGTTGCTGTGCTGGCCTGCAGAAAGCTGCTTGGTTTGAAAGAGACCCGTGTGTGAGCTAAGCTGAACTGCGCTTAGATTTGTCATCCTCTGCACTAAAGCACATGAATGTTTGCTCTAGGACAGGCCATGTGCACGATATGAGGAAATTAATATAGACTCAGCACAAACCATATACAGCATCCTCACTGCCAGCCAAAAAAAGAGCTTTTGAAACTCAAATAATGCTACGTGCCCTAAACAGATTATCTAACATGCTGGAGCATTCAGAATAACGTGCTTGCAAAGCATGCTGGTTTACCAGCTAAACCAATCCACAGCCAGTTTATCTGGGCGTGCCGTCAGGAGCCCAGAAACAGGGTTCAGAATCGGCCCCCGGGGCTTTCCTTCTGCATGTGGCTCTACAAACATTACTACAGTCTTGAAGCGCTCATTTTGACGGGATGATCTGAACGGTCCAGGAATGCACATAGTCTCACGCTGGTTTACATTGGCAGAGGATGAGAACAAGTCCACATGATAGCCTCGGGTCATCAGGACTGTAATAAACGAGGAAATGGAAAGATGCTTGTTTGATGCCTTGTTTCACTCTACAGGTACTCCAAGACATACGAGAAAAGGTAAAAAAAAATATAAAAAAAAAAATAATAATAATTATATATATATAAATTGTATATAAATTGTACTGTTGATTAAAATCCTAAAACAAGCCCAATGCACAGGACAATAGAGACACCAAAATAAAAATATTCATGATTCTGAAGCTGAAAATACAGAATTATTTTAGACGAATATGCTTGCACTCTTTCACTGACTAGAGATATTTAAAATAACGTAGGCCACTTTTTACTGGTAACAAGATATTTGGCCCACAAATCAGGACCCACAAATATTGCATTATATATAGTAGTTTAATGTAGTACGGACACTAAAACTCTGAAAACTTTAAAAATTTCTCACACAGTATTTTTTATTTTATAACTTGATGCATTTTTGTATTGCTGACACCCCTACAAAACACTCCTGAAACTGCTGATCACAGAGATTATCACTAAACATACTTTTAATTCTTTGAATTTCTTTAGTTTAAACCCCAACACTCTGGAAGTGAGCAAAACAGGAGGCATAGAAAAGCTTTAAGCATCACTGACATTTTCTTTCCAAAATGTGAATCTAGTTTCGTAGTTCCTTCCCTCCCAAACTCAGTTTCAATAAGCAGAGAATACCATGAGACAACATGGCAACAGTCATGAAGAGTTCAAACTATCCCCGTTACGACCACGGACAAACTAGCCCTGCTAAAAATAAAGCAATCATTACAAATTACCAGACCATTAGAGCATTGACGTGTCATTAAACAGGGCAGAGGATGTTCAGAGGATGGTCACTTCACAAAAATAGACTGAAAATTCAAGCTGACGAGATTGTGTAGCATTTATACGGCCTGCAATAAGCACAGACCGTGATTATGACAGCCCAGAAAGAGAACAAAAGCATAATAATCAGGCTCTTGAAAAGCTGCCAGTCTCCATAATGTAAGCAGTGTCAATTAATTTCAGAAACCGCATCAGAGCCCTCCCTCAGAACGCTGCAATCTGATTGGCTCCTCGACGGTCGCGCTCAAACTCTCAGCCTGACTCGTGTAAGAATGGGTTCACTGTGTCGTCGAGATGAAAACGGGTCCAAAGCTTTACAGCGATGCATCAGTTTCCTGAAAGTCTCTCGCACAAGCTGGCATGTGCAAACAATTATTCGTCCTGCATTTTATCAACGGATAAAAAACAAAGTGAATGGAAAGTGAAACATGCATGCTCTTGTCCGTTTAGCCATTTAACCAAATTACAAAAACCCATAAAAGTTGCGTAACAAGCAACTTTGCCAAGAGGTGGCTGTAGAGAAATGGCCCTTGGCTCCCAAAGAAAAGGAAAAAGAGGGTTGCCTTGAAAGGGCTTTTGTTCGCTAGGAGCGCTTGAGCCAAATTCCTCTCGCCGGGCTCATGAACCAGCTGTGTTGGGTAATACTCGGGAGGCTCTGCTGGCAGCTTTTAGCTTGAGGTAATTTTGTGATGCAAACAAGGAAGGGCGGGTTAATTGCGCTGACATTATGTGCAAGATGAGCACACGTCAAACTGATGGGTGTGTGATTATCTGCAGAGATGTTTCGACTGGAATGATAAGGAAGATGCCTCCATTATTTAGCCATGTCTGGCCTTGATAAATCACCAGAGAGAGACATAAGAGCTGCTGAAACAAATGTCAGTTTACGATCTATTCAAGACCAGGGGTGTCCAATCCTGCTTTCTGGGAGTCTGAAGACCTTGATTAGTTGTGGTGTGTCTAAACTCTAACATGACAAAAAGAAGCACCTTTAATTGGTCTATATCAGGGGCGTTTTACACAACACCGTTTTCACACACACAAAAAAATAAAAAAAAAAAATATGCGTTTTGGCTGTTCATTTACACAACAACAGCAGGAAGGCCTGAAAATGCAAACTTTTGCAAACAAAGTTTTCTCATACGATACGATGTGTATTACATGTTCAGTTTGTAGGCGTATAGGCTTTCTTTACAAAGTGACATCGCCACCTACTGGCCTGACAGCAGAATACAGCGTTTTTAGTCGTTTTCACAGATCCGTGTGAACGGGAACGTTTTGACAGTGTTGTCGTCTGTACGTGAAAAAAGCAAAAGTAAAACACTTTGTTTCCACTATATCCGTTGTTGTGTAAACGTACCCCACGGACCCCTAAATAAGATCATCTTTATGATCACCCTGAAGCTTAAAAAGGCAGCTCTATATTTTCATGTAACAACCCCAATTTACACTGTGAAAAATAAATATGTTTACTTTTTTTAAATACTCAGTACTGTACTGTGTAAATTTGAGCAATTTTGCCAATAAGGTAAACATATATTTTAGGATGTTTTAATGGAAACATATTTTTTGCAGTGTAAATAATTGTCTGACTCAGCACGTCACTGACAAAACATTATAAAAATAAAACGTGCATTTCTTACGGTTTCCTTCAAATACAATTGTATTGTTCATAATATTGGGAAGAGCACAAAAGGGGTTATCATTAGGCTGTTGTCTGTCTGTGCACGACACGGATATGAGGTTTTACAGCACTACTGTCATCAGACCCATTCAAACCGGCCAATGATCACGGAGCGAGTCCTTCTGTGTCTGTCATTATGCCATTATGTTGCTAAGCCATCTGCTAGACAGAGTAAGTGCATCATTGATCATTATTAGTGTGAAAATATCCTCAATTAAACATGAGTTCTGCTATTTAGAACACAATTTAAAGCAGAATTATCAAGCGCCAAGCAATCCTCGCTGTAGTTAAAACATTAAAACACAGCATGCCACAGGAAAAGTGTTCAAAAGCAAAGCATCCACTACAAATATTTCTATTTAAATTGTAAATTGTAACTTCTGGATAATGATTTCATGTAATTTCAGTGCTTAACTCTATTATTGAGATTGGCATATTAAATCTAAATGTAGAAATGGCAATGTTCAAATGGAAAACAGAGTTTAAATAATTATGTTCACGTCATTACTTCGCTCACTCCGGTAAATGAGTGCGTACACACGGTCTAGAGTGTGTGTACGGTGCGCACACATTTACGCCAAGTTTATTTTGTATAAATCCCGATGTGTGCTTGGAAAATTGCGTATGCACATTTCAATGCCTTTTGTGTGCGTACGCATCGTTTATGCATCAGGCCACTGGTCTATATGACTCGCACCATATCAATGTGTTCTGAAGTCATACAATAACTTTGTTTGAGAAACAGAAATTTAAGTTATTTACTAAAACTCTTGCCCTTCTGTCCGCAGCCAATCAACATAACATATTGTAAAGGATTCAGAATATAATGCATGCGTCATATGAACTACTTCTATGGTGCCTTTTGGCCTATGGTAACTTTGTTTAGTTTTCGTTGTGTGGAAAAGAGCAGCGTTTTATAATACATGCAGCCATGTTGCGCCTCCATCTTGAAAATACATTAGCCAAAGAGGGACATACCTGGAAATTCAAGCTTCGCCTTTCGCGTTTTACACTCATTTTAAATATTTTAAGTAATTAAGTGAGTAATCTCATCCCTCCAGCTTGAATAAAATAAAATAAAATAAAATCACTTATGGCTTGTTCACACCAAGGACGGGAACTATTGATAACTATACAAATATTAATTATAATTCTGTGAGAATATGCCACACCACAGCTATAACAACAACAACACAGTGGAACAATATAGTTGGAATCACTTTCAGAACAATGTTGTCCAGTTGACGAACCATAGACATATTGACAGCCAATCAGAATCCATCCTGCTTTAAAGAGCGTGATAATTTAAAGTGGCAGATGTCGAAACTGCAGCGCGTGCTTATAATAAACAGCACATTATTGTCTGCTGGTGTGCATGCTAGTGTAGTGTAATGCTCTAAAACATCCCAAAATGAATGACGCTCGTGGTTTGCGTAGCCTACCATCAAAGCTGCCGTGCTCGGTGCAGAACTGCAGAAGTTTTCCGTAGGTTTCGTTGGACGGGCGAAACACGAACACACCAGAGTTGAAACAATCAGGCCAACCGGGGTCCGGCGCCGCTGACAACTCCTCTCTGTCGAACAGCTCGTCTATGTTCGACACCACCTAGATCCAAAAGAGAAGAGTGAAACTTCACAGAACTGTCAACATAAAGTCAAAATTTACCCTTATGCTCTCCTCGGGTCATTTTGACCCAAATTTAATTTTCTTTTAATTTTTAAAAATTGAGTGTTCATCGGAGTGGTCCAAGACCGTAAGACTTTTGTCTTGAACTTGGAACACACACAGACACTCACACAAAGTTTGTGGTTGTAATAAAAATAGTAACAAATCCTTTCCTCGCGGGCCAATTTGACCCCTATAGGAATGAATGGGACATGAAAAAAAAAAAAAGGGGATTTATTTTATTTGTCAATAGAATATAAAAAAATCTGGCAAAATCCAGAACAAACACATGCACACATAAATGGAGGCATGAGTGAGACAATAGAACATCCTGAATGCAGAACACACGTACACACACACACACACACACACACACACACACACACACACACACACACACACACACACACACACACACACACACACACACACACACACACACACACACACACACACACACACACACACACACACACACACACACACACACACACACACACACACACACACATAGGAATTCCTTTTAAAATAAATGGGGGGGCCATATAACAATGTTTTTTAACATAACATAAGGCAATGTTTTTTTTTTATTCAAATAAAAATAATCCACAAGATGTTGGTGCAGTATAAAATATTTTATATATATACATATATATGCAATGATACAAGCTTTCTGGACAAAAAAAAAATTGTATAAGTATATTAGGGCTTTGGGTCAGGGAAGGATTTGTTACAGGTACGGGAGTAGAGCATTTAATAAATATGTGTGGTCTTATTGTGTACAATTCAGTGGTGCACATACACATTGGTGCAAGTTAAACAAGTTAACTGCAACACAGAGGCTTACATTCACACACTGAGTTAATGAAGCACAATGTAATTCAAGTGACATAACAAACCACACGGACTAACCGCATTATAAATATTTCATACAGGTTTTGACAAGGCACAGCTTAACTCAACACTCACCAGCGTGTCTGCATCCATAAACACACATTTTGAGTAGTGTGTGAGAGTCCAGCAGTGCAGCTTGGTGAATGTGACACCCAGATCAGGTCTCTTCATCATGGCCAAATGTGCCGTGTCCCCGCTGTCCAGCACATCCACTAGCCTGACTTCATCATAGATCTTATGAAGCACGGCCCTAAAAACATTCAACAACAACTTCTTTTGTGTTCCACGGGTGTAAGACGGGTTTGCAACACACTTCTACAGAGGCTGAAATTGACATGTCGTACCTTGACTGATCGGACACATGGGGTCCAATGAGCACCACCAGCTTTTTTGAAGTCTTGTGGTTCCTAAGGGATTTTCCGAGCACCATTGCTCCTCTTGCATAGCTATCATTTGTGGCCAAAGTGACAAATGCCTGTTCTGCCGAGGAAACGAGAGGGTTACAGATTGGCGTAATATGGCATGACTGACAGATGACAGTCTTATAAATTTGATTTCACATTATCTTGCATGACAGAATGAATGCAGATCAATGATGCAGATTTGCCCACATAACTTACAAAGCTTAATATACAAACAGTAGACAGTTATATGACTTTGTAACAATTTTTTTTTATATATATTGTTTAAAAAGTATTACTTTTTTTGATGAGTTGATTTGATTACAAGAATCGGTTCTTTTGAACAATTCATTTCAAAGAACCTGTTCAAAAACTGATTCAGTGATTCTTTTACCTCATGGCATGGTTCCTTACACCATTGCTTGGCATATGATCTAAAATATTCCAGAAAAGCCATATTGTTAAGTTTTATTAAAAAGGGGGTTTGATCTTAATGTCAGAGTTCGGTTTGTAATCATAATTCAGCGCATAAAAGAACATTCAGAAACTAATTTGCATTAAACAATATTAATTATTTTACAGGTATATCTCGCCACTCAAAAGTTTTGCATGTTTTAATTAAATACTTAACCAATTCTTTTTGACATTGAATATTTCCTCGGCTCATTATGAGTCACACACAACCGTTCATTTAAAAGAGTCGGTTCCGAGTTCGCTGAATCTAGTTGTTAACTCGGATAATTGCGAGTCGAACACATTCGAAAAGGCGGTTCAATGAACTCGAGCGCCTGGATTTGATTCAACAACGAATCGTTGGATAACAAAACAATGATATTAAACTCGTTAGTAATGATGCCAGTATATAAACCAATATTAGCTACACACTTTACACCTGCAGAAATATGAGAAATGCAAAGAACATGCACAGTCCTTAAAACCTTTTTGATGCTATTTACATAGGCTACCTATGTACCTGTATAAAGCTCAGCATATAACATGTAAATAAATCGTAGCTATATACAGGTACTTTTCAGTACGAGATGGTCCAACCCCTACACGTCAACAGCTCTGTTTAATTTACAAAGTGTAATCATTGTCACATACCTGCCATGCTTGAAATTTGTAAAAGCTGCTTTGTAGCTCGGACTCCGCCAGAGCAGCAGTGACACTTCAATAAAAGAGACTTTGTTTCACGTCTTGGCTTCATTTTATACCAGCGCGGACATTCTCTATATATACTGCTGCCAGTCACGTGACCAGAACGCGCTCTGCGGACACGCACGCGATTGGCTCGTGATGTTTGGGGCGTGGCTTCATATATGTAACTTGTACTTGTGTGGTTGACAAACTTCCAAGTTTTTGTAATTTATATGAATGTAAAAGGGCAAGTGTATACTTTTACATTTTAATGCCAGAAGTAGGCTACATGTAGATATTGTTTCATAAATATGTATGTACAGTACATTTGTACAAAACATATAAATATATTTATAAAGTTTTATATTCCAAAATAAATATATGTGTATATTCCATATTTTAAACTTCATGACACTTAATACTTATAATAACTTATATTAATAACTAATACTTCTATCTAATGTTATCGGATTGTGTATATTTGTGCTGTTCTAGTGGGAGTTACACACAGCAGAAGATATGAGGACTGTTTTTAGGCTCTACTCAATGTAAATATACAGTGTGAGCAGATTGGTGTCTTGTGCCATCTGCTGGTCAGAGTTTATATCTAAAAATCATAAATAGCCTACTAGATACATCATAAATATGTATCTATACATCATAAATACATCCTATTGCACTTTATACATATTTCAATAATTGACCAGTTGACTGTACATTATCTTTTACATAAGTATATGGGTGCATTACAACATTGTGTACATTTGTTTGAAAATATAAACCACTTTTAAGAAATTTTAAGAAGCATTATTATAATTGCAACAAGGCCTTTCAAAAAGTAATTTATTAAAGGGATAGTTCACCCAAAACTGAAAATTCTGTCATCATTTACTCACCCTCAAGTTGTTCCAAACCAACCAAACCCGAATGAATTTCTTTCTTCTGCTGAACACAAAAGATATTTTGAAGAATATGGAGGGGAGGGAAATACCATGGAAGTCAATGGTGCCCATATTCATCAAAATATCTTCTTTTAATTTTATTTTAAAATGAGTAGAAGAAAAGTTGTTGACGTTTTTGTGGTTCATTGCGCATTGCGTGACGGTTTGTGGGATATGTAGTTCTTAACCTACTAAAACCTCGTGGCTTTTCAGTGATGACGTCAAATTGTAGGCCAAAACGAAAGGAATACCCCGGTTTATTTTCTTAGTATATAATACTATAATATTATATAGTAAGAAATATATAATAATAGCCTATATTATATTACTATGCGTTATGTAGTGTTAATTCAACGTCTATTAAAGTCACTCATCAGTCCGCCGCTGAAGAGTTGTGTGGTCATGTGATAGATGTTACTTTTCTCAGCGCTACAACAGATTCACCAAATCAGTCGCTTTACAAGAAAATGACATTTTTTTTTATTTGTATCTTAGGTAACAATTACTGTAATTTATAGATTTAAACAAATACACACAATGTAAGACAAAACATGTCCTAAAATTTGAATGCGTTCCAATGAATGGAGGATTCGGTTTGCATGTAGACTCTGTGTTTCATAGCAGTTAGTAGTCATTTCTGTTTTGAACGCCCCTTTATGTGCTGTCAAATGTGTCGACATAAACGCAGAACAGATTTGAAAGATTCCTCCATGCATTCTTGTCCAAATGTAGCCTACGGGGTGGAGGCGGGGCTTTTATAGACGTCGCGTTGCGTTGCCTGCGTCAACATGTCGGGAAGCGCTCTTATAAGAGTTGTATCTTATCTAAGCAGAACATCACAGTTTCTACAATCGAGTAAGACGAACTATGTGAATATAAGAAGACCATTCACTGCCAAGCTGCAAGGTAGCATCTGTATTTTAATCCCACCATTATCCCGCTAGTGTAGCCTAACAGACGCGCGCGCGCGCGACACATCAGTTGGTTGTGATCATCATCATACCTTCAGGAACATTTTAGTGCTCTAAATGAATTTTACAATATTTTACTTCATCATGATACTGCTTTATTTTATGGTGTAAATAGATGTATGCACACCTGTTTGTTTACTTAATGAAAACGATATATACAACACTTGGTTTGTTGTAATGTAATTGTTCTGCATTCCTGCGTGTTTATGTTGTAGTGGCACGTGTACGCGCACCTATATAACTCCTGCATTTAAAAGAAAAACTAAAGTAAATGGTAAACAATCCTAAAATATTGTACTTGTTTACAACTGATTTCTTAAAGGATCAACAAGTTACTTTTTAACCCACTGGCCCTTTGTCAAGCCAGATAACGTATGATTCCAGCCTTTTGTTAATCATATAATCAAGCTGAACGTTGATCCAGGGATCAACTCTCTTTTTGTGCTGAATAAAACAGGATTGTGTCGTTGTAATATATATATTTAATTTGTAATGAATTTCCAGAATACAATTAATTACCTGACTCATTGATTGTTAATAATAATAATCATGCAAACTCATTCCCCATGAATACAGGTGAAGGTCAGATCAGACCACTAGATGGCGTTAAAGTCTTAGATCTGACAAGGTATGTGCATCCATATCATGTTATGAGGGCCACTAAATAAAATAGAAAAATTACACTCCTGGTCAAAAAAAATGAGCCAAGCCCCAAAATGGTAAAACACTAAGCTTTTAATTGTAGCTAAATGTAAGCAAATGCACTACTGCATCAAAGACAGAATGAAGTTTTTGGCATGAAGTTTGATTCAGAGTGGTTCAGCAGAGTTGTGTATGAGTGATGAATCTCAATGAAACAGGAGTTGCATGATGATACTTCAGAGCGCTTTCTGAAGATCTGCTGACAGATATAATAATAAATGCATCTCTACCACAGTAAAGCATGGAGGAAGAGAGTTTGTAGCTGCTTCTTCTCCAGGAAAAGTCATTTAATGCATTGGAGCACAGCAGAATGGCTTGCTTCCCACAATTGAAAAGTTGTTATCTAAAGATGATCAGATGTTATTTTTTTAACATGACAATGCTCATGCCCACAAAGACAACCACAAAGATGTGGCTTGAGAACAAGTCAGGTAATGTTTTGGCCTGATCAGAGTCCAGATTTGAACCATATAGTGAATATTTTATCTCACATTAAACTCAGACTGACTGGGAGACAATTAACATTGAGTGGAACAACACTGACTCTTCTTCTCCTGTAAAAAGCTGTCTGCAAGTTTACCAACATGGCTTAAACATTTAACAAAATGTTTAAAGCTAAGTTACTTTATCTACTGTATTTGTGCAATTCTTGTTAACTTCCTGACCAGTGATTTGTGATTAAAATTGTTAGTACCATTTAAATCAAGAAATATTTAGCCATTATTGGCGTGGCACATTTTTAAGTGTAAGCTCTTTATATGCTCGTAAAGGTTTAATATTAAACATTATCATTATGATGTTCAATGCAGAGTTCTGGCTGGACCTTTTGCTACTATGATATTAGGAGATTTGGGAGCAGAAGTGATCAAAGTTGAGCGACCAGGTGAGGTTTCTGTAAATGTGAATTCTTTTAAATGAGAGATATTGCTTGAATTTTAGTTTAAGAAGATTTCAAGGGTTGGGTTTATCCCGAAAATAGAAATTCTACCATTATTTCCTCACCGTCATGTCTTCCTTTTTTTTTTTTTTTTTTTTACATTTTAAAGAATTTCCCCGCCACTGTTTTCAATATAATGAAATTGAATTAGGACTGGGACTTTCAAGCTCAAAAAATAAATAAAAAATAAATAAATCCCCTTTCATTAAGTTTTGCCTGCATATATTAAAGTAATATATGACCAAGCATGCCTCTAGAGCGAATATTTTGAGGTGGGTAATCCTGTTTCCATGTTAAACGGCTGCACTATTGTGACACTTATCATATTAAACACGTCACGTTGCCAGTTCCTGTAAAAATGAGTCTGAGTTTAGATCTAAACAGTGTCAGACTGCAGTGAACAATGAAGTCTAGTGAACTGTATTGAGATGTGAATGTGTGACAGGCTCCGGGGACGACACGAGAGCCTGGGGCCCTCCGTTTGTGGGTGAAGAGAGCGCTTATTTTCTGAGTGTGAACAGGAACAAAAAGGTATTTTTGTTGAGTTTTGATTTTATGAACAATTCATTTCAAAGAACCTGTTCAAAAACTGATTCAGTGATTCTTTTACCTCATGGCATGGTTCCTTACACCATTGCTTGGCATATGATCTAAAATATTCCAGAAAAGCCATATTGTTAAGTTTTATTAAAAGGGGGGGTTTGTTAATGTCAAAGTTTGGTTTGTAACCATAATTCAGCGCATTAAAGAGCATTTAGAAACTAATTTGCATTAAACAATATTAATTATTTTTAGGGCTGTGAAAAGATTAATCGCGATTCTGTACTGTGTATAATTATTTTGTATATATAAATACACACACATGCATGTATATATTTAAGAAAAATGTGTTATTTATATATATATATATATAAATATAAATAAATAACACATTTTTCTTAAATATATACATGCATGTGTGTGTATTTATATATACAAAATAATTATACACAGTACACACACATATATTATGTAAACACAATCTTTTATTTTGGATGCGATTAATCACGATTAATCTTTTCATATAACACCAAAAGAAGTTTTTTTCTTTATATCAGGTTTTTAAAACTCTTAGGATCTCGACTTTTGCCGTTATAACTGTGCTCCCCTCATTCATCTGTCTTGCAGAGCATTGCTGTTAATCTTAAAGATCCAAAGGGGACCAAACTTGTAACTGAGGTAAAAGTTCATAATGCATTAAATAACGTTTGGCTTAAACACCTAGTCTGTCACACTTTATTCTCTCTCTCTCTCTCTTTTGTCAGCTTGCCAAAGTCTGTGATGTTCTGGTGGAGAATTACTTGCCCGGGAAGCTGAATGAGATGGGACTCGGGTACGAGGAGTTGAGTGAGGAAGCCCCTCGACTCATCTATTGCTCCATTACAGGTGACGATATTCACTGTAGGCAAAGGCTCCCAGATATAAGCCATTACCACAATGTCTGCTGTAATTATGACAAAGCTGCTTGTTTTCACATTTGTAATTAGAAATTGGGAGTACTAAATACTGGAATTCAGATATTAAATTAAAGTCCCCCTGTAAATCCAGCTTTTAATGTAGTTTATATGTCTATGTGGTGTTTTTAATGTGCTTTAAGACAAACCATGTGTAAATTCATAAGTCAACACTGTCGTAGATTTTTCCCTAAACCTAACTAAGTCCTATCTCATCTGACCTAAGTCTACCGGGGCCGTCTCCAATCGACGATCTCCCTGGGCCGTCTCTATTCGACGATCCCTAACGTCTCCAATCGACGCTTAATATATAGCCTACTTAACTAACAAATGTCCTTTAAATGCTTTAATCATGGCCGGAGGATCTCTCGAGCAGTTCTCAGAGAATCTCCCTCAAGAAGAAGCAAGGCCGGAGGATCTCAGACAAATTCCATTGAGAATCCCACCAGCTAACACAAATACAACAGTTTTTATAGAATAAGGATGTATGGCAAAAATGTCATCCTGCATTACATAATTTCCCCACAATTTGATTGGTTCTCATAGATAAACCCCTTTACCAGGTAAAGCAAACTGTTTTAATGATTACTTCATTGTTAATCACTAGGTTCAAATTTAGTCATCTGTCTAGTTTCAATTCCCAAATGTGTTATTTATACACTCACACTACCAAAGTAAAAGGGGTATGGCAACACAACATACAGCATTCAAAAACACAGGACAGAAAGTTTTAGTACATTATGTTTCCAAGTGTTATCATGTTAGGCCTAAAAAGAGAAGTAACACATTAGATGTTAGAAACATGGTTAGTTTAATATACAGTTTACTATTTTATCTATTAAAAATCCACCACAACACCATTGCTGAGTATTTTCTCCTTAAAACTGCAGTGAACCAAAGACAGTCTCAAAAACACGCTTTGAAATCGCTGGTGTTTCTGACGTCACAAACTACCTTGTAACCAATCAGATCAACGTGTGATCGTCAACGAGTGGATCTCTGAGCTGAGTGAGTGAGTGGAGGCGGGGCTCATTTGCATATCCATAGAACCGCAAGGGTGTAGAGTTACATTCAAGCTATTTTAAGGCATGAAGAATTTTTTTTTTCAAAGAAAAAAAGTTTCAATATGTAATTTTGGTGATCAAAGATGAGTTTTAAGGGATAAAATGATTGACTACAGGGGGACTTTAAAGGAGCCGCGGGTTAAAAATGGGTCATTTTAGACAGAAATGTAGGTTGAAAATAATAGTTTTTCCGCATATATATTTGTTTGTTAATTTTTTTAAAATAAATAACATAAATAAACCTCAAGAAAAAAAAAGAAAAAAAAAACCCTTTAATGACCCCTTTAAAAAACACACCCAAAACACCCTAGCAACAGCATAGGAACGCCCTGGCAACCGCCCACAACACAGAAGAAAATATAAAATCTTGTTCTAATTAAAATCTATCAAGGTGTGGTCACATTAGCAGTGAAATTTGACATTTTGTGGACAAAAAAGGTTAATTGGCAAGAGTGTAGCAATTGTGTGAGCGGTTTCATACAGTCACTCTCAAACTAAGCACAAGCAGCTTTCTTTTGATGAACGCAACAAATTCAACTGACCAACTTGCATTGAGAAATCTTTCACCCTCATGCGAAATTTGTGTGGATTCCAATTGAAATTGGATTTTTTGCCCTATAAAATAGGCAGAACAGCTGTAAATATCACCGCACCTTCACTCGTTCTGTACGTTTATAAAGGTTTTAGATGCATTTGTAGTATTTTCTCTTTTACTATGTATAATAATTCGCTCCATTACACGAAGGAACAGAGTGTGTGTTAGCAGAATTGGAGGAAGAGACAGCGGGAACAAAAAGCTGATGTGTTCTTCATTACGTTTACATCTCTGTACTGTAGACACGCCTTTGGGATTCTAAATCTGGCCTGCATTTAATCCATAAACCCTAATGTTTTCAGCTCTATGGCCCTTATGAAAAGGCTAATTTATTTTACTGTCTGATTTTTTTTTTTTAATCACACTCATAAAGGAAGCCACTCTTTACTTGAAAATTGTTCTGTAGCCACGCTAATCTGAAGCGGATGGGCATTGTCACCACGCTGGCTGCTTTGGTGATTGGTTTCACGTGTCAGGCACCCATAAATCCTGCAGTCAACTCGCACTTGATAAGGAAATGGAAATCAGCATTTCTGCAGCCGGTTACACATCTCTAAGTGTGCGCTGCCTTTCATAAACCCTCGTCGGGGCTGTAAAAAGACGCCAGTTTTAGTCAAACTGCCATGCATTTTTTTTTTTACTTTGTATGTATGTAATATTTTTTACTACAAGATGCATCTGGATTTAATACTGTTTTAGAACTACTGAGAAATGTCTGCTTTTGTTTAAATGAAAACATGAAGTAGTAAAGTACAATTACAACATCTATCCACAGGAAAAAAATTCAAACCCATCAAAGAAGTTCAGCAAACGGTAGTCTGATGTTTGCATTGCTCATACATTTCATGCAAGTTGTTACATCGTGTCAACACTTCAGTGGCATCTCTTGTGGTTGACGATGAAGTGAACTCAAAGACTGCATTTTTTCTCAGCTGTTCTCTGTAAGATCGCAAATCACAGCCAAATTCCCATGTCTCGCGCCGCTTATAAAGACCTGGAGGCGTAACCCACAAGACCGCATTAAATTGTGGATGCTGGACAGTTAAATTGGAATGATTTACTGTGCTCATCCTGTATCTTTTAATTTTCCCCTTCTGAAAGGATTTTTCACTTTCTTCTTGAGTGTAAAATCAGTCTGGAATGCTTAGTTTCAACAAGTGCAGTTTGATTTATCAGACTCAAATGTTCACTTGACAGGGATTTTCAGGACAAGCCTCTTTAGTTGATGGTCGCCATCGTGCCTTCTGTGTGTTTTGCTGACTCTTAAACCTGTGGATGTCAGTATTAAAGATGTTGAAACCATTTAAATGTATCTATGAAATAAAAGTCTTCCACTCGTATCCATTCCCCAGAGAATTCCTGGAACCATAATCTCCAACTCTATCAAATTAGATCAAATTAAATGCAAAGTGATCATTTCCCTCTCAATTAGATTTAGGCAAAACTTAATTTGTTCTATATTTAATGTAATAGATATGGTAGATATGATGTTCATGTTTCATGTTTTTATCAAACTGAAGCCATGTCTGTTTGACAAAACATTGGGACATTACTTTTTTATAAAAAAAGAACATAACTGTGAACATCTGTCTTAACTTGTGTTGACCCAAGGTTAAAAATTTGTAATGCTGCATTACTTAAGGCAGTAAAGACCATAATGCCATGTTCCTTGGGGAGATAAAATAATAGTTATTAGAGATTAGAAACCAATATCTAACATGAGATTAACATAGCATGAAGAGTAGCTATTTTAAAACACAGTACATTTCCTTAATCTGGGGCTGCTTTTTTATTTAAATGAAACAAATGTACTGCATTTTAGCTTGATAAGGTTTTTTAATTTAATGTTTTGTATTTTTAGGGGATTTTATGGTACTAAATTTTATTTATGCAGTAGTTATAATCGATTCATTCACGTTTTGAGCATATACCTGAAAATGAAATTTCCAACAAAATCCAAAATCTGTCTTGAATGCTTTGTAGCTCAGACTCAAGTTTGATCTCTTTTTAAAAAAGATACTTTATTAAAGATTAAGATACAAATTATTGCTGAGGTGAAAGAAAGTGAACAAAGTTATTGAAGTTTAACTTTATTGTTATTAAAAAATGTACCAAAATACTATTTAATTGTTTTTATATGAAATATATATTTTTCAAAACATGTTTTACTATAAAACTGTGAGAAAATCAAAGCCATAAATCTAAACAAGTTAAGTTCCACATTTGAGGTTGATATCTCAAAAAATGAGCTTTCAGTAAGATTTTGTTTGGCTGCAGTACCAAACGTTTCCACTAGATGAAATTCGTTTCCCATTCATTTCCAGTGCGGTCAAGGAGTATAAGTGTGACTATTTTTTTCATGACCATTTAACTTTTTGGAATCATGTCCATGCCAAATCCTTTCCCAAATTGTAGAACCATTCTGAAGAAGTAAAAAATTCAACAAAACAACAACAACACGTAATGTATTTGTCTAATGACAGAAGAACACCAGAGGGTTAAAATGGTGTCCAGCTCACTGTCACCAAGCTGTCAACACTGTCAAGTTTCCTCAACTGTAATAATTAAAACAATACAACAACGTGACAACAATTTGCTTATTTTTAGCCCCTAAAGCGTAATAATGTGCATTTAAACCTGCTTTTGCAATATCACCTTTATTTAAACGATCTCATAATTTAATAATTGAAAATAATTATTACTCAAAATGACTGCATTTGTCAAGCTCAGGACCAAGCTATTATTTCTTAAATTATATATACAGTATGGATTGATATGTATATGTTGCTGTGCTTGTTAGATTGGGAATGTTGGATTCAGCATTAGAGGTCTGCTGTGGCCCTCTTGTTGAAGCCTTTAAATCTTTGCTTTAAGAAAATATCATTACCAGTCTCCTGCCCCACCACATGAACTGTGATTAATTAGACACCCCAATCAGGAATAAGGGAAGCCATTCATTTATGGCTGGTTTGTATCTCACATGCTGTAGCAGTTCTGCAGTCTTGTCCAATTTATTTGTAATGGGCCCTGCAGTGTCATGTTGTCAGGAGATTTATTGACATCCTTTGGTTTATTGCTTCAGTCTTGAGGGGGCAAAATTGTGGTCCAGTAGCAATTTGGGAGTCACACATTTTTTTTATTTTTGCCCAATTTCATCAGGAAACGGCACTGCATAACCTATACATTGTGATTGCTCATGCAAATCCCTGAGGAGGCTTAAAACCATGACTTGGCAGACTAGAAATGTCTTTGATATGAGACATAATTCGCCTTGTGCTACCAAAAAAAGAGGACCCATACATGGGAGATTAATCAGATGCTGACCTCACTGTCAGGAACCACAGTATTTGCCAAAGCTGGCGTAACGATGACCAAATTTAGACCTGATTGAATACTCAAGTCTGTTTTTTTGCTATGAAGTTTTCTTCCTGCAGCGTTAAAGTATTAAGTGTGCCCATTGAATTCTTGAAATACTCTTCCTTTCGTCAACAATATTAACATTTGTGGTTTTGGATGACTTGAATTTCTGAGTCATTTGGGTTTTTGGATGCCCCAGTAGAACACACTGTCTCTGATTTTTTACCTTATCTAAAGCCAGTTCACAAAAAAGTGTTTGGATTTTCTCTTCTGGCTTCTCTTATTTAATGCCAAGTCACCCTTTTATTTTCTATTAATTCCACTTTTTAAGCAAAACCAGTCTTTCCTTTAAACCATAATGTCTATAAGTATATTCAACAAAATGGTAAACACATCACTCGGCATGTGAGCAACAAACGGAAACAACGGAATACCCTTCAGATGTATTCAGTTTTTCCATGTTCCCATGTGAACTGTATAACAAAAAGGTGGTTTTAATTTCACACTGTTTTTATCAAGAGTACATCATGTCTATTATTGTCCATGCAGATAGGGAATGAACATTTTAGGGCGAGACACACACTGTCTAGTCTGGTTAACGTGGAATAATCAGGTTCGGTTACACTGATGTCTATGGAGAACATGAACCACAGACTCCTGTTCCTCTGGAGATGTTTGAGGTCTCAGTGGCGCTCGGCGCTCCACAGAAGCGACAAAGCTCCCTGTTTCGTTTTATTATTGGTGTTTAATTTCTTTCCAGCATATTAAAGGGATTAAGTGGCGTCTGAGAACGCAAGTTATTTTCAGCATGTGTCCTTCATTAGATGGGCCCCCACACCCAAATGTGTTGAGGTTTGGCATCGGATGCCTTTCACATTGTGTCAAAGCTGGCAGTGAGAAACCTGGGCTGTTTGATGAGTTAATCCAGCACTACTACTATTAATGCTGTCATTAAAGTATTTGGGCAACAGGAAGTGGTGTTTCTTTGAAAGCAATGTTTGGTTTCATAATTTGCTTTATCTGACGATTATTAAATATATATATATTTTTGGTTTTCTTTCCTTTTATAGTTTCTAAATGTCGCAATGAAACATATCACCAATACTTTTCTTCCATTTTGTGACATACATTCCATTGAAACAGATTATTGAAATTAGAAAATGTGGGACTGGGATTTGTTTCAATGCATCAGTTGTAGGATTTTGATGTGTGGGCGGAGTTTGATGTATGCAAGCTTGCAGGGGCGGGGTTTAAGCGGACTAAATGATTGGATAAGTCGTTTCACTGGAAGATCAGAGTAATTTTTAGTAAAAAATTGAGCTAAAAAAAACATGCCCAATACGATCATGTCATGTAACTCCTCTGAAACACACAGGTTGAGGATTCAAGTGCAGTAGTTTATTGAGGGTAATTCAAAATCGTAATCCAAATAACAGGCAGAAGGTCAAAAGGCAAACAATCCAGATAGTAACAGAGTCCAAGACAGACAAACAGGGAAATCCAGGGAAACAGGCAGAAGATTGAGACTATAGCACGGGAACAGGATAAAGTGCTCAGAAATGCAATGTGACACTGTAAGGCTGGAAGCTTGCTCTGCTATTTTAAACCAATAATCGGAACAAAAAGCAGTTGAAGTATGACATGCATAATTCAGTTATTTATCTATCCAATATAATTAATCTGACTCTGACATTTAAAGTTGTTGTTATACTTCCTATTGAGGTGTAAACGACTCTGTCTCTCCAGACAGAACCATCCTGTGCCTGTATTAGCATACTGTGATGATGAAGGCCATTGTGCCATGTTTAATTCACATTTATAAAACGGTTAGTTCCAATCCTTGATTATGATTGGTCAATAGCTGTGCTTTATTCACGATAAAACACGGCGCTTCACCCAACTGTTCTATGTATCACTACACAACACCCCTAGCAACCACTCTTAGTAACTTAAAAACATGTTTGATCTCATTGATATTGTTCATTGAAGCTATAGTAGAGTATTGTGAGAGATCGAGTAAGCGAGTGTACCCGCATTTACAGTAGATATAGCATTTTCCTTCAGGTCAGTCATATTCATAATTAAAAAAAAACCCGTTTGAATGTCCGCTGCGATATCTTGTCCTTTTAACAGTTAAGGGTTTTTTCCGTGCCCATAGTCATCTGTCAGTTGCGTCTTCCTTCTCCGTGTCAGTTGCGTCTTCCTTCTCCGTGTTCACAAGTCTGATTCCTTTCAATGTAAAAGTCTTCTCTACTGACTGACTCACTCATAAAGACGGTCTTTGCTGCCATCTATTGGCAAAATAATGTATGTAACTTTTGTTGCTGTTTACGGTCAGGGACTATTTTTTTCCAGTGGAAGGAAGGCTTTTTAGTGATTTTACTTCATAAAAGTTGCATAGATACATGTTTTTCGGCTTTAATAGTTGTATTGTGTGATAACCGTTTTATAAACCGTTGCTTATTCACGATACAGCACAGCCTCTCGTACCTTACTGCTTACGTATACTTTTAAAGGGCACCTATTATGCAAAATTCACTTTTACATGGTGTTTAAACATACATGTGTGTTGGCAGTGTGTGAGCAAAACCACCCTAGAATGATCAAAATCCACCCAGTGGATCTCAGTAAATCATAAGCACTGTCTCAGAATGAGCTGTTCTAAGATTCTATGCAATGTGACGTAGAATTGCGCAGGCCCCTCCCACGACTGTTGATTGACACTTCAGTTTGAGCATAGACCCACCCTGAGTGAGCTGGACACAGAGTCCGCCATTGTTTCGACGCTTGAGCAGCTGTAGACAAGAATGTCTCCTAAGCGTTTGAGGTGTGTTGTTGTTGGATGTAAGAATGAACATAGCAGTCTTCATTTACTCCCGTTGCTACTCGAGGATGGATCTGTACCAACTGTTCGTGATCCAGCTTACAGTCTCCTGAGCGACAGGACTAACGTTACTGACCATGGCAGAAATGAAAGTGAGAGCGCGCACTTTATGACAGCTCATCGAGTCATTTTACGGATATAAGGTTTACCAGTTTATTTAGCACCCACTGAAAAGGTGTGTATATATTTGTTTACTGTTAGTTGTAACGAGTGTTTTGTGTACTTCGCTGTGTATGTTGTTGATAATGAAAGGGAGAGAGAGAGATAAGTTTAGGATTGAGTTTATGGATAAGACTTTAATACGCACTTCTTATACTGTGTTTATTCAGGTCTTACAGTGATTCTCTGGAGTAAAACTAACGCTCATCTTTTGTGTGATGTACAATAAACTTCACTGAACTCGTCAGTATATTTTGGTCATCATTCGGATGGGGTTTGCTACAGCAGGCTTGTATTAGTGGATAAAAGCAGATGACAAATAAGTTATAACCATAATTAAACTACACTATACCTGTTCTATCTCCATACAGCATATATTCTCTGGCTCTGTGGGCATTATTGTCCGACTCAGAGTCGAAATGAACACCGCAACTGAGAGTTTATTTTCTGATATTATCAGATGAGATTGTCCTGCTGGCTCTGAGCGCCAGCTCGTGAGGCTCCGCCCCCTGGGCCGGCAGCAGCAGTTAATTTGCATTTAAAGGGCACACACTAAAACAGCGCGTTTTTCTGAGCCCCCAAAAAATGACAATTTAACCTCTACTGCATGCATTTTGATGGCACATGATAAAAATTATTCCACATCATTTCTTGGCTCATTTGGGAACATTTTATTGATTTATTGAAAAATTTCCCTCCCTCAACCCCCCCACCCCAAAATATTTTTTTGTTGCCTAAGGGCAACGTTGTGCAACAATGGTAAAGAATCATAGAGAAAATTATCATTATACAATTCTCAGAGAGCAATACAAAAATAAGAAAATAAATAAAAAAATGTCAAGAAATCATTTAAGTAAAAAGGGAAAAACACTTGAAACACATCAATATATTTGATTTGATACAGACATAGGTTTGTATCATGTAGTGCGTCATGTCATATCATGTACTTCATGTATCCTAATCATCCCCATATACACTACTGTATATTGACAAAAGTATTGGGACACCCCTCCAAATCATTGAATTCAGGTGTTCCAATCACTTTCATGGCCACAGTTGTATAAAATCAAGAACCTAGGCATACAGACGCTTCAACAAACACTCTCAGGAGCTCAGTGAATTCAAGCGCGGTGATAGGTTGCCACCTGTGCAATAAGTCCATTCGTGAAATTTCCTCACTACAAAATATTCCACGGTCAACTGTTAGTGGTATTATAACAAAGTGGAAGCAATTGGGAACAACAGCAACTAGGCCACAGAGTCATAATAGGTGCCCTTTTAAGGGATTTCTGAAGTACTAGGGCAGTAAAGAGTTTTACCCATATTTTCTTAGCCCTACAAGACTTCGCAATGAGTGACTGAGGATACATTTACACGACAACGATATGCTTAAAACAGAGACGTTTTTCCTTTGAGTTTTCCGCATACAGACAGATCCGTGAAAATGACTAAAACCCCTGTATTCTGCTGCCAGGCCAGTAGATGGCGATGAAACACTATAGACTGAACACGTAATACACGTGCATGATGTCATCGTCTACAGAGATTCACGTTTTTGTTGTTTACACAGAGACAATTTTCAAAAACTTGCACTTTGAAACCAGTTTTCAAAACTTTGCGTTTTCAGGCACCTAAAAAGCCTATTACGATCCGTCTAGGTTAAATCGAAAAGAAATAAACATGACTCCCACGCCCAGTCGTCAGACCAAAAGATAAACCAATGAGTCCAAAATTTATTAAGATAAAGAAGATAAGAATATAAGTAAAATTTAGTATTTTCAGAGTAACATAAACCAGTGGGTGTATAATCTGGTTTAGGGCAGGTCAACCCTACAAAACACAATCACTAAAAAGAAAAGACATAACAGAATCTAAATCAGGTACAATAATGATCTGACGGCTGGAGAGGAGACAGGAGAAGTGCGACCGTTTTTTAGTTGAAAACGGTGTCGTGTAAACAGCCCCTGAATAAACAGGGCTTATATCGGCAGAGTTAACAAGGGTAATGGAAAACAGATGGCAGTAATCAGAAATGTAGTTCATTTCTGGTGGAAATCAAGGCCACTCCAGCTGGTGGATGTAACCGATTAATAACATCTAGTATTAAATAGGGTGAATTTTCATTTTATGCCGACTTTAAAGATAAAGTGCGTAATTTTTCCGAACAGAATGGCAAAAATTAAGACTGTTTTCATACAAGTTTCACAAACACTTTTCTGCCATTGGTCAGATAAAAAGATAGCCCCGCCCCAAAATCATGCCATTGGTTGAGCTGTTGCTGGGCAGGGCTGGTCAGGATTCTCAAACAAGCAGAACAATGTTTTGTCAGCATCAGTGTTTATACTTTTCAGAGGATCTGAAACCCTAAATATAATTTACAATGTGCTAAAACAGCAACAGAGCTCTGGCGTTTTTTTTTATTTATTTTTTAGAAAATGTACAAATTCCTGTTCTCAGAATTCTGTTAATATTGGTGTGGTTATGCCTGGAAGAAAGGGTAATTATGGAGATGTTTGTTCTTTTGTTTACTTGTGTTCCAAATGTCTTTGCGCCCCTTTTTGTGGTGGTTGTAACATCACTGTAGTAAAAGAGACGTTATGAATGTAGTGTGCTATAAAAAAGGGTATTACATCTGAAGTTCTGTGATGGTATAATGACTTTTTGAAGAGTGCGCATGTGCGAACATGCTCTAGTATATAATAACCTATGATAAAGCAAAATAACTGAGAAAAATTTAAAATATTCCTCAGATGCCATGTCTGTTATTTATATCAAAACATCTAGCATTAATTCGATCTCAAACAGTTTCATTAAAAGAAGTTATTACTCCATCACCTGCGTGACGTCATTAACCAACATGTTTGAACGACCAATTTGTGACAATATGTTTTTGGGAAACAGTCGTGACTAGCAAATTGATTTCTTCAACGATTTATCGTACTATGGTAGTGAAGCAGCGAGTTGCGTTGTTGTATGGGAAATGCACCCCTGATTGGTTTCAGCATGTTGCTAAGCTGTTGCTAGGGTGTTGTCGGTGGTTTCTATGGCATTGAAAGGTGGTTGCTAGGGTATTCTGGGTGGTTGTGTACAGAAAAATACTGAAACAATTCTACTATAAAAATCTGGTAATTGGCTAACTGTATGTTACCTTACCATAAACAATGAACAATTCAAAATATTTTAACATCACATGTAATTTAACTGAAAAATATCATCAATGTTTATTTTGCAAGTTTAAACTATGAATTACCATATAGTTTATGGTGAAAACAGTACTAGAACATTCCTCAAAGTCTCTGTGTGACACATCACATATGATATTTTGTATAAATAATTATTCTAGCAGTTTGTACATTTTCGGTTATTTAATATTAATTGCATATTGTGCAATTGTGACCTGTGTGTCATGTGACCTGATGTTGCTTTGTGTGTATGTTTTATGGACAGGCCTCTTACGATGAACTCTAATTCATCATGTGGTTTTCTATTTTAACACCTTTATTATTATGGTGGTTATCAGTACATTTACGTTAAAAGCAGAATTTTTATGCCAAGCAATAAAGCAAGTGCGCATGTGTGCTAAAAAATAAACGATGCGCAGCAGAAAACGTGGAAGGAAGCGCTTTTGAGTACCAACATTTTTGGGGACACGTTTACTTACTGGAGTAGGATTTTTCTCCATCTGTGGTAAGATAGCAATCATGATGATAAGTGTGTTCATTAATTATTAGAGGTGGAACGGATCGCAGTTGATCCGTAGGGATCAGGTCCAACGGTTCGGCACGCATGTGATTCGTGCATTAACTGCTAAGTTTAACCATCATAGAGTGAAAGTTTATCATTTGGACGTGTTTTGTCTTGCCAATTTACACATTCAAACAATTTTATACGCAGAAGAAGAGGCAAAAATCGGGACTTGCACGCTGTTATCTGTGCGCACATCCTCACACACACAGAGAGAGAGAGAGAGAGAGAGAGAGAGAGAGAGAGAGAGAAGCTAAGTTTCCATCCACTTGTCAATCGAATTATCTGAAGTTCGGTAAAAAAAAACTCATGCAAATAAAGCTGGTGAAAGAGTGTTTCCATCCAACGGCTTTAAAGCGAATAAAAACCTGTGCGTAATGACGTCACATTTTGTTTTGCGATCAAATTGGTATATCGAATTGATTTGAAACATTTTAAGGTGTTTCCATTCATTTTCGCACCGAATCGCACAACATTCAACCAAACATTTGCGAACAAAGTTTTGCTAGACAAAAATGGATCGCGCCATCTACCAACAAATGATCGTTTCCATCAGCATTTATCGCATAAGCCGTATATCGATCAAGATAAAATCCGATGAGACCAAACGTATTTCATTTGAGTTGATATTCATGAAATTCAATCGAATTTTACTGTTTCCATAAGACATTTTTCATTCGATATCACTTCATTCGGATAAAAACGTGTGGATGGAAACATAGCTACAGAGAGAGAGACTCGTTTCAGACAGCCCTCGAACACTGAATTGATTCCTCTTTCACATTTACTTGCGCTTGAACCGACACATACACACAAAATTATGTCAAAATACCCGTCTATGCAAGTATTCTCTTGGTTATGTCATAATTGAATTGTTGAGAAAGAAACCGGATGCGTGTCTGTATATTTGGTCCGTGCATTCAGTCTTAAAGTGACAGCAGCCTAATATTCCTGCTGTTGTGTCATTAATGTTAATAAAAAATAAAATAAAAAACATCATCATCATCATCTACCATGTTCGAGAGAAAAGAAGAGCAGTCCGGAGGAAAGTGATGACGACAGCTTGTAGGATAAGTGTGCCGTGTAAAGTGTGCTCTCCGTGTGCTCCCTTCAGAACCAGACCAAAAAAAGTTATGTGCACCCCTGTTAATAATAGTGTTTATATATATAACATACACACTACAATATATACATAATTAAACTTGAGTATGAGCAATAATAATAGCGATGGTTGCCTTAGCATACTCAACTAATTAAAGCAAAGAGAGAGGGATAATGTTATGAAGTGATACTGGTTTATGAAATGTATTTGCACAAACACTGACTAGAAGGCATACTAGAGCATGACAGATTTTCCTTAAGCCACCCATACCTCTGCCAAGGAAATAAACACATCCGTGGATGTTTACCTCCAGTGAGTCAAAGTCTTAGAACTATGGTGGAGTTCCTAGAACCGAATTAATCTGACTTCTCTGATGATAATAGAAATGTAATCGGGTCTTTGCCCACATTCTCTCTGGACGTGTGTGCTCAGCTGTGGGGATTTCTAAGAGCCGCACACAGGCCCGAATCAAGCCCTACTGGCAACAGAATATGCTGGAGATTGTAGCTCTGACATGCTCATGTTACACAAAACTGTGAGCTGTATGCACATTTCCATCTGATAATCATTCACACACATAATCACTAACAACGTCTGTTAATTTATTCAGGATATGGACAGACGGGCCCAGAGTCTCACAAGCCTGGATATGACTCCATTGCGTCTGCGGTGTCTGGTATGATGCACATCACTGGTCCTGAGGTGAGGCCAATGATCTGATGTCTTTAAAGGTGAAGTGAGTCATTTCTAGCATCACCGAAGTGCCAAATATTGGTAGAGCAAACAGATACCATCCCAAACCCCAGTACTGATTTTGACATCGAAAAAATGCCACACACTTCGTCTTAAAGAGACCATATTATGTCTTGATTTAGTTTTTGGGCTCTACTAGAACAGGTTTTCATGCTTGAATGTTCAAAAAACACATTATTTTTCACATTTTCTCCTTTGTTGCTGCTCCACTCTTCCCAGTCTGTTGCCTTGTCCAAATACCCACACTTGCGGTCTTGAGCGCACGTACACGCGACTGTAAGTGCGCAAGACTGTCCCATGTCTTAAAAATGACAAAGTGCAGTGCCCTAAATGCACACTAAACCCTCACTATCTCGAACACTGCTTCGGAGCGGTATTCGAGGCTAAGCGTATCCCATCATGCATTATGTTCGGGAACTCATGTGCCCCGAAATTGCGAGATGTCGAGGAAAACATTCCGCTGTAATTTTAATTATTTAGATACATATAATTTGTTAGTAAAAACATAAAGTGTTGCACATTTTATTGGTGCAAAGATGAGTCTGGTGTGTGTAGGCCTATTTTGTACAACATTTGCAACTCTTTTTATCACTTAATTAAAAGCATTACTATTTTAAATTTGTAAAATTAAAAATAATTTAAATTTAAATTTAAAATCAGGGTTCCCGCGGGGTCTTAAAAAGTCTAAAATTCTGAACTTTAAATTTAAGGCCTTAAAAACGGCCATATTTTCATCCGCGGTCTTAAATTTCATTTAGTCAGGTCTTAAAAAGTGTTTACCCTCGTTTATTTCCAGAAACGCTGGCTGCAGAAAATTATTATAAAGTAGCAAAAAGTATCGAGTCGTAGCCTACAAAGCGGAGCTCTAGTGCTGGGGTCTCCAACACGTCGATCGCGGCCTGACTGGAGGTCGCTCGCCAAGAGGCCGTTCACATATCGCGTCTTTTGTGCGCTCAAGTTCGTTCAAATGTAGGCGCGCGGTAAGCGTGCTCATAATAGAAGCGACGCGCTCGTTTTTTCCAGGCGCTGTCTCAGTCAACATCAAGGATGGGGGTGCACCCAAACCAGGGGCGTAATTTGTGGGGGGGTTGGGGGGGAGATAACCCCCCCAATATTTAAATCTATGCATTACAACCCCCCCAATATTTATACCATGATCACATGAAAAATATGCAGACCCAAACTTCAACCCCCCCAATGTTCAAACCAAATCTACGCCCTTGACCCAAACACTACGGGTGTCTTTCTCTTCTCCGTAAATGAATCTTGTAGCAGAGCTACAGCAAGCGTTTCTCGGTGGTGGAAAATCCATTAGCTACTAAAACTTCTTTGTCGTTGTGGAGACGCAGGGCACGGTTGCATAGCAACGACAGACGCCACGGGAAAATCGGACCTAATTTTACTATTAATAATAAAAGATAAGCTAAAGTGCATTGTAAATGTCAGTAATTTATCTTTTTGGACTCATTCTTTTTATGAACAATTATTTAAAGTCTGAAATATGTGAGGTTTATCTTTTTATAAAACCTTTTTTGTCAAACCTTTATTTTAACTTGTACATGTTAGTATATAACATGCACAACACTTTTAAAATGTTAATTTTTAATGGTATTATTTTAATGTTTATGTAAACAAAAAGTGCATATTGATGCTAAATTTATTTGTTATTTGCTGGTTTTCGACATAAAACTTTGAATTGATTTCATTGTGTAGTATTAATACTTTTTGAACAGGATTCTGTGATAACCATGATCATTTTTGTCACTATAATCATGAAATTAAATGTTCATGCCATTTCATCTCTAGTTATTATCAACTATGATCAACTAAAATCAACTAATTATGTGTGTTTTTTTTACAGTATACCGGTAATATGCAAAGTACAATTTTCTATAAAAAAAAATTATATCTGATTCTGTTCTGACACGCGTTGTTGGGTCTGGAGGAAGGTTGCTAATGTGATTTATTTGTACATTAAATTAATGCTTTTTCAATTACTGAATTCATTGAAATAAAATGAATTCTTTGATTTTAACATTTATTTGGTAATGCGTCGTGTAGGTCTTAAATTTCAATCTTTATGGTCTTAAAATGTCTTAAAAAGGTCTTAAATTTGACTAACTGAAACCTGCAAGAACCCTGTAAAATAAATTCTTCTGTTAGTTACATAGCGACTACAGAACGGACATGTAGAAGTTTATTTTAAAATGCAAAGTATTGAAAATATAATAAATAAAAGCTTTGTGAACACTTGCATTTTTTTGCAAGATTATAAGTGTGTCTATGCAAGTAGACAAGTGGTCAAGTGCAAAGACCGCAACTGTGGGTATTTGTACAAGGCATGTCAGTAACGCTCTGTTTAGTTCCTGTCTAAATGAAGCCCCTCCTTCTGAAAAGCGCACTGTGCTCTGATTGGTCGGCTGCACCAGTGTGTTGTGATTGGTCAACCGCTTTGAGCGTGTTTGGGAAATGTCCCGTCCCTTACCATAATTGTAAGTTTCAACACACTACTAACTAACTCGCCCCTTTATTTTGCGTAAAGGCCCTTTCACACTGAGTGCGACGCGATAAAGCTAAAAAGTTAAATAATTTTTCCTCATGTATGTCTCTCGTAGGTTTTCCCATTTGGCTTTAACCTCGTCCGCTGCACAACATACAATGGTAAATTAAGATAAATAAAGTTTGGTACTACACAGAAACCATCATCGAGGGCATGTAATAACTTCTGACTGCGATCTAAAGTGGATTTTGATTAAATAATGGTTAGGTGTGCATTATTTGTAGTGTTTTATAATAAACTGAATGCTTCTACTGCTTAGCATTTCTCATGAAAGCTTTTCTCATTCTTTATCGTTATAAAAATACCCCGAGCCGCATGAAAAACACATACAGAACATAATCGTCGTAATCATAGATTTATTTGGCTTCATGTTTCATCTGTAGACACGTTCCTCTCAGTGGTTTATGTGCAGAACTCAGAAGGTCGGGAGTTATGATCACATAATATGATTGACAGCTCTAGCGAAGGAGATCTTTGACTCATAACAGACGCACGGAGGAAAACTGCGCTCTGAGCGTGGCTTCAAGCTCTTCAGATCGCTATTTAAAAAGACTATTTTAAACATTGTCTTTACTAACTTTCTGGGCCGGCAAGTTTCAATAACATGGAAGCCTATGGAGGAGTGATCCAGCTCTCAGATTTCATCAAAAATATCTTAATTTGTGTTCTGAAGATGAACGAAAGTCTTACGGGGTTGGAACAACATGAGGGAGAGTAATTACTGACAGAATTTTAATTTTTGGGTGAACTAACCCTTTAACTCCCACCCCTTGAGGACGTGTTCGTTTCCGGAAGAAAGCTCAAGACTACAATGGAGGCGTTTCAGGGAGTTCAGAAACAGTGACACTGATATAGAGAAGAACTCCCGCTGGAGGGACTTGTTTTGTATTTTTGCAGAGCTTTTTCATGCTCAAACAGCAACATTACACACTAAAAGCTGAAAATGTAAAAAAGAAAAATAGGTCCTCTTTAAATATTACACACTATTTTAGGTCATATATCTCCTGTTTATTTAACTGCTTCTTCTTTAAGGATGGGGATCCAGTCAGACCAGGGGTCGCTATGACAGATCTGGCCACTGGTTTGTACGCTCAGGGAGCCGTCATGGCCGCTCTGCTTCAGAGACAGAAGACAGGACGAGGCCTTCATGTAGACTGCAATCTTCTGTCTTCACAGGTAATACAACACTCATTTATTATACAAGTCAAATATAAGGAAGTATTTGATAACACAATTAATAATGCCATTATTAATTTAAGCATTTTTAATAATAACTTGTAAATATGCTTACAAATATTTAACTTGTTTTCAAAAGCTATATGTGATTATGAAATGGTTTCTGCAGTCAGATATTCTTGTATAATGACACTAAACTGTATAATTGGTTCTAGTTCCAGGCAACTGATTGCTCTGCGGTCGCTTTATTCTCGCATAATAAAATAAACTATTTCACCTCCATTAATGACATTATTTTGTAAGTACACTATCAATCAAAAGTTTGGGGTCAGTCAGATTTATTTTTGGAAAGAATTAAAACTTTTATTCAGTAAAGATGCATTCAGTTGATCAAAAGTGACAGTAAATACTTTTACATTGTTACAAAAGATTTCCACATTAAATAAATGCTGTTCTTTTGAACATTCTTTTCATCAAATAATCCTGAAAAAATGCACAGTTTCCACAAAAATATTAAGCAGCACAACTGTTTTCAACATTGATATAATCATAAATGTTTTTTGAGCAGCAAATCAGCATATTAGAGTGATTTCTGAAGGATCATGTGACACTGAAGACTGGAGTAATGATGCTAAAATTCAGCTTTGATCACAGGAATACATCATTTTACAATATATTCACATAGAAAACAGTTATTTTAAATTGTAATAATATTTCACTACTGTTTTTTCTGTATTTTTTTATCAAACATGTGTAGCCTTAGTGAGCACAAAATACTTATATATATATATAAACTTACAGACCCTAATCTTTTGAACGGTAACTAACCAGAGATAATGTAATAATGTATAGTAATGTCAGTCAGGATTGGATTTTTTTTTTTTGCATTTGCATTTGCTCAAAAGCTTAATGAGTTTCCATAAATTCAATAAAACATAATAAAATATTTTCCTGAATGAGAAATGTATATAGAAGCATACATGCTTGGCACATAGAAGAAGAAAATATTGAAAGCCTCTTTAACATGATCCAGTCATTTTCTGAAACCTGAGAGTAGAAATGAATTGCAGATATAGAACATCACTTCACTTTCATGCTCTTAAACTGACAGTTCAATAACACTGACTACATTTGATGTATTTAAAGGAGACATATCATGCTTTTAAATTGTTCCTTTTTACATATAAATCATATATTTGTAGTCTATATAAAGCGGAACTGCAATGCTTGGGTCTGAATTCCTCATTATTATAGCTCCACAGGCCCCTTTTCTATGGAAGGCATTTTCTGCCAAATTTAAATAAATAAATAAAATGATTAAAATGAAAATTAAAACCAGATTAACGATTTCATTACAGAAAACTGTATGCAAAAAATGTGACAAAATTGAGAATGAAATTAAATGATTTCATTTTCACAGCATTATCCCTGTCAAATTGAAAAATAAAATGCAATTGGTGATTTCACATTTCATTTTCACTACAGTCTCGAGGCAAGACTGCCAATATTAAAATGAAAAGCCAAACGTGAAAAAGAAACTGCAAATACAGTTTTTACAATGCTCTTTAGTAACACTCACGCAATAATAGTGACACAATTCAAATACAAATGTAAATTTTCGTTTTCATTTTAATTCCTCTTTTATTTCACAGTTTTCATTTTCGTTTTCATTTTCAAAGACAACCTGCATGCAAATTCTATGTTAATGAGTGGGTGTGGCTTATTCTAGAACGGCGCTGAGCGCTGAGTTCTTTCAGTTAAACATGCGCCCTGTCACGTGCGGCAGTTCATCTACATTAGACGGTGTAATGAAGCGTGTGGGTTACTACATCCAACAACCGAACATTTTAACTTACCCTCTCGTAACTTCTGCATCCTTTAGCTTGGACTACAAAATTGCAGCGAGAAATAAAAATGGCGGATTGCTCGAAGTGATGGGCCGGAAGTCAATGTCCTTATTTGGCAGTTCCGCTGCAAATACTGTGACGTAATAGTTCAAAAAACGTCATAGAGAACAGAAAAATCGGAACAGGTTGAAAAATATGACCAAAACAGAATATAAAGATATCAACGAAGCACCTGAAGAGAACAATTTCAACTTTTCTGTACTTCTAAACACTCCAAATATACAACAAAATGCATTTAAGGGCTAAAAAAGTGCATTTGGCATGATATGTCCCCTTTAATACTTCATACAATATCTACATGATGAAATATTCAGCTCTTAGAAGTATCCCATATTCAGATTTCAGAACTGTTGTTATTGTCTCTTGCCCAATGCATGAAATGAACTTTTTAAATTGAACCAGACCTTTCTTTTTTGTGTGTCTTTGGCCTGAAAGAATGCAGTTCCCTGGAAGTGAGTTTAACCTGACCCATTCAGTACTCCAGAGAAAACATGGACGTTTTACTTTACAGTATAAATAAATCCGCTCTCCATAACGGCATAAGCGTATAAACCAATCGTGGTCCCTACTAGACCTCAGCATGCACTGTTTAATTTACCGTGATGGCTTGATAGTTTTGACTTTGTGGTTTTTGTCATACTTTTGTCTCAAAGATTTGTTAATGTTTGTACTGTATGCCTTACGATTTTTCACCTTGAATATCGTTTTAGTGTAAAATATACAACTTTCACGGCTTTTAAGTAAAGTTCAAGTGAAGTTTCCAATTCATGTGGTCACTTTAAACTTGGACTATTCCGATGTATTTTTTATGGATGAATGTTTTTTTTTCTTCTTTATATAAGGGGTGACTCAGCTCAATTTGTCCCTGTCGTAAGTAATGCTGGTTTAGGCACGTTAAAAGCTAATTCATAAGTATTAAATGTATTGTAAGTAGCAGTAGGCTTTCCTGTCATGCCATCAGTTTTTGAGACCATTGAATACCTGTCCTTGCGTGAGGAAATAGCACACCGTTTACAAATGTACAAATGTGTAATTTGCGCCTGCCATTTTCCCTTTGCTCTTTGAATGAGCGACTTCAAAAACTTTCATGCCGCTTGTACCACGGCTCGTCTGCCCGTCCTGCTAGGAAATGCAAGATTACAAGGGATCTAAATAGCAGCTCTCGCACAGAAGACGTCAGCACCGCAAGCAGCCGGTCGAGACGCCAAGAGTTTAGCATCATGGGAATCAATGGAGTGTGAGACGCTAAGTTTACATGTTCATGAGCGTGTGTGTGGCTGTCTGCTGACGTTGATGTTCAACAGACTTCACCGCTCGTTACGGCCAGGATAAATCTGAGGGAAGACATTGGTTCACTTGGTGAATGTTTTATATTCCCTTCTTGTTTCTTAATTACCAGGCTGTGCATGTGTTTACTGAAAACCTAAAGGCTGGGATGGAGACGTATAGTATAGCAATTTTCTTTCAAATGACTTTTGCATCTGTAGGATCACTTAACAAGATTTTGTTGAGTTTTTCTCCATAGTAACTACCTGAATCCTCAAATACCCTCATCAGATGTGTCTGGTTTCTGAGCAGAAATTCTAGAAAGTCTTGATAGATAAATATTTGTACGCAACAAACATGTTTTTCATTTTATGCAGAATGACAAAAGTGTTTCCTCCATGAAGCTTTGACATGAAATAAAATAAGGGAGGATAAATTGTCATGTAATAACTGTTAAGGGTTACTGAAGCAAACACGCATTAGAAGTGTCCACAACTCAAAAGACGTGTTTATTTGAACTGAACCGCTTCGAGATTTGCAGTATGACACACTGTAACTCGACATTTGACACCATGCCGGATCACTGAGGATGTGGAGGGATTGAGGAGCTATTGTGCCCGTGTTATTTATGAATTGAACTCTTACAGTTAAGAATTTTAAGGCAAGTAAGAAAAAAATCCCTCAATATTAGACCTGGGACAGATTTACTAAACAGGCGTCAAATTAGCGTAAGAGAGCAATCCCATAAAAGCGCCGATGGGAGTCAGTGGAAAGTTCTGTGCGTGATCTACTGACGATGTGCAAATTAAAGAACACAAACACAACTCGATTATTTCCATAATGATCAATGAGCTCAGCCGCAAAAAATAAAGCTGTCCACGGCTTTTCAGCGCAAATTCTTTTGTGTGTCTTTAGTAAATCCCGACAATAGTTTTTTAATGCCAAAAGGGTGTTTGCTGTTTGGCCTCCAATCTTTTAATATCCTCAAAAATCTGGTAATGAAACATTGCAACATGCTTTGTTTGTTGCAGGGAGGATATCCGTTAGGATTCTTCTTAAATGTGCTCACTCGGGAGATGCAGGACCTGCCGGAAGTATGCCGGAAATGTGCCGTCTTTGAATCATGATGAGCTGTAATTACCTTTGACTAATCACTCTCGAAATGCAGGAAATTCATTAGCAACTGTCCTGAGCCGTGGTGTTGAAAGCAGCTGACGGGAATCATAAGACCAACAAAAAGAGATCATGCTCTTGTTAAAAAAATAATACTGGTATATTATAATATAATACAATTTACACTACCATTCAAAAGTTTAGAGACAGTAAGATTTCATTATGTTTTTGAAAGAAACCTTTTATGCTCACCAAGGCTGCATTTTTTATATCAAAAATACAGTAAAAACTGTAATATTGTGAAAAATTATTGCAATTTAAAATGACTGGTTTCTATGTGTATATATAGTAAAGTGTCATTTATACCTGTGATCAAAGCTGGATTCTCAGCATCATTACTCCAGTCTTCAGTGTCACACGATCCTTCAGAAATCATTCCAATAGGATGATTTGATGCTCAAGAAGCATTTCTGATTATTATCAATGTTGAAAACTGTTGTGCTGCTTCATATTATTGTGGAAACCGTGATTCAGGATTATTTGATAAATAGAAAATTCAAAAGAACAGCATTTATTTGAAATGGAAATCTTCTGTAACAAAATAAACAATTTAATGTGTCCTTTTTGAATTTTTTTTAAATAATAAATTCCTACCCCAAACTTTTGAACATTAGTGTATGTGGGGGAAGAAAATGTCAGAATAACAGCTATTTTTGAATGGTGGTCAATAGAAAAAGATGCTTTTTAGAACCTAAATTGAGTTAATGCGTCTACCAACAGGGGCTGGTTAACTTGACCTCCTGGTTTGACACTAGCATAGTGTTAAGCTAACAATATGATATGCATAACATTACAGTACATAACACAATAAAATTGGGTAAAATAATACCCTGGTAATCCAGAGTTCTCGCGAGAGCACAAGTTGAACTTGCTCAGCGAGTTACTCTGGCGTTGAATAATGATGCTCATTAAATATGCCCTTGTATCCGAGCTGCACCAATCACATCGGGTTATGTGATATAGACGGGCCAGAGGCGAGGTGACGACAGCGCTGTGACGTCGAAGTCATTAGTAAACATTGCAAGATGGCTATGGATGAACACCAGTTGTTTGAAACGGCTTTGGCCGCTACAATGAACGAGTTAGACTTGGCTTTTTATCTAAAAGAGGAACAGAAGACGCCGCTCGAATCGTTCCTTTGCAAGAAGGGCGTTTTTGCTGTTTTGCCGACCGGATAGGGCAAGAGTCTAATCTACCAGTTAGCTCCGCTGGTAGCTAAGCGTATGGGGCTTGTTGTGATTGGTCGTAGTGTTATCCAATTGCGTGCAGTGAGATTTTCAAACGCATGCTTGGTGCCGCCCCTCGAGCTGGCCGATCTTCATTAGTCGACGCCAGACCATTCATCTTTCAGACTTAGGTCTGGATTTCCAGGCTAATTAGATTGAACTTTTTATCTTTACACATCGGTATTGCATCAATTGTAATTGTCTTTTTTTTTTTTTTTACTGATCTTGTCACAAAGAATACATGCAATGCAGTTTTAGATCCTGGCCAAAAGAAGGTATTTTCAAAGGCCTTAAAGTGTTGCCTGTGGGCAGCTGTGCTTCGGAGCAGAGCCTTGGACTCTGTATAAACCTAGCAAATGAATAGAGGGTTCAGAATCAGGCATCTGAGTTAAATCTGTTGTCCTGCTCTGGCCTTGTGAAGAGCTGTGTTTTAAGTCTGTCATCTTGTCCCATTAGATTTCCGGAAAGATCACTCAGAAGATCCACAACACGTCCAACTCTTGTTTTTGACATGAGACCGCAAAACCTTTGTGCAGGGCTAACAAGTGAGAGCGCTCGTCCCCTGAATGATACCAGCTTGAATGAAGGATGTGGTTTCCAGAAATGGTTCCAATAATCCGATTGTTTGTGATTGTCTGTTGTGGTTCAAGTACATTCTCTCTTGGAACTTTTTTTTTTTCGTACCCCTCATACGTTTTTAATTGCTTCCAATTTCAGGAGGAAGAAATCCAGGCTCTGCTCGATGACTGTGCTGGATTTAGTGTAGGATTTCTTCATGTACATCAGATTGAGAGTGGCTGGCAGGAATTTATGGGATGCACGTGTCTTATCTTTGGGCTGAAGGGCCGATGGGTCACGGTTGTGGCGGTAGACCCTAAGCTGGCAGAAATAAGTGTGTTCCGCCTCTTTCCGAACATTCCTCACTGATCGTCTTGTGGTCGCAGGAATCTAACCCTTCAGCAAATGAATAGGTTCTCTGAAATAGCAAAAGCACTGAGGGCATTAGATAACCACACCACAGTTTCCTTTAATCCAGATGCAAACATTGGTATTTATGGGCAGCATTTTGTGTCCTGTTAAAACCTTAGGTTGTTTGGAAATCATTATTCTTGAACTCAATTATATAATGTCTCTATTAGGGCTGTGAAATGATTAATCGTGATTAATCGCATCCAAAATAAAAGTTTGTGTTCACATAATATATGAGTGTGTACTGTGCATAATTATTTTGTATATATAAATACACACACATGCATGTATATATTTAAGTGTATATAAACAATGTTCTCAATGCTGGAGTTCATATGTAGAGCCCCTGGTGATACTGAGAGCAAAGTTTCATGTTGTGTCGAGCCTTCTTAGTGTTTTAAAAATAGCGATTTTTAATGCCTTCATAGAAGTGCCCCATTCACTCCCATTCAAATCCAATTTGACTGAAAACGAAAATACGGTAAAACTTAAAAGTGGCGTTTCCATTCTAATTATGCTTTTAAACGAAAGATTGCCTCGGGTAGATTAACAAAAAGACCCTAGGTTGAATTTTGGCGAGAGTTACTTTACTGTGGAGTGACAGATCGCTGCATCTCTTTGCTTTACTACTAGTTATAGCACAAAAAACATGAATGAACATCAGAAGGTATTTTGAAAGAAACAGTTCAACTCACTGAAATGTTTCCTGTCTCATGTAATCGTTCAATCCGTGTTTCAACTGTGGAAAAACGTCAATAAAACAGCTAGTAAACAAATGAATCAAATTGCAAGCTTGTGAATTGAAATTGAATTGTGAAATTGGTCAATACCTATCCTTATACAGGGCTCGCAAAATCGCCTGCCCGACGTCCCGGGGCTATTGTGTTTTCCAGTCGGGCTACCAAAATGCATAACCGGCCTGCCCGACGGGCTATCTGAAATAGTGTTCGCTTCAGTCTTGTTATAATCAGATTCAGCGCGTTCTTCATCTTCAATCCGCAGCGGCGCCGAGCAGCGCGCACGTCAGAAACAGAGGACAGGGTGTGTGTGTTTGTGTGTGAGTGTGTTCATCTGAGTCTCATTGGTCTGTCACTCATTGGTCTGTGGTGCTCGTCAATGTCAGAAATTTTTAGATGACCAATCAAATCAAAGTAGGCGGACTTTATGTTCACAAGAAGCTGCTGAGCGCGAATTTGATCAGAGCGACTCGACGCTTCAGTTTACGGTCAAGTGCGAGATAAGATGTAAGTAGCTAAACTAAACATTTCATATTTGATAGCTTTTTTAGGTCATAAATGTGAAACTAATGACAAAAATAATCAGGCAAATGAATATACTTTTGTCGAATTTCGCCATTTTGAACTGAAAATAGGCCTATGTAATGTGACTAATAATTAGTTTACTGTCATTGTGAGGGGACATTAGCATTAACAAAGCCGTTTTCATGTTAGGCACAAGATTAATAATGAATGTGTACATGTTGAGAATTAATATACAATTTGTAGCCTTCAGTAAATTAAAAAAGTTCAGCTTTAGGAGGGGAAGAGACAGGGCAAGATGAGGAGACTGAGAGAAAAAGACAGAGTGATGTATAAGAAGTGAGAGCAGGTATCATCTACTGCCTGCTAACATGGTTTTAAAGCTATTTCTTATCCTTTTTTGGCCTTCAAACGTCTTGAAATGCACATATCAGAGAAATAAAAAAATTGAACCCCCTAATAACCTTAAATGTAGGACCTCTTTGATTATAAAGCCCTGTCTACGGCCCTGTATTAGGAATAAGATCAATAATGAATGTGAACATATTGTGAATGAATTTAATAAACTTAGTTAGGCTACCTAGCTTTCCTAGTAGCTTTCAGTGAATTAATGCATCTGAGAAAATGATTCATAAATCAATCAGTTGACCCTTTGTTTACTTCACTGATAGACAGAAATGAAAAGCCTATATCAGTCAAGGCTCAGCTTTAGGAGGGGAAGAGACAGAGCAAGAGAAAAACTAAGAGAATAGGAGTGTGATGCTGATGAGGAGAGAAAAATAATCAGCTGCCAACTTACATGGTTTTAAAGCTATTGTTATCCATTTTTTTTGGCCTTCAAAACATCTTAAAATGCACATATGTAGATCAGAGAAATAAAAATTTGCCCCCGACCCCCCTGACTAGCATATCTCATATTCGGGACCTCAGTGATGAAAAAACCCTGCCATCTGCATGTTAATGAAACAAGTTAATAGTGAGTATTAGACCCTAAACTAAAGAGTTACTTATTTTTTATCATACCCTCATTGGGGGCTGAGCCACACACACAGACTGATTCATGATCCATACTGGTCACACACATTTCAGTTCAGTTAGAACCAGATGCATATTTGTTGATATTTGTGTTTTGAAAAAGTTTTTGATTCATTGTTTTGACTCCTAACCAATATTCTACATTAAAAATTGTAGTCTTTTTATATGGGCTAGTAAAATTCATTTCGGGCTACCAAAATCTGAAGAGTGCCTGCCCGAAGGGCTACCAGCAATTTAGAAATTTTGCGAGCCCTGTTATACTACAGTAAGTATACCATATTGGCATTGACCTTTGACCTGTATGTTTCATAAATAACCATGAGCAAGAACTTGCTTATAGCACTTACACTTAGAAAGAGTTGCCCAACTTGTGGTTCTCCGTCCTTGTTCTTTTATTTATTTTAAATCTGTTTGCTCATCATCTCCTTTGGCCTTATGTGATAACTAAGCAGACTGCACACTTCAGAATCTCAGCAGATGCGATACGATCCCTGCTATAATCTGTAGCAGGGAAATGTGCACGTTCAGACTTTTCCTTCTGGAATGCAGTTTTGTACTTTGAGTTTGCAACTTATTTAAAAATAAAAAAAATAAAATCAACAACGATTTTTTTTTTTTTTTTTCAGCCCTTAAGTTCAATTCTATGACTGTCAATCGTAAAATAAACAGCTGTTTGTTGAAAAGTCAAATTGCCAACATAAAGACAGAAATGTGAAACGGAGACTTTAGAACTCATAAAAGTAATTTTGCTAACAATAAATTACACATGATAATATTTTATAGGAAAATATTTTATATACTGTTTTTTTTTATTTATTACTACGCACTGTTTTATCTAATGAAACAGCGCCTGGGTAGAGTAAGGTAACAGAAGTATCGACGATTATGCTGGGTATGTCTTTGGTTTTTGTTTTGAGTGAAACAGCTTGGAAAGTTTTGACATTTTCTTAGATGTTGTGCCAAGAACAAGTTCCGAGCCCAGGAGAGAAGACTGAGATGCGCTACTCTATTGTGTTTTAATTGGAAAATTTCTGGCTAGAAGAACATGTGTGTAGCAGATTTGGAGAACAGTGATATTCAGCGACCTCTTGCTACCCTGTAAACGTTTATCGCAGGTTAAATGAAAGATCTGTGGTGAATACTTCACACGAGGAGCTATGAGTGTAACAACATGCTACTTGCCTTTTTGCCTTTGATATTATACCAACTCATTCATGTTCTTGGCTCTATCTTTCTGTTGCGTAGAAGTGTTGTATAGAGTGTTGACTCCTCTTGTCTTGAAGTCTGCTGGGAAATAACATGAGTTCAGTCTCTGTAACGCAAGTCAGTTCACTCAGTGGCCCAACGGATCCAGCTGTTCCCAGGCCATACAAGTATAGCTCTCATTGGCTTGAATGAGGAAAAAAACAAACCTGGTCAAAATTGTCAAAAAATAAAAATGAAGAGCACCTTTGAAACTTGACAGCTCAATTTATACTATACATAAAATACATTTATGCACATACATATCAGGTGACACATTCATTAATAAAGCCATTGGGAGTGTTGTTAGTGTTAACTAAAACTAACACTTACAATTGTTTTCACAAGAGAAATAAAGCTAAAATAAATAGAAAATGTTAGATAAAAACTAAAAAATAACTTGAAGTAAAATAGTAAAAGGTTTAGGCTGAAGTACTAAAATTACGAAACTTCAAATTTAAATAAAAAAGTTAAATGGAAGTACTTAAAAAAAAAAACTAATACATATGACATGATTTAAATATGATAAACTAATAACTAATAAAAAATTACAAACCGTGTAGATTACAAAAAACTTTACAAATAAAAACTAAGAACATAAAAAGCTAATTATTAAAAATATAAAATCATGAATAAATATTAATAAATTAATGTTAATATATTAATAAATACTATAATAGTATATAAATAATGTGTTAAGTAATAAATAACACTGTGTACCCACCTTGTGAAGTGCTGTCAAAACAGAGTATGTTAAAAAAGGGGGAAATAAAATAAATGAGAATTCATGTTATTTGAAAGCAAAAAATATAGTATTAATTTATCTAGTAGATACTTGGGGTTGACACGATGCAATGCGAGCTTATGTTTGGTTGTTTATGTTGAAAAATCTTTTCTTTTATTATTATTTTTTTAAGCCACAACAAAATAAAAGGTTGTGGTGCACGAAGGGGCGGGCTGAAGGATGGATGGATGTGTGTGTGTGTGTGTGTGTGTGTATAGCGTTTTACTATGTACTGCTGTACACCCAAAGCGCTTTACACTCATATCCGGGATCTCTCCTCAGCCACCACCAGTGTGAGCATCCACAACAGCACCAGTGCGCTCGCCACACACAGAGAGACTGATGGGGGGTTTACAGGACATCATTTACAAGGGCCAATGGAGGGAATTTGGCTAGGACACCGAGGTTACACCCCTACTCTTTACAAGCAAGCAAATTTTATTTATATTGCACTTTTCCAAACAAATCAATGCAGTTCAAAGTGATTTACAGGCGAAAAAAAAAAAGAAAGAAACAATAGATAGTAAACCCAGTAAAATACAGGAATACAAATAAAGTTTATAAGGATTAACTAAGGCACAAAATAATTAAAAATGAAGAAAAACATGTTTTTAATTTAGACTTAAATCTATTCATATTTTCAGCACGTCTTCCTCTGGAGGGTTATTCCAGAGGCGGGGAGCATAGCGGCTAAAAGCAGCATCACCGAATCTTTAGTTCTACTTTGTGGTACTACGAAGATCTGAGAGTCCTTACAGGTTCATATACTGGTGTTAAAGAAGTGCCATTGGGTTTTTAATGACCACAGAGAGTCAGGACCTCAGTGTAGGGTCCCCATCACTATACTGGGGCGTTAGGACCCACACAGACCACAGGCTGGCCTCAGGAACGCCTGGTTTTCCCAGGTCTCCCATCCAGTTACTGACCAGACTCAACCCTGCTTCAGTGGGCAACCAGTCCTGTCTATAATTCGATATATGTGACCCTGGATCACAAAACCAGTCACATGTCGCACGGGTATTTTTGTGGAAATAGCCAACAATGCATTGTATGGGTCAAAATTATCAATTTTTCTTTTATGCCAAAAATCATTAGGATATTAAGTAAAGATCATGTTCCATGAAAATATTTTGTACATTTCCTACCGTAAATCTATAAAACATTTATTTTTGTGAGTGAATGCAGCACAATCGCGAACATAAATGGAAAATTTTAAAGGTGATTTTCTCAATGTTTAGATTTTTTTGCATCCTCAGATTCCAGATATTCATATAGTTGTATCTCAGCCAAATATTCCTAACAAATTTCCAAACAAACAATACACCAATAGAAATCTTATTTATTCAGCTTTCATGTGATTTATAAATCTCAATTGTGAAAAATTTACCCATGTGACTGGTTTTGTGGTCCAGGGTCACATATTCTTAATAATGACAATGATTTCTCAAGAAAACACCTGATTTTTAAACACAAGTTTTTGATTATCTAATGAGATGCACTTAATCCAAGTGGATTGTACGCATTACACATTTTTCAGTTTGTCTCTGGTTCAGTCCAGGACCTAATAAATGAGTATACTTATATATTTTTACAGTATATCTGTTTTATTTACATATCAAAACTGTCCCAAGCTAAACGTTCACAGCATTGTATTACCAGATTTAAGAAATGTCACCAATGTGATTTATCGTTGACCTAATAAATGATTTTTATATGCTTGCATATGGACAAAAATGAGATCGCTTCCTGCAGTTTAAACACTGAAACCAATGTTTTGGTAAACAAACGCCTCAGTGTAAGACGTCATGGAAATAAACTTGCTGGAAGTGATGAATGTGTGGAGCTGAAGGTGTACAACAATTGTGTCCAGACTGTTAAATCATCACCGACATGCTTTGATCTGACAAAATATTCCACCTCCCTTAACATTCTCAGCGTCCTCTCGGTACACCGTTACACATCGCAAAATATTGTCTCAGCTGCGCTGCTTCTGATCTGAAATCACCTGGGCATCGTAAAAAAGCCAACGCCTTTTTTTAACGTCTTTATTCAAATGTTGCAACCAAGATGATTGCTGAATCTGAAATGTTATATGATTTTTTTTTTTTTGGTAAATGTTTGTTTGATTTTAGTCCATCTCTTAAAGTTTTTGTTGGTTAGTTTTCCAGAATAACAGTGGATTCCAGGAACGTTCCATGGCACGGCTACATGAACTGCTGTGTCACAAAAACAGAACAAAAAACTCAGAACAGCAAGGTATAGTGAGCTTACTGACAGTTCTCAAGATTTAAAACTTTATTTTCTTTTGTCTCCTTCAATATGTCTCCAGGTTGCGTGTCTAACTCACATTGCCGCCAACTACCTCAACGCTGGTCTAGAGGCCAGACGATGGGGAACGGCCCATGGGAGCATTGTCCCTTATCAGGTACCTTTATCTTTTACCAAATATATTACCATTTATATCATAAGCTTAAAGTTGTAATGCTTTTGAGTATTTGTTGCTGCCTGTGATATCTCAATGGCAAATGTTGAAAGATTAAAAATGGAGTCATTTAATTTTAAAGGATTTGTTCACCTCAAAATGAAAATTTCCTGATAATTTACTCACCCAATGCCATCCAATATGTTCATGTCTTTCTTTCTTCAGTGGAAAAGAAATTACGTTTTTTTGAGGAAAACATTTCAGGATATTTCTCCACACAGTGGACTTCAACGGTAACCAAATTGTCCAAATCAGTGCAGTTTCAAAGGGCTCTGCATGATCCCAGCTGAGGAATAGGGTCTTATCTAGCGAAACGATCGGTCATTTAAAAAAAATAAAAAAATAATAAAAATTATATATATATATACTTTTTAACCACAATGCCCGTCTTGCACCATTTCTGAGATGCGTCACGTATTACGTCATCACGTTGGAAAGGTCACAAAAAAATAATAATAATAATAAATTAACATAAAGATGTCGGACGATTTTGAAGTTGGAGGAGAAAATGAGATGGAATTTTTCGCCCTTCCCTGCCTTTTTGAACCGGAGTGCACAGACAAATAACTTAGATAGATGACGTGACGCGTGACCTTTCCAACGTGATTACGTAATGCCTGGCGCATTGCAGACCAGCACAAGACGAACAATTTTGGTTAAAAAGTATATAAATTTAAATATTTTTTAGAAAATGACCGATCTTTTCGCTAGATAAGACCCTATTGCTCAGCTGGGATCGTGCAGAACCCTTTGAAACTGCACTGATTTGGACTTCAACAATTTGGTTGCCGTTGAAGTCCATTGTGTGGAGAAAAATCCTGAAATGTTTTCCTCAAAAAACTTAATTTCTTTTCCACTGAAGAAAGAAACCTATTGTGCTTAATTTTTTTTACCTTTTCAGCTTTCTTTATTGTATAATGTTGCTGTTTGAACATGAAAAAAGGTTTACAAAGTCACTCCAAAGGGAGTTGTTAATATTATCATTGTGCACTGTTTCCTGAAACTCCCTGAAACACCTCCATTGTAGTCTTGAGTTTTTCTTCCGGGAACGAACACGTCACAATATTCTTATTTAAATAATTCCTGACCATGGCATACGCAAAATGAAGGGACCAGGCCTGGTTGAGTTAGTTAGTAGTGTGTTGAAACTCACAGTTATGGTAAGGGGCGGGACATTTCCCAAACACGCTCGGAGCGCTTGACCAATCACAGCACACTGGTGCAGCCGACCAATCAGAGCACAGTGTGCTTTTCAGAAGGAGGGGCTTCATAGAGACAGGGACTAAACAGAGCGTTACTGACAGACTGGGCGGAGACGAGCTGCAACAATAGCCCTATTCGGACGGGACTAGTTTTCCAGGGGGACATTAGAGAAATTTGTGTTTTAGACGTACTTTAACTTCGTACTTTCGAAGTCTGTGCTTTTCTCACACAACCTCCGTAAAAATTCCAGGGCAAATTACCTACTGCTTTTCGGCAAACTCAACGGTCCTCTGAGAAAACTAATCCCGTCCAATGTCTGTGATTGCCGATATTGTATTATACTAACGCTTCTCCTCATGTGTTTTTTGACCTACCTGAGCTACCGTTTGCACACCAATCTTCTGAATGCTTTCATTTCATTTCAACAGGGATGGTATTTGAAGAAAAAATGTAATTATAAAATTTATAAATGGAGCTAAATCGCAGTAATGGCGAAGAATGTTAATTATTTTAATATCCGTTTTAATGTGTAAGATACATTAAGTCTCTGCTCACTTATGTGGGTTTATTATAAACAGACACTTCTATAAACGTATTTAAAGTCTATTTAAAATGGGTTTTAATGATAAATAAAAGTTATATACTTCATACATGATGCATGCAAGCACAGCAGATGACCTTCTGTAACGCCCACAGAAAACACACACTCCCACCTCTCTAATAAAACACAGAGATGTTTGTCCTGCTCGATTCATGAACATAAAATCACAGACGCCGGGTGATGAGAATTGTAACTCAACTACATTTGGAAAACTAGTCCTGTCTGAATAGGGCTAATGTGTGTTTTTTTTGAACATTCAACCATGAAAACCTATTCTAGTAGAGCCCAAAAACAAAATTAAGACGTACAAGGGCATAAAATTGGCTCTTTAATTTAATTTTCAAGTAAAAAAAGACAATTTTGATCACTTAATCTCAGACCCTTATTGCTTATGTATCATCATCATTTGTTTGCCCTGTTGAGTCAATACATGGTAATGAAGCCACAATACAGCGTTTCTGTTAAGTTCTGTCGAGTCTAGTCCGGTTATATGTGTTGCCACTCCTCTGCGGTGAGTAATGATGTTTTAGAAAGGACTGACCAGTGCATACAAACATTTGTTTGACCAGTGCATACAAACATACAAACCTTTGTTTGTTTTTGACAATTATTCATGGGGAGGATTTTTTTTTGATAATTTGATAGAATTTTTGTCGGATGACGACATCTCTGGTATTGAATGTGTTCGTTCTGCCAGACTTTATCCGCTCTCGGAGGAAAACAGACTCACTTTATTTTACAATGTTCATTTTACTGTTTGTTTATCCAAGTGATTAATACAAATTAACTGCATTTACTTAATGTGTAATTATTTTCTGGAGCTGCTTGTACTCATGTGGTGATTGTTGTTGTTAGTATTAGGCTCATTTGAGATGCCAAGCGGCTCAGCTTTAAAGCATGTGAGTGTTGGTACGTACAGTCAGGAGAGGAGTGAAAAAAAGAGCTGTCAAGCCAGCAAACTCCCACGTCTCGTAGTAGGCCAGCAATCTATGGAAATAAAGAAAATATTATATTCATGCTCTCAGTGTCAGTGAAGTGGATTATTTTGAAATATTGCTGTTGGTACACGAACAAAAAACCCTTTTTAGTTTAATAAAAACATGATCACATTTTCTATATGAGATTATGCTGTCAGAGTGTATTAATCTCATACACATAAAAATATATCTATATATATATTTAATAATAATATTAGTGTTAATGGACATGAGCTGACATGTCAGTAGGTTGTTTCCAGTCATGCTGAGAGTGACTTTGACTCTGAATCTGAAAGCTTTTCAGCCTCACTGAGAGAAATGATGCTACATGTCAGACTCGTAATGTTACGATCCACACAGGCTAATGACAAATCATTAGTATGTTATGATTTGGTGAATTGGTTGCGAATTCTTACAGTCATTTGTACGTTGTTTTATGATCTGCCCCATGAGGGTTAAGTTTAGGGATGGACCTTCACTGTGAAGTTTTACCTACAAATCTGTTTTCATATGAATCAGATTGTACATATTCTTTACAAAATGTCTTGTACGATACTTACGAATTGTCATGAACAGGGTTGGTTGGCATCTCTAACCGCTTTGCACCTGTTGGTGATCAGTGTTTCAGTTCTGCTTATCTTAACCTATTACTGTAGTATGCGTTACTGTATTTTAGTACTAAATTATTGTTTCATATTCATTTTCTCCACAGGGATTACATTACAAACTTGATTTGAAGCTATTTGAAACATTTTGTTTATAATTTTGCTTCAACCCAAAGACAAAGTTACTAGACTTGTTTGAGGAAATGAAGTACTCATGCCATAAAGAATTACACATTTTGTAATCAATGGAAGATATCCAACTTTTGAATAATCATTAATTATAAAAACAAAATATTTTAAATATATTGCAAAACAATCAGAAATGTACAAATTTATATACACTGCCATTCAAAAGTTTACTTTTTTTACTAATACATTTATTCAGCAAGGATATGAAGAAAATATGAAGCAGCACAACTTTGATAATAATCATACATGTTTCTTGAGCAGCAAATCGTCATATTAGAATGATTTCTGAAGGATCATGTGACACTGAAGACTGGAGTAATGATGCTGAAAATTCAGCTTTAAACACAGAAAAAAAATGCATTTCATAATATATAAAAATAGAAAACGGTTATTTTAAATTGCAATAATAATTCACAAATTACTATTTTTGATCAAATAACTGCAGTCTTGGTGAGCAGAAGAGACTTCTCAAAAACATCTTACCGACCAAAAACTTTTGAATGGTAGTTTTGAAGTAGTTTAAAAATGTAGGAAAGTGATATTTAGCTGTTTACTGATTTGTTTGCTGGCGTGATGGTCATTTTCGTGACTCTGATTGGTGGATCCTCTTGTCAAGATTATTGGTAGTGTAGTTCTTCAAAGGGAGTTCGGCTATTTTATACAGTGAGGAAAATAAGTATTTGAACACCCTGCTATTTTGCAAGTTCTCCCACTTAGAAATCATGGAGGGGTCTGAAATTGTCATCGTAGGTGCATGTCCACTATGAGAGACATAATCTAAAAAAAATATCCAGAAATCACAATGTATGATTTTTTAACTATTTATTTGTATGATACAGCTGCAAATAAGTATTTGAACACCTGAGAAAATCAATGTTAATATTTGGTACAGTAGCCTTTGTTTGCAATTACAGAGGTCAAACATTTCCTGTAATTTTTCACCAGGTTTGCACACACTGCAGGAGGGATTTTGGCCCACTCCTCCACACAGATCTTCTCTAGATCAGTCAGGTTTCTGGGCTGTCGCTGAGAAACACGGAGTTTGAGCTCCCTCCAAAGATTCTCTATTGGGTTTAGGTCTGGAGACTGGCTAGGCCACGCCAGAACCTTGATATGCTTCTTACAGAGCCACTCCTTGGTTATCCTGGCTGTGTGCTTCGGGTCATTGTCATGTTGGAAGACCCAGCCTCGACCCATCTTCAATGCTCTAACTGAGGGAAGGAGGTTGTTCCCCAAAATCTCGCAATACATGGCCCCGGTCATCCTCTCCTTAATACAGTGCAGTCGCCCTGTCCCATGTGCAGAAAAACACCCCCAAAGCATGATGCTACCACCCCCATGCTTCACAGTAGGGATGGTGTTCTTGGGATGGTACTCATCATTCTTCTTCCTCCAAACACGTTTAGTGAAATTATGACCAAAAAGTTCTATTTTGGTCTCATCTGACCACATGACTTTCTCCCATGACTCCTCTGGATCATCCAAATGGTCATTGGCAAACTTAAGACGGGCCTTGTGCTGGTTTAAGCAGAGGAACCTTCCGTGCCATGCATGATTTCAAACCATGACGTCTTAGTGTATTACCAACAGTAACCTTGGAAACGGTGGTCCCAGCTCTTTTCAGGTCATTGACCAGCTCCTCCCGTGTAGTTCTGGGCTGATTTCTCACCTTTCTTAGGATCATTGAGACCCCACGAGGTGAGATCTTGCATGGAGCCCCAGTCCGAGGGAGATTGACAGTCATGTTTAGCTTCTTCCATTTTCTAATGATTGCTCCAACAGTGGACCTTTTTTCACCAAGCTGCTTGGCAATTTCCCCGTAGCCCTTTCCAGCCTTGTGGAGGTGTACAATTTTGTCTCTAGTGTCTTTGGACAGCTCTTTGGCCTTGGCCATGTTAGTAGTTGGATTCTTACTGATTGTATGGGGTGGACAGGTGTCTTTATGCAGCTAACGACCTCAAACAGGTGCATCTAATTTAAGATAATAAATGGAGTGGAGGTGGACATTTTAAAGGCAGACTAACAGGTCTTTGAGGGTCAGAATTCTAGCTGATAGACAGGTGTTCAAATACTTATTTGCAGCTGTATCATACAAATAAATAGTTAAAAAATCATATATTGTGATTTCTGGATATTTTTTTATTTAGATTATGTCTCTCACAGTGGACATGCACCTACGATGACAATTTCAGACCCCTCCCTGATTTCCAAGTGGGAGAACTTGCAAAATAGCAGGGTGTTCAAATACTTATTTTCCTCACCGTATATATTTGTTTCTTTTTAATCACACTGACATGTGGCATCTATACAGCACAGTCACGGCAATAAAACTACCACAACGTTACCAAATCAAACGTGACCCTACAGGAATAAAGTCTTGTGGTCATAATATTAAAGAACAAAAATCAGTTGGTCACAACAGTTTACTTGTTGGTTAAGACCAAAGACCTTTCTTAAATGATTCTTCTGTTGTCATTCACAACAATTCATTTATTTTCACTTAAGTTTAACGAGCTACGAGCCTTTCATGTTCTGACAGCTGTCCCGGGATAAACATCAGACCCCGTTTTCACGCCACTCGCACCCAGCAGACGTTCATATCGCATCATGTAACACGTATGAAACAGGAAGACTGAAGACAGCTTCTGAATTAGTTGTCGGCTCTGGTCGGCAGATGTTCACAGTGTGACGTACAATGTTGTCCGTTTGATTTTTCTCTGTTTTATTGACGAGGGGCAACCAGTGGAACGTCTTGAATGGCTAGGGTGTAGTTTCGTCCGCAGCGGGACACTAAGAACAGTATTTCTCAGTAAGTCCTTAAGGCACTATTGGCCGACCACATGGACCTCCGCTCATTGAAGAAACATGTATCTTCCAGCTATCCTTCTACCAGTCGACCTCGCTGTTTAACGGGTGACGTCTTATTTCTTAATTTTTCTAGATGAAAGTTAAAAGGCTGGTTACGCTTCAACTCTCTCACATCTATCTTGAGCGCTGGTTGTAGAACAGCACGAGAAAAGAAGCAAAGGTGTGTTGCGAAATGCAAGATTTACGATGAACCAGGGCCTATCTTGTTTTAATCACCTTGTCGGTTTCAAAAGAACTCCTAATCGCTCCCATATTTGTGGTGAAGTGCTGAATGTTTGGCCTGTTCGCTGCTCAGAGGACTATAAAGTTGTAGAGTTGAGTTGTGTAACACGGCCTCTATAAGTTTTCAAGTGCAAATGGATTTATTATACTGGGTGAATGTCAAGGAATGACTTCACTGATGTTTGTGAATGATTAAGTGATGAGGACAACGTAAAGATCACATTGTCAAGATTTGTACATTATTCGAAGTGTGGTTATTTTTTTATCACAATATAGAAAATTGACAAATATACTGTAGACAAAAGAGAATGTCAACAGATTTGTGTTCTTTTAAGTTTGCAAATGAGCAAAATAAAAGTATTCGTCAATACGAATAATTAAAAAAGATATATTTCTCTTTTTTGTCACTGGTGTTATATTCATGGTGTTACACTTTGGCTACGTTCCCACTGTCAGTTTTTGGGATTGACAACCGCATTTACGTCTCGAAATGTCCCGTTCAACTTACAGTAGCATCTCGAATGCTGTCTGAATACTGAACGTTCAATGAGAGTCAAGAGAGTCATTGGGGAAATAAAGTAATGGGGAAAAAAGAAATAATGTCAAGATGTTAATAAATACTCGATCCGCTTTTATGGGATTCGTTTTGAGACGAATGACTCAAACATATCTCTCAATATCAATATAAAAGCATAGTACAATCTCAGCTGATTGATGCAATTGTACCACCTCGAGTGTGTCCTGAGGGGTAATGCATGTGGCCATGGCCCTGGGATGTTGCTTACAGGCCCGTCAAAAGAGCTCACATCTATTGATTGTTTTTTGCCCATTAAAATTGTAAATCTGATCGCGATCTCTCCCCAACAAGCCACACGATTTGAGGCATCACTCATGTCCATGAAACGAGTAATGTGCCAACATTTTATACTTGGTGTTCGGGGTCAGTTCAGATACCTCACCCCACACATCACACCAGTAACACTGAGGCTCCCCAAAAGATCTGAAGTCACACCGCTGCCTCTCTATGGCATCTGTTTCATTCAGGATATTGAGTTTCTACCCTGCAAACATGGTACCTCAGTGTCTAGGCTTCATGCCAAATCTCATTAGTACCTCAAGAGCACTATCAGGCAGAAACGCTTATTAAGTGCACATTTGTTTCTGTGCAGCTCATCTGGTGACACAAGTCCTCACTGACCTGTGTGCGCCGGACTCTTTACCTCACATGACTTATCAACTCACTCTAAGGGTAAATGAACGTATGTTGTGAGGTCAAAGCGAGTCCCATCTGGAGATACCGTGAGGTTAATGTGCACAGATGGAATAAAACCAGTGCATTTAAATCTGCGTATGTGCATGCTTTATTTATATACTGCAATCTAGTGTCACTAGATAATCATGCTGACATATTAATAAACATTATACGGTTTTACTTTATTTAGAAGGGTGACGTGACCTTTCACACCATTTCTGAGGCAAAACATCATGAGCTCATACAAACAATCGTTAGTAAAGTAATAAAGGATAGCTTTAATGTTTCTACAAAAGAAAGAAGCAAATGCTGAATCACAGGATTACAATGCTGTAAACATCAGGGGTCTCATTTATAAAACTGTGCGTAGGATCCTTACTAAAAGTGTACGTGCGCCCGAAAGCCAAAAATGGCGTACGCAAAAAAATATTCAGACTTATAAAACCGTTCGTACGCCAGAACCTGCGCAGAATTCACTTTATAAATCCCAGTCAGCGGAAGATTGTGCGCACATGCGTCTCCTCCCCGAAATAACCATATATGGAGCTTACAACGCCTAGTTTTACTATGCATATCCTCATCTGCATATAATTTGCATATAATTATTCATCCACGTGATAACGTTTAACGGTACAAGACACATTACATTAATAAAAATCAAGTAGTTGCCTATCCTTGCCTTGTTTTTGAATACATAAATCAAATAGTGTAAAATACATTTCAGAGAAAGTTTTTTCTCAATCTTTTCCACTGGCCGAATTGTATTTTTAATTGATTTCTATTTTTAATGGAAACGGATAGACCTTGTGCATTATTTGCACTAAACTATTTTCTCAGACAATCTGGTATTATCATGATAAGCAATTATCTCTGTGGTTAAAACATTAAAACACAGCACGCCACAGGAAAAGTGTTCAAAAGCATCGCATCCACAACAAATATTTCTATTGATTGAATATAAAAAATGTTGTAACTTCTCAGTATGATTTCATGTTTAAGTGTTTAAATATTTGAATGGCATATTTAATCTAAATGTTTATATCAGAAGTAAAACATAGTTTAAATCATTATTTTATTTATTTAAACTGCGTCAGTTTCACTAAACGGCCCAGCGCGCTCGCTGGCGCGGACATTTAAGAAGGGATGGATATTTGCTTCAAGTGACAGGCTTGGTGAGTGAAATTATATTTGTATTATCTTTCTGTAGATGTTTAATTTTCTTTAGATTTTCTGTCTAAAAGTGACCAAAAAGACATTTAACTCCAGCTCACCATCGGTGTCGCCAAACTGCTCCATCTCCAAAACGTTCGTACGCATGGGTCAGAGTTTGCGTGCAGGTGCGCATATATTCCCGTCAAGTTTGTTTTTATAAATCACAACTTATGCGTCGAAAGTGGCGTACGCCTCTTTCAGGGCCTGTTTTGTGCGTACGCAACGGTTATAAATGAGGCCCCTGATCTCATTATTTCAAATGGTCTCTTTAATATGGCTTGTGTCTTTATTGGTTCTTGACTGTTCTTTGTTACCTGAACCTTGTTAATTCCAAGACAAAAGGCCCTTAAGCTGAAAGTGTTTGACGCAGTTACAGCAGAGACGCATGTAATTCCCTCGGTCTGTTCGGTGCTGCGCTGGAGAGACGACACAAGTCTCAGTTTAGGTCCTCTGAGCGGGATCCGGTTTGCCTTTAAACAAAACCTTGGATGAACAGAGGAGGAATTTCAGCATTTGTTCATATCCTTATCAGTTCTTGTTGAGAAGGATTATCTGGTTTATTTTCTATTTATTTGCGTCAATAAACTAAAGTATTTGATAACTTTTTTTTTCCAGGTTAACATTTATATAGCATTTTTTTTTTTTTTACCATATTTACCAAATTCAATATTATTACTCATAATCATTACTTATCAAGATTAATCAGTTATATTTCTTTTGACAGCCTTGATTTTTAACAGTAACCAAGAAGTAATTTTTAAAATATTTGTAAGAAAAAAAAAAAAAAGTATCACCAGTTATAAAAAATATTAAGCAGCACAACTGTTTCCAACATTGATAAAAAAAAAGCAGCATGTTAGAATGATTTCTGAAGGATCATGTGACACTGAAGGCTGGAGTAATGATGTGGAAAATTCAGCTTTGATCACAGAAATAAATTATATTTTAAAGTATAATAAAATAGAAAACCATTATTTAAAATTGTAATAATATTTCACAGTAATATGACATCTATCTATCCATCTATCTATCTATCTATCTATCTATCTATCTATCTATCTATATATATATATTTTTTTTCCGAATAATGCAGGCTTGATGAGCATGAGAGACTTCTTTCAAAAACATGGAAAACAGTAATGTTTCCAAACTTTTGACCGGTATCATCATATTTGAGTCCTTGCTCCTTGGCATCAAAAAGTTTAAAAACTCTTGGTATAAACAATATAAATTAGGCCTCTTTTTTTTGTTTTTTTTGTTACGTTACTTGTAATACTATAACTTTATTCTCATAATAAAAAAAAAAAAAAGTGTTTTACTACTTTACCACTTTAATCTCGTAATGTTGTGACTTTTTTGATTCTCAATCTTCGATACTTATTTATTTATTAGTATTATTATGTTTTTTAAAGTGTGGTATTACCATGCTGTTGTGTCCTAAAGACAGTGGATTTGCGGTAATCACTCATGTGAGCTGACCGCATTACTTGTGCATCACATCCACCCACAGTTTCCTCCCTGCATCCCTGTCTGGGCTAAAGAGCAAGCAGTGGTTTGGTTTATAGTTTCAGTGTGCTTTGTGCTCTGTCCACAGAATACAGAAGAAGCTTGCTGGTTAACTGGGGCTCAGCACCCTTGTTCTGTTCACTGTTGGAATGCATGAGTCAGGCTCATTGGGATGGTGTCTAACTGAGGTGTCACGGTAGGCTCAAAGAGAGTTTGTGAAGTCCAAGAACTTTCAGTAACTCTCCCAAGGGATTATTGCCACACTAAAGGCCCGGGTATACTTCATTTTACGTGTTCCACTCAGTCTCACACACAGTTGAGCTTTTCGAAGTATACTCTTTTGGCTGTAAACGTGGAAAGACACTTGCGATGCATGCACACTATCTAGTGGACTTTTATTTTTAAAGGAATAGTTCACCCAAAAATGAAAATTCTGTCATTAATTACTCTCCGTCATGTCGATCCAAACCCATCAGACTTTCGTTCATCTTCAGAATACAAATGAAGATATTTTCAATGAAATCTGAGGGATTTTTGTCCCTCCATTGACAGTCTACGCAACCACCACTTTGATGCTTCAAAAAGTTCATAAAGAGATCGTAAAACTAATCCATATGAATTGAGCGGTTCCAAAATTTAGTGAAGAGAATCGATCGTTTTATATGATGAAGAGATTTAATTTAGGCTTTTATTCACATATAATCATTCATCAATGCACACATCATTTGTGGTAAACGGAAGCTCAAGCATGAGTAATTAATGACAGAATTTTAATTCTTGGATGAACCATACCTTTAATCACTCAAATCTCTTGCACGTGCGCTGTAGTTTACACACTGTATACACACACTGACACAAAAAATGGACCCTTTTTATGATGAAAATTACATCACGCGGACAGTGCGCGTAACGCAGACGGCCGAAGTATTCTGTGGGCTTAGCAAAACAAAGGTTTAACTTTTTTTTTTTTAAGTACAAATATTTCCCTATATTCATTAAAGGTGCTTTAAGCGATGTCACACGTTTTTTAGGCTGAAACATTTTTTGTCACATACAGCAAACATCTCCTCACTATCCGCTAGCTGCCTGTCCCCTGAACACACTGTAAAGAAACGCGGTCTCTGTAGACAGCCCAGGCTCCACAAACGGCAACAAAAACAAACTGGCCCAGCCTGGACCACGAAACATAACAAATACATAACAGTGTTCCAGCCAATAACCGACAAGAATGATTTGGGGGTGGGGGGTTAGTGTGCGTGCACATGAAGGGGAGGAAGTGGAGGAGAGAGAAGCATGAAGAGGGAGGTTAGCTAGAGGAGAGATGTCCTAGACAACAACAACAACTAACATTAGAATGATATTCTCTTGAATTTTGATATGGACGACACACGGACAAAGAGACGACGTTGCGATGAACAAATAGCAAAGAAGAGGGAAAAGGAGAAGGAACGCGCAAAGTCACGAATTTACATCGGAAAAGCCTGTTTCAGGAAGCACGGAAGGGAGGGGGAGGGGATGGGATGAGGAGGAGGGAGGGTCGAGCTAGCCTCCATTTTGTTTGACAATACTTCGAACGTCAACAAAAAGTGACTTCACCCGACATCGCTTTGAGCGCCTTTAAATCAGTGTTTCCAAACCCTGTTCCTGGAGGCACTCCAGCAGTGCACATTATCTGACTCATCCATTACAGGTCTTGGACTCTCTCTACCATTGAGCTGATGAATTGAATCTGGTGTGTTTGATTAGGAAGAGTTTAAATATGTGTATTGTTGGTGTACCTCCGAGAACAGGATTAGGAAACTCCAATAAGTTTGAAAACCTCTGCTCTAAACAATTTGTAACGCTTTAGCAACCGCAAGCATCACTCACATTTACTTCAGAAAGTGTTAAAACGTTGTTGTGCTTTACTAGTCAGCTCAGCAAATGGACATGAGACAGTGGCAGTCTCTTCAAATCGAAGTAGGACGAGATATTTTGTCTTTGTATTGTCCTCAAGTGTTTGCTGGGAATCATCAATGAAATGTGTGTGCAGCTGAAAAACTCTTCAGCTGCAGATCAGATAATGATTCAAAGCACACTGTATCTCAGCCACAGTGGGGCTGTGTTGCATTAGTCTAGCCGAGGGACTCTCGCTGGACAGACGCTTGCCAGAAAACTAGCGGTTTGCTTTCAGACTTTAAAGAAAGCAGGCCAGACCAAACGAAACTCTCCGTTCTGCCTCATGCCACACTAAGCTGTATACTACACCACGAAACCTACAGATATCATTAGCCCTACCACTAATCCAACACGAGGCCTTCCCATGCTGGACGTATAGCGATATATAATGAAATCATCTGATTCTTTAAATATGAGGCTTTGTGTTGCGGTTCCTGCTGAAAAGAGTAGACCCAGTATAGACTTGGGTTATGCTGTACCACATAGAAATTATTTCTGGTTAACCCTGTACAGCCTGGCATATGAAATAATAGCCAGAAAAATCGTTTTTTAAATATTTTTTTTATGTAAGTTTATTTAACATTTAGATAAAAAAAAATCTATATAAAAAGTTTGCATGTGTGTTTTTGAGTATCATATTTGATACATCAGGCTTTTATGGCTCATATAATATAATAATAGTGTGAATATGGAGTTCATACTCGAGGAGAAAAAGACAACTCAATATTATTCAAGGCCTAAGCTAAACAAAAACATGCAATTTGCTGCAGTTGCTATTTATATGGCCAAAAAGTAACATGATTATTATTATTTTATTTTTTTACAAAATGATGGATAATCAAGTTAAACCTAAGTTGCTGCAATCCAGTAAGTGTTCATCTTGAAATGTTACTATCTACATAACAGTTATTCTTACGTTTACTTTATTAAAATCAGTTAAGATTTCATTGCAAAAAGACATGCGAACCACACTGTGAAGGGGGACATTTTTACAATTATAAATGCCTTGTACTTGCTAACAAAAAAGAAGTTGGCATGTTGTAGACTGTGTACAATAGGTTTTCAGCAAACATGTTGATCTTTTAGGGGCCTTAGAAATTGGCGTATCAAATATGATACAGAAGTCCCCATCAAACCAGCATCCAAATTGCAACATATAACGTGAAATGGAAGCAGTGAAGAGGAAGGATCTTCTCAACGAAATGATGTTTAGCACTACGATTATACTTGTGATTTATTTGCTTAACAGGTATTTGTGAACTGCAAGATAAGCTTAAGTCACATATAGTTAGATAGGCTGGCTAATGTAAAAAGAGAATGTTCTTGGGGGGAAACCACATGGACGTGGGGTGCTGCCAAAACTTAAAACAATTACTGTGTTCATGCACTGCTCTTTCCCTTTTTCTCTCGGTGGTTTTCAAATGTTTTTCTTTTCAAATGTGGCTGTGGTTCATCGAGATTCTGGAAATGGTTTGTCTTTTTAAATCATTTATTGTTTGCTATGGTTATTCACTCAGAGGATCTTGGCTTCCCCAAAACGAGCCTCTCTTTTGATAATGCTAGGTGACTATTCGTATCAAAGACCTTCTCGTTCTAGTGTTCGGACACTTGTTTGGGATGTCATGTTTCATCTCATAGGCCATTTATATAATATGATATAATGAATAATGTAATGAATAAACCATAGACTGTTTAGTGCTTTGTCTTCCGTGAGAACTTTATTCATGTCTCCATTTCCCCATGCAGGGTCACACGAAGGCTGCAGGTCTCTGCCAGCACTTAATCAAAACTGAAAATTAATGTTGACTGATTAGGTTACTTTCAGATTGGGGCTCAATTAGGGTGTGCTAATTGTCCTTTCTGATGTGAGAATCTCTTTGGGAAAGCAAGGGAGGGGCTGGACCAAAATTCTCTTCTCTATTCAAGAACCGAGATTGTCGAGGTTGAACTTTTTGATGCAAGCTAGGCTCCCCAAATATGTCAGATATGTGTATATAAGTGAAGATTATAAATGTATATTATCTGAGATTTAGTTTCTATTAATTTGACACTTTTTCAACCTAGATGTTGAAACATAAACACAATAGAAACAAAGAGAAACACACTATGGAATATACACTCACCTAAAGGATTATTAGGAACACCATACTAATACTGTGTTTGACCCCCTTTCGCCTTCAAAACTGCCTTAATTCTACGTGGCATTGATTCAACAAGGTGCTGAAAGCATTCTTTAGAAATGTTGGCCCATATTGATAGGATAGCATCTTGCAGTTGATGGAGATTTGTGGGATGCACATCCAGGGCACGAAGCTCCCGTTCCACCACATCCCAAAGATGCTCTATTGGGTTGAGATCTGTGCCATTTTAGTACAGTGAACTCATTGTCATGTTCAAGAAACCAATTTGAAATGATTCGAGCTTTGTGACATGGTGCATTATCCTGCTGGAAGTAGCCATCAGAGGATGGGTACATGGTGGTCATAAAGGGATGGACATGGTCAGAAACAATGCTCAGGTAGGCTGTGGCATTTAAACGATGCCCAATAGGCACTAAGGGGCCTAAAGTGTGCCAAGAAAACATCCCCCACACCATTACACCACCACCACCAGCCTGCACAGTGGTAACAAGGCATGATGGATCCATGTTCTCATTCTGTTTATGCCAAATTCTGACTCTACCATCTGAATGTCTCAACAGAAATCGAGACTCATCAGACCAGGCAACATTTTTCCAGTCTTCAACTGTCCAATTTTGGTGAGCTCGTGCAAATTGTAGCCTCTTTTTCCTATTTGTAGTGGAGATGAGTGGTACCCGGTGGGGTCTTCTGCTGTTGTAGCCCATCCGCCTCAAGGTTGTGCGTGTTGTGGCTTCACAAATGCTTTGCTGCATACCTCGGTTGTAACGAGTGGTTATTTCAGTCAAAGTTGCTCTTCTATCAGCTTGAATCAGTCGGCCCATTCTCCTCTGACCTCTAGCATCAACAAGGAATTTTCGCCCACAGGACTGCCGCATACTGGATGTTTTTCCCTTTTCACACCATTCTTTGTAAACCCTAGAAATGGTTGTGCGTGAAAATCCCAGTAACTGAGCAGATTGTGAAATACTCAGACCGGCCCGTCTGGCACCAACCACCATGCCACGCTCAAAATTGCTTAAATCACCTTTCTTTCCCATTCTGACATTCAGTTTGGAGTTCAGGAGATTGTCTTAACCAGGACCACACCCCTAAATGCATTGAAGCAACTGCCATGTGAATGGTTGATTAGATAATTGCATTAATGAGAAATTGAACAGGTGTTCCTAATAATCCTTTAGGTGAGTGTACAATAAAATAATTGATTGATCTAATGTTTGATCAAAACAAAACAAAGACTGGGCTAAATGTTGCGTTAGTTTTAGCCATATTAACAAGTGAAATTTGTGCCAAAATACTGTGGTGTTTGATAGGACTCAGTGTCTATATTTAATTGTAAAAAGTGTTTTCTTTTCCTTTT